>NC_083281.1:22390441-22721997 GCF_963506605.1 Zootoca vivipara
CCTGATGCAGAAATCCTGTCCAGAGTTACTTTATAATAACTCCCCATTGAACCTGCTAGTCAGCAGGTGAGCTCTTTTATAAGCTCTCTGGTTTTTCAGGGTGTGGAAAGGAGGATTTTTTGTAGAGTGCAATGCTTTTGCATTCCAGCGGTCCCAGATTCAATTCTTGGCATTTCCAAGGATCTAAGTGACCGGTGCTGCAGCCAGTCAAGGAAGATAATCAGGGTGGTTGAGGACTGTGGCTCCAGCAACCTCCAGCCAAATCAGTTGCTGACCACAGCTATAAGTCCAAGCAGAGAGGGATATATGAAGCAGAGAAGAGCTGCCTGTACCTCTAAAGCACATTCCCCTGCCTCAAAGAATCCTGGGCGCTGTAATTTACCCATCTCAGAGTTACAGTGCCCAGTAACCCTTAACTACAGTGTGTGTGTGTGTGTTCTTTCAGTGTGCCTTAAAGGCATATACCAAGGGTCAGCAAACTTTTTCAGCAGGGGGCCGGTCCACTGTCCCTCAGACCTTGTGGGGGGCCGGACTATATTTTGAAAAAAAAAATATGAACGCATTCCTATGCCCCACAAATAACCCAGAGGTGCATTTTAAATAAAGAACACATTCTACTCACGTAAAAACATGATTCCCGGGACAGCCACGGGCCAGATTTAGAAGGCGATTGGGCCACATCCGGCCCCCGGGCCTTAGTTTGGGGACCCCTGGCATATACTGTACAGTACAGCACAGGTTGAAGGCATGCTATGGAATACAGTCGCCACTAGGGGGCACTTGGAGCACTGTGTTCCCACAGGGAAGAGGACTGTTTCCACTCCAGCAGTATAGATCTGACCTAAAGGGAGTTTTGAAATACCGTATATATTTGCACAAATCTTCTAGGTGCCTTTAGAAAGCCAAACCTGCCCTGCAGGTGAGCAGCTACAAATAGCCCCCCCCCCCCCATGTCCTGCAAAGGGGACGACCGTTATGGTAATTATAGGTGGAAACAATGTGCAAACGCACACAACCAAGAGTGATCTCCCAGGTAGATTAAGTGTCCAAACCAGAGTCAGCCAAAGCAATAGAGCAGGTCTGTGCAGTACTAATTTAGGAATTCTGTTTTCAGCTGCCTGGGCCCCGGGACTCTTTTCCCAGACTGCAACCCCTCAGTGATCCCTCCTGAAACACTGTTGCCTAACTTGGTAAGAGCAGATGAGCTGGGATGATGCCACTTGCTTGTCTGGAAGAAGTGTGTGCATGTTTGTAGAAGCCCCTGGCTGGCTTTTTGCGTGGCAAGAAAGTAACCTACTTCAGAGAGGTCAAAGAGGTCAAAGTGTTGCTCCGCTCACTTTTGGTCCCGGCCGGCATGGGGGGGGGTGTTCCCCCCCCCCAAGGGCTGCTGAAAAATCTCCTCCACCCCTGCTCTACAAAGCCTGTTCGTTCTTCTGGTAATCTGCTTACTCGACACAAAAATTATATCCTGCTTGATTGTGTAAATAGAAGCTCTAAGTGGATTGCAATAAATAAATAAAAATTGTCAATAAAACATGAAGTTGAAAACAGGAATTCTGGGGGGGGGGGACATCAAAATATAATTAAAATCAACATTTACACTAGAAACTGATTACAAACACATGTCGGTTTTTAAACGCCCAGCTAGGCTTGCCTGAAGAAAGCTGTTTTTAGCAGGCACTGGAAAGAGCACATCGAAGGCACTTGCCAGGTATCAATCAACAGGGAGTTCCAAAAGTGTTGAAGCTGCCTCCCTGAGAGATTGATTTCTTACAAGCGAATAATGATATTATACAACACCTGTAAAGGTCCCAGTTTTGCAGATCTAAGCTAATTATTGATATACATCCTCTTGGCTGCGGAGGTTCCACTCTATTATCATGCCTTCCAGCTGCTGATAAGGCGAATCGACGGAGGAGGATAGTTCATTCTTTCTTGAAGCTGTCAGAGTTGGTGGCTGTCATTACAGGCTCGTGGCAGGGAATGCTGCACCCTGATTTCATGTTGTGCGAAGAAGTCCTGAGCTATAATTGTTGATCAACTTCTTCGGGTGAATTCAGCTTCTTGTATAATTATGGAGTGAGGTGGGAGAGAGACTCCATAATGAGACCGAGAGATCCTTTGCTTGTCAAAACAAGTTTTGTGGAGCAGTACAACTTCACCTGAGCCAAGTCTCGGCCTTCAGAAACCTTCTTTGCTTGGTCCCCCCCCCCCCAGTTCCTGGAACATGCAAGGCAGTTATGAAGTGCAGAGTGCTTCTGAGCATGTTTAAAATGTATTTTGCTCCACCCAAGGGGAAAGCGATAGCCTACTCCTCTCCCCACCCCAAATGAACCTGGGGTTAGGAGCAGAGTCCTTGCGTGATTGAAAGGCAGCCCTTTTGGAGAGTAACCGCTGTTCTGTAATAAACAAATTTCTTTTCATGTAAGACCAGGCACTTGTGGTCAGCCACCCGTTGGTTGTGGCTGGGAAGAGCAAATCGCAACCTAGGACTGCTCCCACGGTGGAGAAGTCACATACAAACACATCATTTTGCCTCAAGTACCTTGGAAGATCAGAAGCCAAGGGACCTCAAAGGAGATCTGAGGGCAGATATGACCCTCCTTGGAGAGTGCCAGTGGAAATACACACACTCATTCACTCCAAGGCAACACTGAGCACTTGAGCTACATACCAATTGAGTTTGATTTTGCTCCACGCTACAAAGCCTGCCACACTAGCAGCCTGATCCTAAGCATCTTTACCCAGAGGAAAGGAGCCAGCTTGGTAGGTATTGCCCCTTTGAGGCCGTTGTGGAGACTGAAGGTCCCTGCCTTCCCACAGCTGCCTATGTCTCCTCCTCCACTGGTCCTTTCCAAGGAATCTGATACTACGCCAGGGCACCTGCCTTTGCTATTCCCACTTCATGCCACTTCTGGTCCTGGGAGACCAGCAGGGAGGGGAGCTTGTTGCAGCAGGAGGGGGAGATACCCTGGTTTCTTCACCAGCCTGACTCCTCTCTGTCTCTTGGCCATCCTCCTCTCCTGCTTTTTCTTTTGCCCTTCTCTCTGCCACAGACCCTCCCTGCTCACTAAACCCTGTTACCTCTTCAGCTTCAGATACCTTCTCTTCTCAGTCTTCTCCCTCTGACCACTCCTGAGCCGTCTTCCCTTGGGGGTTCCTCAGCTGGTGTCTCCCACCCCCCTGCATCCAGCTGGTTCATGACAGGTACATGTCTCAGGTATCAGCCAGGGGCAGGGAGTCACTCCCAACCCTCCCTCGAGATGCCAGAGATTGAACCTGGGACTTTGGTATGCAAAGGAGATGCTGAGCTGTGTCCCACCCCAAAGCCTCTGCCTCTAGAATCAGTGCATAATAAACACTTGCCCTACAGCTTTGCAAGCAATTACATCGGATTCTTGTTCCCAAAGAAATGCAAAGGCTGTTTGCAGGGAAAGGCTTAGACCAGTGGTTCCCAACAGGTGGTCCGGGGACCCCCAGGGGTCCGCGAGCTATGCCAGAGGGGTCCTCAAGATGCTATTAGATGCCAAGCCTCTGGCCCGCCGGAACCGGCAGAACTGCCGCTGCCGGTGCGCGGGCGCCAAGTGAGCCCAGTGGATCAACCGGGGAGCTGCTGAAGGCCCCCCGGCGACCGCCCCAGACCGAGGCTGAGTGCGCCCGGCCGGAGACTCGGCGGAACCCCTGGGCCTAGAGGCCCGAAACCGGCTTCCAGGCCATGGACCCCGCGGCGACCGCGTGGGCGTCGGAAACGTCCGGCGGAGCAAGCGAGGAGCTGCTGAGGCCCCCCGCAGGCCGACGGCCGAGCGGAGCTCCGTAGCCCGAGACCTCCCACCGCGCAACAATCCTGGGGGGCCTGCCTCGCGACTGCAGTCGCCATCACCCCTAGCTGCCCAAGAGGGGGAAGGAGCCCCCCCAAGCGAAGGCCCCCGATCCCGCAGCTCCTGCGCGCCACACGGGGAGCCTCGTGGGGACCCGAAGAACAAAGGCTGCACCGAACCTGCTGGCGCTGCTACTGCCACAAATACAGCCACCCCCAGAGGAGGAGAAAAGAAGAGGGGACGACAGGGAAGAGAGGGCACCACCACCACCCTCAACCCAGGTGAAAGGGTAGAAACCTCCCCCCCTCCAAAGGGAAACCCCCCAACCCCCAGACGGCCATCACACCGCCGCCACCACAGCCACCACCACACCAACGCCCCCCCCCCCAAGAAGGATAAAGAAAAGAGGAAAACAACTGAAAAATAAATAAAACCACTTTTTAATTTTAGGATTAGGAATTAATGGGGGTCCTTGTCACAATAGCGGCTCGATGAGGGGTCCTCGAGAAAATTTTGTTGGGAACCCCTGGCTTAGACAGCTTCATGGGAGAAATATTAGCTGCAACAGCTATATAAAACCTCCACATCCAGGAGGAGTTTATTAGAAATTACAAAAGGAAGTACTTCCTCACAAAACACATTGGAATTTGCTGCCACATGTCGCACCAGGGGAGAAATCAACAAACCCTCCCAGTGTCCCTGTTTCCAGGGACAGTCCCGGATTTACATAAACCACCCCAGTTTCCGATTTGATCCCGGAATATCCTGCTTTTCCTTAGGCTTAGGATGTCCTTATCTTCATTGGAGAAAATGCTGGAGGGTATGCAGTTATGCGACCCCTGAGCCAAGGAGATAAGTAGCCATTCAACCTTTAGAAGACACCTGAAGGCAGCCCTGTGTGGGGATGTTTTTAAATGGTTGTTGTTTTCATATGTCGGAAGCCACACAGAATAGGATGTCCCTATTTTCATTGGAGAAACATGGGAGGGAATGAATCAATAGAGTGCAAGGCGTTCAGCGGCCGCTAGCCACAATGGCTGTGTATTGTGCCCAGGGGTCAGGGACGACGTGTACCCGAATGCCAGCTGCCGGGGATCAGCTGTTGACCTCAGCTGCTGCTTGCGGGCTTCCTGTCGGCCACTGCGGGAACAGGATAGGTCTTGGTCCACCTCCAGCAGCCATGCTCTTCCTAGGCAAGGCAACCTCCATCATCTTCTGAGCTACTCAGTGGCCTGCCACTGACGAAGGCAGAGCCCCCTCGGCCTCGGAAGCTAAGCTGTCATTAAACCCGATTAATGTGGCTGACCCATTGCGGCCTACGCCTCACTCCAAGAATATTTTCGCCGTGTGCTGAAAGCAAGGACCTTTGTCGCTCGGCCCAGCAGTAGCCGGGCGTGAGTCCATGCGCCCTGTAAACGCTGGCGGGGATTTCTGCCCGCCCACCCTAGATCTCCACTCGGGAATGTGCGCGACCCCAAAGGGTTAAAGTTTCGGGGGGGGGAGAGCTGGAGAGGTTAATGAATTATTGAGTAAGTCAAGGGTAAGAAGCAAAGAGCCTCCCACCGGGAGCAGGCAAGATTAATTCAATTAGGGGATGACGGCACTCAGGCACACATGCAGGCCCACTCCTGCCAGCTCACGTCAACAGAGTTGCATGCTGGGGGGGGGGCAGCAAAATCGGGACGAAGCTCATGTGCGGGCAGCCGGCCGTTTTATACTGATGCATGCATTCAGCATAATTTCTAATGCTGCTGGGCCCTCACATCGCTGCTCCTCCGTAGGGGAGGCATCGCTGTTGCTAAGAGACAACCAAGTCTTTTGGTTCAGGCCTTGCTTTCCAAAATAGCAGAGCCAGCAAGAGGCCGCACCCGCCGCTCTTCCCCCGTCTTCTGACACCTCAGAAGGGGTGGCAGGTAGATTGACCTCCCCAGCATCCCTCCCGGCAATAGGTGGTGGGTGCTGCCTTCTCCTGGGCCCAGCTCTCGCCCTGTGATAGGCCCGGATCCAGCTATTTGTGGAAGGCCCCACAAGGCTGTTACCTGCCTGGAAATATGATTCAAAGGATGTGTTTAATTATTAGGGATCCGCACCAGGACAGTAGGGCTTGAAGTTCATAGAACTTTTGGTTCAGAAGGGACTGCAAGAGTCATCTAGGCCAACCCCCTGCAACGCAGGAATCTTTTTGCCCAGCGTGAGTCTCGAACCCATGGCCTTGGGATTGAGAGTCTCATGCTCTACCAACAGTCACCAGGGTAGTCGTGGGCCAGTGTCTCTCTCGCTCAGCCTAACCTACCTCACTGGGTTGTAGTGAGGATACAGTGGGGGCAGGGCAGGGAACCGCCACAGATAGCCCAAGAAGTGCGTTCCAACTGTTGGTTTGTTTTTTATTAGGGCCTTTTCTGATGCCCATCCCAGGCAAACCACTATCTCTGCTTTGAGAGATGCATGTTAAAAAATGTCCTTAGCATGTCACCATCCTCCTCTCCCGCGTTCCCCGGCTCTTAAGAAATTGAGCGAGTTGTGTACCAAACCTGTCACCTCTGCACAAACATGCATGTGCACGAATGTTCAGGCTACAGCATAGTGTGTTTATTGCCATAGCTGGCAAGGTTCCTTTTGCTCATTTGATGATCCGTTCTAGAACAATTGTGTTCCCTGTACAAACACCCACCCCAGCCATATTTCTTGAACAGGACAACACCCTCTTTGCCTTTCGGGCCGTGCAAGCCAGGTACGCTGGCAGCCATCAGAGCTATGGGGTACATTTTGCTGCCGTCCCTTTGGACAAGAGACTCTGCTTTGCACCAGAAGGTCCCAGGTTCAGTCGCCAGGTAGGCCCAGGAGAGACTTCCTCTATGAAACCCTGAAGAACATATACTGTACCTGTGAGCACAGAATCTGTGGCGGGGAACCTGCAGCTCTGTAGAGGCTGCTGGACTCCAACTCCAGGCAAGACAGTCAACATTAGGTAGCGTAGTCAAAACTCAACAGCCAGATTGCTCACCGGAACAATTCATTTCCGGGCCCAGTTCAAAGTGCTATGCAGTCTTACACAGCTCAGGACCTTAATATCTTAAAAGGACTGCCTTTCCCCATACGAACCAACCAGGACCCTGCACTATCGTCAGATGCTGTTCTCTATGTCCCCATTCCCCGAGAGGCTCGGAGGGTGGCAACACGAGAATGGGCCTTTTCTGTGGTGGCTCCCCGTCTGTGGAATGCTCTCCCCAAAGAGGCTCGCCTGGCGCCATCATTATATGTCTTTAGGCGCCAGGCAAAAACACTCCTCTTTACCGAGGCCTTCAGCCGTTAAATAATCTATGGCCTGTTGAATGTGCTGTTGGGGGGAGGTTTGTTATTAAGATTATTTTGTTCACATGCTGTCTATTGGTGTATAAATTGAATGAATGAATGAATAATAGTCCAGCAACATATGGGTGGCCCATGCTTCCCTTACCTCAGACATGAGTTATCCTGCTACATATATGCCACAGAGTCCTGTTCTGGGGGGCCTGCAGGTTTTGGCCAACAGGCAACCTTATAACGACAACGTTCCTCTTTTCGCTTAGGAAGTCTGCTGTCTCCAGAATGACGGAGCCCTGATTTCTGCTGGGTGGGCAGATTATTTCATCGCACTGCAGGCCATGGCAAGAACAGGAAGGACAAGCTATTCCGGCACCCACAGCTGCCCCACATTTCCTCCCTCTACTTGCTTCAACAGGGGTGCGAGGGACTTTCAGACGAGCAACCTTTGCAACAGGAGGAGGAGCTGGCTGTCCTTGAGACCAGCTAACTGTCAGAACGTAAGCCATGGTTTGTATCATTTATAGAACACAGTCAATGGGGGCGGTGGGGGGGAAGACTATTTTTTGAGGGGTGGGAGGAAGTCCCTGTTCCAGAAAGCTTACATTCTAAAAAATTTGACAACCAGGGTGGGGTGGGGGAAATAAGATGGTGGTAAGAGGGGGAAACTTATTCGGTTTCAGAAAATTGCATAAATTTATAGAGAATTAGACCCAATGCTTCATGGAAAACACGTCACATCAGCATTTTGGGAAGCATGTTCCAGGCAGCAAAGGGAAGCAAGGAGGCCTGATTGGGAGGACTTATTAACAATGTGTCTTTTTTTGTCCAGAAGGGTGGACTCAATGCAAGGTAGAAAACCAGTGTAGAAATATTAAAAAATGGGTGTAGGAAACAGCCTAAAACGCTGCCGCCTGATAATACGGAATGAAGGTCAAAAATAGGGATATGAGAGTGCAGAAATGAGCATCTAGGAGACACCTCAGGATAATTATGTTTGAAGATAGAACGAAGCAGACACTCCAGGTGTCCCTATTTTCCAGGGACTGTCCTGGATTTATAGAAGCCGCCCCGGTTTCTGATTTGATCCTGGAATGTCCTGCTTTTCCTTATCACAGTCCCTATTTTCATCAGAGAAATGTGTGTTTTTAATGTATGTTGGAAGCTGCTCAGAGTGGCTGGGGCAACCCAGTCGGATGGGCAGGGTAGAAATAATAAAATTGTCATTATTATGAAATGAAAAGGTGACGGGACCCCTGACTGTTAGGTCCAGTCGTAGACGACTCTGGGGTTGCGGCACTCATCTCGCTTTATTGGCCAAGGGAGCCAGCGTACAGCTTCCAGGTCAAGTGGCCAGCATGATTAAGCCAGAGTAGCGCACAGAAACGCTGTTTACCTTCCTGCTGGAGAGGTACCTATTTATCCACTTGCACTTTGACGTACTGTACTTTAGAACTGCTAGGTTGGCAGGAGCTGGGACCGAGCAACGGGAGCTCACCCCGTCGCGGGGATTTGAACCGCTGACCTTCTGATCGGCAAGCCCTAGGCTCTGTGGCTTAACCCACAGCGCCACCCGCATCCCTATTTTCATTGGAGAAATGTTGGAGGGTATGAAAACACCTACTAAAATCTCAAACAAGAAATATTGGTAGGATTTTCAGTGATTGGCCGTCCTTGACAGCCTCTTATTTTTTTGCAAATCTGCAGAAATTGGATTGCCTGGGTACAACATTTCCAGTCTCATGTTAATAAATGAAAAGGTGACGGGACCCCTGACTGTTAGGTCCAGTCGTGGACGACTCTGGGGTTGCGGCACTCATCTCGCTTTATTGGCCGAGGGAGCCAGCGTACAGCTTCCAGGTCAAGTGGTACAACATTTCCAGTCTCATGTTAATAAATTGACAATAATATTAAAAAGTACAGACATTGCTATAGCACTTCCATGAAATCCTACTTGCACAGCTCCACATATTGCTGTTTCAGATATTGTGACGGGTAGCTCAAAGAAACAGGGTCTCTTCTGCGGTGAAACTTTAGCAGCCCTGGGGAACATCATGGCCCTAGCCAACCATCAGGGATGATGGGAGTTGTAGTCCAAAATAACCCCCAGAGGATGGCTGACCCTGAACTGCAGCACCACCCCCGCCCCCCCAGCGAGACACTGGTCTTGCTCATTCCTCATTTACCTTCTGCAGAATTGCAGGCCAGTATTTTTTGGGAAAGTATTTAGGGATGGGTTATTTTACATGTGCTGGCTCCTGTTAAGGGAAAACACATTTTAAGGGAAAACACATTTTTCCCTCCCCAGAACCCTACACAAACCTCACGCATTTGTTGCCTTAAGACAGGGGTCAGCAACCTTTTTCAGCCATGGGCCGGTCCACCGTCCCTCAGACCATGTGGTAGGCTGGACTATATTTTGGGGAGAAAATGAACGAATTCCTATGCCCCACAAATAACCCAGAGATACATTTTAAATAAAAGCACACATTCTACTCATGTAAAAAAACACCGATTCCTGGACTGCCCGCGGGCCGGATTGAGGTGGCGAGTGGGCCGGATCTGGCCCCCGGGCCTTAGGTTGCCTACCCATGCCTTAAGACTTAAGTGATATGGCCCAGACAATTCTGCCGGATCATAATTTACATCAGCTGTTCATTCCCATTGAAATCACTGAAACTTAACTTCATTCCTTAACTCCCATTGAAACCAATGTGAAGAGTTGAGCAAAATCTAGTTTGGACTCCATCCTTCTCCTCTTACTTAAAGCTTGTCGGAGAGTGTTAAGCAAAGTGGTAATTTAACACTTGGACGGACACTGAAAATGTTAGAGACCTTGGTGCTGCGTTTGAGGGTCCACAACTCTTCTCCACCTCCTTTTGCACCCAAGGGTGCTTGGCTAGGTTGCAGCCTAGGTGGAAGAGGAAGCGTGTTCTGCAGACAAGCCTTGCCCCAGGGAAGTACCTGAGATGTATGCTGTCTCTCTTCCCTGCCACCCCCCAATCTTGTGCATCACAAACCGGTCTTTCTGGCAGGCATGATGCTGGAGGCTGGCTCCATAGGTATTAAGAGAGGTGAACGAGTGCAGTTCTTTTCAGGCTCGCTCTGGGGTCTTAAAATCCTTTAAGCCCCACCCTCTAAAAGCAAACAGGAGCAAAAGGAGGTTATTAATTCCACAAGCATCTCCTTAAACCTTGAAGAGATAACAGCCCCAACCAACCACAAACACGCATGGCAGTTTCTAGAAAAGGACTTCAACAACTGGCCTGGGTTTATTTTGTACTGAAAAGAAATTAAGGTCCTGCTTCCAGTCATGGCAGATTCTTATGCCTGCGTTAAGTTAGGCAAACTTGCACAATTTACTTCCATGTCTTTTCTAGTTGCAGGGACATGCAAAGAAGTCCTATTGCATCCTGATCTTAGTTTACCTCTCCTTGCCCCATTGCCGCTGGCTTCTGAGATTTCCAGAAAACTTCACCCTTCATTTTCAACATGTATATTTGCAACTATCAAGTGCCAGAAACTGCTTTGCCACAACCCCTTTGTTCCTTTTTAAAAACAAAACAAAACAAAAAACGCAACATATGTGCAAGCGGAGTTTCCAAAAATTGAAATCTGCAGTCCATACCACAATTCCACAAAGTTGCATCATTTGGGGGGGGGGTATCCAGGGTTGAAGCAACCCTTTCTCAAAACCTCCACAATAATGGAGATTGTGGCAATGGGGAAGGGAGGGGAAGAAAAACAGCATTTCCAAAGCAATCTCGGAAAAGCAACTGTGCACCAAGAGATCGGTCTTCCTGTGCTTGTGGTTATCTAGCCAAAAACTACGAGAGACTTACTAGCAGACTGTGCATACTTCTGCGATACCCCAAAATTCTGCAGAGGGGAAAAAACCACAACCATAAAAATGGTCCCCTAAGGACATTAGGAGAGCCTTTTTGCATTAGGCCAGTGGCTCGTCTTGTCCAGCATCTCAATGACCCACCAGATGCATGTACTGCCTCCAGCTACTTCTGTGCAATTGGTGCCCCTGAATTGTGCTTAAGAACTTGAAGAGCCTACTGGATCAGGCCAATGGTCTTATCTGCTCCTGCATCCTGTTCTCACAGCGGTGAACCAGATGCTTGTGGGAAGCTCACAGGCAGGAGCAGAGTGCAACAGCAGCACACTTCCCTGCTTGCAGTTGCAAGCAACTGGTATTCGGAGGCATGCCAGTGGCCTAGATCAGGGTTTCCCCAAACTTGGGTCTCCAGCTGTTTTTGGACTCCCACCATCCCTAGCTTGCAAGACCAGTGGTCCCTGACAAGTGGGCAGGGGAATGAATAATGGAGGGACAAAGAGGGCAGTGAAACTGCCTTGATGTACGGTGCTGTTCTAATAATTCCACCTGGTCCGCTTTAAAACAAACCAGCTTAATTCACAGTCTCAAGATTTGTTTGTGGCTCAGAATGCAGTTATCAAATCAACTGCACGCTTCTGCATTTTGATGTAGAGCTGCACATAAAAATGCATACATTTTAAATGCAACTTGTTTTGTTTTTAAATCCACATCAACGGGAGGCCTATCAAACACATGCAGAGCTGACACAGAACTAAGAAACATATCCATCCATCCATTGCTAATCGATCAGCAGAGATGGTCACCCTGTGAAGCTTCAGATGGTTAAGACCCTAGTTTGCATCAGGTTCAGCTGGTCTAGCCTATAGTTCTGATAACAACATCTGAAGGTTTTCTAGCTCCAAAGCACAGGGTGTGGGGGGAGAAACATCTCGCAGAATGGGCTCGTGTGAGGATTGTGAAACCAGTTCTGATCCCGAAAGTAAATTCCTGTGCCTAGGAGTCACCATGCTCTTCATCTGAAGTGTACTGGAGCAACCCCCACCATTATTTTGCATCTGACTCTGGTTGGGGGATCTTCATGTCCAAATAATAATTGGGGGGGGGGGAGAAATACCTGAAGTCTGCCTAACCGTGCCCTAGGCCAGTGTTTTTCAACCACTGGTGTGCTGTGGGAGAATTACTTTATATATAGTCAATATAGGCACAGAGTTAAATTTTTTAACATTTTCTAATGGTGGTGAGCCTCGTGATTTGTTTCATGAAATAAGTGTGCCTTTGCCCAAAAAAGGTTGAAAAACACTGCCCTAGGCCACCCATCACTCCTTCCTTCAGGCCAGAGCACAGCTCACTTCCACTTGTTCCATGAACAATCTTCAACATGCCTGCCTTCAGGATTCTGCAGCTTTTAAAATAAGGTATTAAGAGGCTCCTCAGTGAGAATAATGGCAAAGGAGGATTGCACCCAAGGTAGCACGAAGTTCCATTAATGTAAGGATTTACACTTGTGCAACAGAACCTCCTCCCTTTTCCTCTTGTACTGTTTTGGGGTTCTCTCAATCCTCTGGAGCAAATTTGGGTAGGAAATTCCATTGTGCTAGTGTTGAATTTCCTGCATCGCAGGGGGCTGAGCTAGATGGCCCTCTGGGTCCCTTCGAACTCGGCAATTTTGTAGAATCCTTGTGCTAATGGAATCTGTGTCTTGGGTACTGTCCATGGTTCTTTGATGGACAGCTTGTTCACTACTGTCCTGTCGTCCACCGCAAAGGACTGCCACAAGGGGACTGTCCCAGGGACCAATTGATTTATCCAGAGATACAGGAAGGTCTGCTAGGCCTTGCCAGCACCCGTTTATAATTCTGCAATATACAACGGTTCCCCTGCCACTTATCACAGCGCCGAGCATTTTCCAAGCGTGCATGTTCAAACCGCGTGACTCTGATGTAACGGGGCTGCTTCTGTGGGTCAGCAGGGTCTCTGTGGGAAATATATAGCTACCCCTCAAGATTAGCTCTTTGCAATGGAATTATCTGCAATTTTGCGGCCTTGGAACACTAGGCACGATCCTAGAAAGGATCCTTTAAAATGCTTCTCCACAGCTTTTCACTCGCAGAACGGAAATGTGTGGCGAAAAGCAAGCAAGCCCAGGACTCCTTGCAAAACACGTTTGATATTAAAGTTAAGATAGGAAATGAAAATGTGAGAGAGAAGTTTTTCATCAGCCTTTGAGAGTTTGAGGGAAGGAGGAAATCTCATCTGAGATATTCCATGCAATATGTTTAATCAGAAGCAAGGCCTCTTTGGAGAACCTGTTGCTCTCCAAACATCTCCAAATATTGACCATACTTGCTCAGAATGATGGGTGTTGGGAGTCCAACAATGTCTGGAGGACCACATAATCCTCACCCCTACCATGTTATATATAAGTGGAGTCATGTGCATCTATAGCAGCATAGTCAGGAATTTTACCTTTTCAAGAATCTCAGTTTTTATCTTGACTATGTCTACCAAACTGTGCTTGTAAATCCATGGGCAATAATCCCCGCACTCTTAGAAGCTAGCTTCCACTATTAAAGCTTCATGTGGCAGAATTCAGATGTTCTTGGTAGAGAAATTGCAGCCAATGCAGAACCACTTTTTAGGGAAACATTATAGCAATGCATTCAAATCAAGAGCAATGCATTAAACCAGGCATCCCCAAACTGCGGCCCTCCAGATGTTTTGGCCTATAACTTCCATGATCCCTAGCTAACAGGACCAGTGCTCGGGAAAGATGGGAACTGTAGTCCAAAACATCTGGAGGGCCGAAGTTTGGGGACGCCTGCATTTTAAACAGTAACATTCCAAGATTCACGAAGCAGTTTTCTTTTCTTTTTTTAAGGGAGCACAAAGTTATGAAATCTCAAAACCCTTTTATTGGTGTTTTTTGTTTTGTTTTTACATTCTTAAAATGAGACACCCCCATTTCCTCGGTATGTACAAGAAATTGAATAAGGCTGTATATATAAAAAAAACCTTTAGCATGATGCCTCGTTATGTCCACCCTACAAACAGCAGGTTATGATTGAAGACCTGGCCTTCCGGGCTAACAGCACCCTTCTGAAACCAGTTTTGAGCGGTGGTTTTGTTTTTTCGTCTGGATGCAGAAAAACAACAACAGACAACATTTCTCTCTCCTGCTGGGAACTGGAAAAAGTCTCTTTCCTGCTTTAATGTGGGGTAGCTGAAAACAAAGGCGGGTATGCCTGCCTGGGTTTGGGGAGCAATTAGGAGGTACACAAGTGTTTGTTTGTTTGTTTTGGGGGGATCCCTGCTTTGTTTTTTGCAAGGCACTGTCATCCTGCAGTTACCCCCTGGCTCCAAATCACCCTCTTTGAGAGAAAGGGGGAGGTGGGGCGGTTCCAGCCCTCCCTCTTGAGGAGGGATTTATTCAGCGAGGTGGCAAAACAGTGCCTTAATTTGGGGGTGGGGGAGGAGGCGTGTCGAGAGGAGAAGGAGGCGGGGTTTTGTGGTACAAGAGTATTGGAAAAGTAGGGTTGGGAGAAAAAAGAGAAATCTCTTGGAAAAAGCACTTGCAACAGGCACTTAAAATCCCCTTTGAAATCCCACCCACCCAAGCCCACAGTGGGACAGGCAGAGGCGGGCACACTGTGACCAAGCCCACTATTTCGTTTTTGGTTACATAAAGCAATGGATTATGAAGGAGTTTCTTTGGAGGACTGGGGGGGGATCCCTCTTCTTCTGTTATTATTCTGGATCCCAAGGTTTCACAATTATACCAACTTACTATTTATTCATAGGAGAGGAGAGATGGGCTGGAGGAAGAGATGGAGATGATGCTGTGGAGTGAGACTCAAGAGCAGTCCAACACACTCTGCCCTAGAACCCTCAGGCAAATGAGGTTGGCTTGTGGGTTTTTTTTTGGTGGGGCAGGGGAAGAGCATGGTTGAGGGGGGGTGCATTTTATTTTTTAAAAGGTACATCACTTCTACATAATATGAGTTAGAAGGGGATATTAATTACCCCGCACCCCACTTCTCGGGCGCTATTAAAATGGAGTGAGACGCGTGAAAAATATGGCTAATTCTCTTCTCAATCCCCTGGAGGATTAAAAAGTGTATTGTGCTTAAAACTTGCCAATCGCAAGGGGGGTGGGGTAGAGAAGGAAGATATCGGGGAGGTGGGTTCTTTTAATAAGACCACCCCTTAAAAACCCCGTGAAGGCAAAAACAAAATTATGAACTTTCGCTCTTTTAAAAAATAAAAAAACCCTACTCATTCCTGCGGAGTTTTCTTTTTTAAAAAAGGCCCTGGACTATATAACCTTAAAGGATTTTAAGGGAAAGGGGGTTGAACAGGAATAAAGAGAACCCTTAAAAGTCATCCCAGCATATTATTTTTTTAGAAATCCCCCCTCCCCGCAAAGAGTTTATATATATATATTTATATATGTATATAGACACGTAAAAACTGTTCAAAATTTTTTTCACCTCGCCCCCTAATTCTTTTTCTTTCCTCCTTTTTTTCTCTTTTTTTCTGACTTCCAGATAAGAAATAATAATAAAATTTACAGAGTTTCCGGAATAAACAGGGGGCGGGGGTGGAGAGAAGGGAAACTGACAAAAGGTAAAAAGATAATCTCTGAGTTAAGGCAGCAAAACCAGCCCCCCCTCTTCCCCCTCCTGCCCATTTTGTCCGTCTGTCCTGGGAAGGAAGCCGGGGGAGGGGGGGCTGCGCATCCCAGCTCTAGGAATCCCGGTTCTCCAGGGTCAGCTGGGCCGTGGCCCGCTGCAGCTCAGTGCTGATCCGCCGGCCGCCCACCCCGTCCCCGTGGCTGCTGGCGTCGTCTTCCCCCTTCACCTTCTTATCATCCGTTTCTTCGGCCCCCGCGCCCGCTTCCAGCCGCTGGTCCTCGCTCCAGCGGCGTTTGAAGCGCAGCTTCAGAGGGATGCATTTGCCGCTGCTCTCCCCGGCGTGGGAGGCGGGGGGCGCAGCCGCCATGGCTGCCGGGGTCTCCTCCTCCTCTTCCAGCTTTTCCAGAGGCACGGGAGGAGCCTTGAAGACATCCTCGTCGTCTTCGCTGATGTCTGTCACCTCGACGGTCATGTCCTCCTCCGACTCTCCCTCCGAGATGGGCTCCACCTTGATCTGGGGCAGCAGAGGCGCCTCCGCCCCGGATGTAGAGGCAGAGGAGGAAGAGGAGGAGGGGATGGTGCTGCTGGATTCTCCCGGGGGCAGACCGGGGTGCTGTTGCTTGTCGCGGTTGCGGCGCCCCAACGGCGGCGGCTGCAGCTTGAACTTGAAAGGGGAAGGCGGCTCCTCGGCCTGTGGTGGGGGTGGAGGCGGCAGGGGAGGCTTCTCGAGGCGCTGGGGCTGTGGGATGACGATGTTTGGGTAGTGGAGGAAAGCCCTGGGGCTGAGGTGGTAGTTGTACACGCTCTGAGTGTGGGCCTGGAGGTAGCGCTTCATGTCCTCTGGGTTGAAGGAGAAGTGGGAGCCCCCAGGGTACATGGGGCTGAGGGTGGGCGAAGGGGTGTAGTTCATGTGCGTGGGCGTGAGGGGAAGGGCCGGGGACAGCTGAGGGGGCAGGAGGCCCGCTGGCCCAGCCATGGGAGACACGGGGAAAGGGCTGAGGGGCTCAGGAACCCGCGGGCGGGGGTAGACCCGGAAGAGGCCGTCGTGGGTCAAGCGGGCGTGGCCGGGCACTGGGGGCCCACGGAAGCTACCGGGCTCACCGCTGCGACGCTGCTCCTCAGCCAGGGACTCCTCCACCTCCGAGTTGGCAGAGGTGCCGTCGCTGCAGTCGCTGACTGAGCCCCGCGCCAGGCGGCGTGCCACGGCCGAAAAGACGCCCGGCGAGCGCAGGTCTTCAGCGGGAGACAACACGTCGGATGGCGTCGAGGGGGGGAAGCGGAAGTGGGAGCCACCGGACGGCACGGGAGGGGCGCTCTGGGGCACAGCCCCGCCTGCGGAAAGGGAGAGTAGTTAGGGAGATCCAACATATGGGAGGAGGAAGGAAGAAGTAGCCAAAACTGACCCAAAATTCTATTACAGTATTATTAAATTAAATTAAATTTGCATAGATCCATCCATCCATAGATCTCAGGGCAGTTGACAACATAAAATTCTAGCATGAACATATCCAGTATCGGCTAGCTGTTCCGTTTCCAGGCCCAATTCAAGGTGCTCACCATTCGTGTATAAAGCCTTGATTAACTTACAGAATTGTAGGGTTTGAAAGGATCCTGATTATCTGCTAGTCCAACCTCCTGCAATGCAGCTGCCCCATACAGGGCTTGAACTTGCAACCTTGGAGTCATCAGCACCATGCTCTAACCAACTGAGCTATCTTAGTTCTTGAAAGATGACCTCCCGCCCTCCTAGGTGTTGAGATCAGCCAATCTTCCACCTTCCTCAGACATTTGGGTGATAGTGGTGGCACAGGAGAGGGTCTTCTTGGTGGCAGCCCCCAAAAGTTGTGTAATTCATTCTGGCTTCTTCACTGCACATTCACTGATGTTTCGGGCTGCAATTTCTATCAGCTGTAGCACAGCCCCCCAAACCTTTTGGGTAGGGACACCATGGACTGAACCTCATGTACAGAACGCATACATTCCTATAACAGGTGACTTTGCCCCTGGCCCTGTGCACAGGGAACAGCAGGTGCTTGGATTCCAGATTTAGATTCTACATTATGCCTTTCTATGTGTAGCCACCTCCATATAGGGGATGGCTGCTTTGTTCATACACCTAGGCAGCACCCCCAATCTTTGCAAAAAACAAAAACCAATCACTTTCATCACTTCTGCATGTTGACATGCGTTTGCTGGCTAAACATTCCTCTGTAATGCAATCTTTCGCTCGAGCCAGGTCCAAAGAACCTTTGGCTCCTCCAGATGGTGCCGGAACGACAACTCCCAACATTGTTCTTGGCCCATGGATTCCGATTGTTGGGGCTGATGGGAGCTGTAGGTTCAACAACATCTGGAAGGCCAAAGGTTCCCCGCACCTGGTTTAAACTTTTGGATTCTTTGCCCCACCACACCACAAACTCACCTGCCATGCCCATGTCAATGAACGGATAGTTGACCAGCACCAACTTGTTGAAGTTGAACTTGTAGGTGAAACGTTTGCCCTTGGTCTTGTGTAGGATCCGTTTGTTGTAGTAGTACCTGAAGGAGGACAAGGCGCAGGAGGAGAAGGGGGAGGTCAGTGACTCACAAGCCCCATTCACTACCCACTACAGAAACTCTTCAGGCTCTGAATACTTGGTGGGCGGTTCTGTGGTTCCTGCACACTCAAGAGCAGATTAGTTTTTTGCAGCCTGGGCACCTAATAAGCACTATCTGTTAACAAAAGACAAGTTTCTAGACATCATGGTGGCACAGGAAATTTATCACTCACTTGGATGCCTGGGTTACCCATCTCCTCCAGGTGATGGCTAGAGAACATTCATAAAGCTTCATTTTCACCATCCCACAGGAGGCGGGAACAGATTTAAGCCCCTTACTTGGTGCCAACTCAAGAGGGAAACCTCTGTTCTATTTGTCTCTTTGGAGTTGTCAGCTCCCACAAGCATGCATATTATTTCCTGCTGTGAGGTTATGTTCCCCATTGCATAGGTGGAGACCGGAGGTGGGGAGACAGTGATTTATCAACTTCCCCCACCACATACATGTGCATGCACGCAAACACACAGACAGCTAAGCTGCTACAATTCTCAAGAATGCTTTATCAGTCAATCTCTCTTCACAGGGAACTCTGGGAATTGTAGTACTGTGAGGGGAACAGGGGGTATCCTGGCCACTCTCAGCATCCTTAACAAACTACAGCTCCCAGAATTCTTTGCAGGAAGTGGTATAGTCTATATCAGGCATCCCCAAACTTCGGGCCTTCAGATGTTTTGGACTACAATTCCCATCATCCCTGACCACTGGTCCTGTTAGCTAGGGATCATGGGAGTTGTAGGCCAAAACATCTAGAGGGCCGAAGTTTGGGGATGCCTGGTGTGTGTGTGTGTGTGTGTGTGTGTGTGTGTGTGTGTGTGTGTGTGTATATATATATATATATATATATATATATATATATATATATATATATATATAAACTGGGCATGTGGATTATTATCCACTTTTCTCTGAAACCGCTTCACTGATTGTGTTCAAATTTGGACACAACGTCCCAAGCGAATGTCCGAAGGCTCTTATAAAGTTTGCTAGGACAGATGTCACACCTCCGCCAGGTGAAACTCCAAAAAACCCAGAACGCACCACTCAGCCAAAAGTGCATGCTGGGAAAAGAACTAGGTTGCAAACCAGCACCCTCTAACGGCGGCTACACTGGTACTGGACCTATAAAAACTTCCCTCCCAACAGCAGCTCAGCTACCGTTTACAGACTAGGCCGAAGCCTTTACAGACTAGGCCGAATGGAGGTACTGACTCGCCTGGGTGGGGGTCGGGGGGGAGGGAACGGGATAGGTCAGGACACAGCAGGGCCAGTCACAGGGATGAGCTGGGGGTTGGGGGGAAATAGGGGGCATGATAAGTCATGGGTCGGGACAGGTTGGGGGGATAACAGGGATAAGCCAGGGGTGGGGGAGGAAGGGGTGGGATACGTCATGGATCGGCACAGTGTGGGGTGGGGAATCACGTGGATGAGCCACAGCAACGCGTGGCAGGGCCAGCTAGTTTTAAATATATGGTGTGAAGGTGCCTTTCTGGCTACAAATTCCGTACAGACTCCAAAATGTCCATCATGCCGGCTTACAGCTCTGGCCCAATGAAACCCAAAGAGCTGCCTTATACCATTTTGGATTACAGTGGTACCTTTAGTTATGAAATTAGTTTGTTCTGGAGGTCCATTCTTAACCTTAAACTATTCTTAACTAGTGCCGCCGCCGACACACGATTTCCGTTCTCATCCTGGGGCAAAGTTCTCAACTCGAGGAAACTCTTCCAGGTTAGCGGAGTTTGTAACCTGAGGTGCTACTGCATTTGGCCATCTTGCCCAGCACAACCTGCTCTGAACAGCAGCCATTCTCATCACCTGCTACTGAATCCGGCACCCTCTGCTCTACAGCCACCCCTCCGCAAAACTGATGGAATCCCCCTGGCAGGAGTATACACAAATGACTGTTATCAGGCATGGGGAACCTTTGGCCCACCAGATGTTGCTGATCTACAATTCCCATCAGCCATAGCAAGCACGGTCAGTGGCCAGGGGGTGACGAGCATTGGGGCTCAGCAAAATCTGGAAGGCCAAAGGTTCCCCACAGCTGCATTACAAAGCCAGAGGTCTTCCATTTAGATACACAGAACCAGTGAAAACCTGCGCCTGTGGATTTGGAGTGATGGGATAACTCGTCTCTCAGGGAGGAGCAAGAGAGGCCTACCTCACAGGGCCATTGTGAGGCACCCTTCCAAAAGCAATGCCAAGCACAATGGGCTGGTGCGGTTTCACACACGTGCCACACATTTTGAGCCGAGCTTCTTTTGCAAAGTTGAGCGGAACAAAACAAAGCAGGGAACTGGGAGCTTGCATGATAAGCACAAGGGCCAAGTGTTTGTGCCCCAAGATGAATGCACTGCAGGGAGTTGGACTAAATGACCCTTGTGGTCCCCTTCCAACCCTACAATTTTATGATTTCTTAAAAATTATGTATTGTGCACCAATGAAAGCAAAAAAATAAACTCAGAATGAAGTAGGCAACATTTGACAGCTTCCACAATTCATTCTGCTCTGAAGATTCAGAAAATAGTGTACGGTATCTGTGTGTGTGGTCTGACGGGGAAAGGATTAAGCCAGGCATCCCCAAACTGCGGCCCTCCAGATGTTTTGGCCTACAACTCCCATGATCCCTAGCTAACAGGACCAGTAGTCAGGGATGGTGGGAATTGTAGTTCAAAACATCTGGAGGGCCAAAGTTTGGGGGTGCCTGGATTAAGCAGAGAAGTGCATTCACAAACGCAGTGGGAGACAGACAATGAACTCTGGAGTCTTCCCCTCTGTTCACTCAGCCCTGTTTCTGGATTTCACCAGGTGCTGCCAAGTCCTTTCTGGAGCCATTAAGGACTAGCACCATGCAGTTTTGAAAATAATAAAAGGCTGCAGTCTCAGGATACAGATTTCCACTCCAGATATTGGTTCCCAGGGCAGTTGCACAGGCGTGAAAAACAGAAAACAGCCCAGGAGGGTAGGGACAAGCGAAGCAGACTCTCGGGGTTTCTCTTTCCAGCACCCTTTTCTGACATCTCCTGCCCCACAGACTCACCTCAGGGCCCGGCTCAGCTTGTCATAGTTCATCTGGGGCTTGCACTTCCGCACCCCCCAGAGGCGGGCTACCTCGTCCGGGTCCTTGATGACAAACTCGCCGTAGTCCCCCTGCCAGGCGATGACATCATGATATTCCTCTTTGCGCAGAAGCTCCAGGATGAAATGCCACAGCTGGATTTGGCGTGAGCCAGGGCTCGACTCTGGCTTGTAGGCCCAGTCTGGGAAGGCGAACCCTGGCAACGAGAAAAGCAGAGTTAGCCAGCTCGGGATAGAGGCAGCAGCCAGGTTGCGGGGAGGGGGAGAGAGAGAAGCAAATAATTTTTCTGTTTAAAAAAAAAAAGAGGGGGGAGTCTTGGAACAAAGCTACTGCCATTTCCCATACTCTGATCCGCTTCCCGCATCCCATCGGTAAGTGCTGGCAGTAGGGCACAGTGGTTACAGCCAAGGGAGGGCTGGAAGTTCAGGACTCTGCCGGCCCACACAGTATGAAACTACGAGGCGCATGGATTTCTCTCCCCTCCCTGCCACCCCCCCAGCGCACACACAGGGAGGGGAAAAACAGGAAACCGACGGCTGCTGCCGCCGCCTCTCCTCTTGTGCAGCCAGGAGGCTGGGAGGCGGGCCAAGCCGCCTTGCGACTTCCAGGCTGGGTCCCAACCAGATCCTCCTCCAAGCGTGGGTGGGAGGGAGGAACAGCCCAGGCTTGCCTCTTGATGTTAAGCCTCCCTCTACCTGGGGGGGAGGAGGTAGGAAAGGGGGGGGAGAAGCCAGAGCTGGCGGCCTCCATCAGCAAACTTACAAAGTCCTGCCCCGGGGGACCCATACCTGTACAACAATCTCCACCCCAAGAGCAAAACACACACTGAGCAAAGGGAGAGAGAGGGACGGGGAAGGAGACCTAAGGGGTGCAGCTCAGCAACTCTGGGAAGAATCAGCCCCATTATGGCACACACAGCGAGGGAAGCATCAACATGTTTAAAAGGGGGGAGGAGAAAGGGGGGAAGGAAGGCTCTTTGTGCCATGTTCTCACAGGGCAAGGGGGGGGGGATGGTTAGTGGCTGAGGTCAGCAGCTCCCAGACAAGGGGCCCTTTTTTCCAGCCACGAGGCAGCAGCCTAGCCCAGCCCCAGAGCATTCCTGGGGAGGGGGGTGGCTGTGGGGCTGCTGCAGTGGTGGTGGGGGGGGTGGGGGCTGGAAAACACAAGAGGACGTCAGAAGCACACCCAGGGCCTAAGACTACCTCGTACGTAGGCCTGTGTTGGCAGCACCAAGGGGCAAAACTTTCTTGGGGAGGGTAGGGCGCAGGTGGGGGTCCCCGAACACCACACAGACTTGTTTCCGACCCATCCTGGGATGGGGGGGGGGAAATAACATGCCTGTTCCCACCCACCTCACCAAGTTTTAGCTGCCCTCTCATAAACAGGAAGTCGGAAGGGAAAACAATAGGGCTGTTTCCATGCTTGCCCTGCGGGGAATGGGGCCTCCCACTAGGCCTGATGAACACCCATCACCCACAAGTTAAGAGACTTTTTTTGGAGGGGGGAGCTCTCCCTAAAGGATCCTGGGGGCCCTTCCAGTTTGACACGCTCCGACCTCTGCGCGTCTCACAAACCCAGTGCCACGCGAACCCACCATTTGGTTTTAAACTTATTTACATCCCATCTTTCCTTTCGTCACCAAGGCTCACAGGGTTGTTTGTAAACCCTCTCAACAGCCCTACGAGGTAGCTCAGGCAGTTACAGCGAACAAACTGGGGGGGGGGGATTTGAATCCGGATCTTCTAAGTCCTGGGTCCACCAGCCTCTGCTCCAAGGGAAATGCCACTCTCTTGTGTACGGGTCAGTAGGGCATGCCTGGCACACCGAATCCATACAGAGAAAGCAGTTGGAACTTCCTCACGCAGCAACTAGTATATGGGTGGTTGTAGGGAGACCACCCCCCCACAACCTTCTTTGCTTTTCTCTCCTCCCCCACCACCCCGCCAAACCCATCATGATCTCCTTGGCTTGAAATTGCTGAGCCTATGCCCAATGCCTTGGGGGAGGGGGGTGTCTGAGCGTTGCCGGGGGGGGAAGGAGGGGGGCACTGTGGTTTCCCATTTCCCAAACCCCAGGCGCTCTGAGCCCATCAATAATTCAGGGCCCTGTAATGGAGGCTGGGGACGCGGGCGGGCGCCGGCTCAAGGGCATCTCGGCGCACAGACCAAGCCATTAGGGTGGTGATGTCATCTAGAGAGGAGAGTGGGGGGGGGTGGGAGGGCTTAGAGGTGGGTCCCATAAATGCATGCCTTGGAGGGGGACGCTCCAAAGCTATTCCGTGTTGCATGTGTGTCCCAACAGCCCCAGCACCCATGAATTCCCCAACAGCCAAAAGGGCAGTGCTAAAGTGCAGTCCAAGCGGGGATGGGGAAGCAGAGTTGTTCTCCCCCCCCCCCCACCCACCATTTCAGCTGAGCATCTTCCTCGCTGCCTTGCTCCCTGGCACCACAAGGGCCTTTTACAAACAGAAACCACCCCACTCCCCCCCCCCACAAAGTACCAGTCTCCAAGCAACAGGCAACAGCAAGGGAGACAAGAGGCTAAAAATAAACGGGGAGGAAGGGAGAGAAGGCACAGCGTGAACTGGGCAGCACCCCAAGGAGAGGCAGCCACAGGCACCCCACAACCATGCACTGATGGCACAGGGAGGCACAACAAACCCCCCCGTCCCATCCCGATGCCCGGCTCAAAAGCAGCCCTGCATACAGCAGGTGCCCACGCGGGACTCTTGGTTCGAAAAGCAGTGGGGTCCCTTCTCCCCAATACCAGCCACATTTGGTGGGGGGGAGGAGGAGAAAGTTTGGAGCAAGTTGCTCCCTCTTCTTCACAAAAGGAGTGCATTGCAAAGCATCAATCTCAGCAGCACCTGTTGGGGCTGGTGGAGGGGGGTGGGGAAGAAGCCATTTCCAGGTACAACTTAAGCTCCCCTCCCCAGCCCCCTATATGCCCCCCCTTGACTCCTGGTTTTGCACCCCATCCAGCCCCCCCCCCCGATTGTTTTCCACCAGCAGTGGAGTGGGTGGACGACATCCCATCTCCCAGTTCCTGTGAGTTTGAAGAGGGTGGAAGGGGGCGCGAGAGAAAAAGAGGGGACGGGGAAGAAACAAGCCAGCCCTGCTCCCCTCACCTCCCCCGGCTGCAGCATGTGAGTCAGCCCAAACTCACTCTCTTTTACACACACACAGTCCTGTTCTCACTAATTAGGAAGGCGGTGGAGGAAAAGGGGGGGGGAAGGCCGTGACATCAGCCGCCTGCAGAGAACTAAACACAGTGTGCTGAATGGGCTACTGTTCTCCGGCTGGTGCTACCAGATACACTCCCCCCCCCCCGCCACCCCCACCAGCGGAGTCCTCTCGGGGTGTAACAGAGCCGGAGGAGCAATCCCCCTTCCCTCTGTCAGGGAGTTAAAGGGGGGGCCTTCACATGATTATGACAATCAGGGCATTTCTCCCAGCAATGCAAAACTTCCCCCCCCCCACGTCGTCGCATAGGATTGCTTTCAGCAGAAACCTCATGTACCAGGATAGCCTGGGTGTCTGCAGGAGGCCTTATCTGTGGGAGAGGGCTATAACTCCACCCTTTTAAAAAAAGAAATAGGAAAACGGCAGTGTTCATGTTGTCAAGAGAAAAATTGTGTGTGTGTACATAAAGGACCCCTGACCATTAGCGTCCAGTCGTGACCGACTCTGGGGTTGCGGCGCTCATCTCGCGTTATTGGCCGAGGGAGCCGGCATACAGCTTCCAGGTCATGTGGCCACCATGACAAAGCCGCTTCTGGCGAACCAGAGCAGCACACGGAAACGCCGTTTACCTTCCTGCTCTAGCGGTACCTATTTATCTACTTGCACTTTGATGTGCTTTCGAACTGCTAGGTTGGCAGGAGCTGGGACCGAGCTCCCCGTCGCAGGGATTCAAACCGCTGACCTTCTGATCAGCAAGCCCTAGGCTCTGTGGTCTAACCTAGTGGTACCCAACTGCAGGCTCATGCACTGATGCTGCGAGGTGCAGACTGGCCCTCAAGGATGCTAGCGGACATTTGCACATCCCCTAAAGTAAAAAGTCTGGGTTAAGGAACATGTGGCCTTCCAAATGGACTGTAAACCTCCATCCGGTGTAAGCTGGGAGCCCAGACGCTCATGCAGGGCCCCACTGATGTGCTAAATGATGCACAAAGAATGGTGTGTGTGCCAATGATATTCCACGCTGGAACCAACTCACCTGTGTACATCAGGCCTCCTGTGAGCGGTGGTGGTTGGGGGGGGGGAGAGGAAATTTGGCTTCCTGGTCCACCCCGCTCTTCTCTTCTCTGCAGGGGGATCCTGCAGTTGGGTTTGACATCCAAGCTGGCACAATCATTTTGAACAGGGCGGTTTGAGGGAAGGGGATATAGAGTCCCATCAGCCAAAGAGGCAAGGCCTCTTGCAAAACTTTTGGTCTCCTCTTAACGAAGTGTGGGGTGCCTGCTATGGGGGCAGGCCAACTGGCAGGAGATGGGGAGGAAGAGGAAGAGCCTGGCAGAGCTGACAGCCAGTTAAAAGGGCACTCTTCCGACACCCCCCTCCCCTCCAGTTGCCTATCCCGCAGACCCTGTCCTGCTGTTTAGATTCTCGCCAACTAACACCCTCCCAGGAACGCACCAGGCACATTCCTGTTCCTATGGCTGGGAGAAAAGGGAGAGAGGGGAGAAAGAAGGATGGTGCTTGTTGCATTGCCCCATTGCTCAAAGACACAATCCTCTTATCATTTTACACCCACCCAGAAGCTCCCTTGCAATGATCAAGCTGCAGAGATTTAATCTTCCAGGGGAAAGGGTTTAGGTTGCTATCTCCTCTACTAAAAAAAAAGAAGTAGTTATGCAGACACACACAGACACACTTCCTTCTTTATTCACAAAAGTCCCCTTTGCACCCAAACCGAGGAACCCAGGATCACACCCAGCCTATTATCCTTGCCTTCCAAGTCCTACCACAATGCGCCACAGCCAAGAGGGTTTTCTCCCCCCTCCCCGCCATTATTCCAAAGTGGAAGAGGCACAAGACCGTTTCAACAAGTCCTCTGCTGCCACCCACCCTGCCCATGGCTGTTGCCACCATGTCTCCACCAACTCAGCCACCTCCTTTGCCAACCCACGGGGAGGGAGGCGGCAAAAACCACCGTCTGTTGGCTGGCAGTGCCCCCAGCTCTGGCACGAACCAGAGGCAGGCCTGTGCCAAGGGACTGGCTGGCCCGGGGTGGGGGGAGAGAAGACGACGAGACACCAGCAGTCCCTACCACAGAGCTCGTGGCAGGTCTGTGCCACCCACCCAAGCCATACTAAGCAGGGGGAGAGAGAGTTTGTCATCACCGCCAAACCCTTTCCAGCCACCTCTCCCAGCACTTTATGGGTCCCAGATGCCCCACTGGCAAGAGATCTCTCTCATCAAATGAAGCCCACCCGCTTCCCCATCTCTGCAGGGCTCTGCAGCAGGGAGTGAGGGCTACCAGCTATGGCAGGAGGGCAGCCCAGAGCCACAGCTATGTCCCAGAGAGGGCAGGCAGGGGGAGAACACCTTTGACCCATGCACATGCCCCAGATTGGGGGGGGGGACTGAATGCAATTAGGGGTCTTTCCCCTGACAGCAAGAGAGCAAGGCGCACGAAAACGCACACACAATGCACACAGTGTTCGCAACCCCAGGCTTGGCTTAAGACTCCTCTGGCCAAGGCAAGCCCTCCACGCCCCCCTTCCTATTTTCCACTGCTTCCTAAGAGAAGGTGGTGGGGGGCCTAAAACTGCTCCTGCTTGCCAGAGTTCTAGCATGTGTGTGTGTGTGTGTTTTATTTCAAAGCTCAGCTGAAAGGGGACTCCATTTTAAAAACACTTTACCTCCTTTTGTTTGGTTGACTAACTCAAGGCTAGCCACACAGAGACCCTCCTCCCTCCCCTCCCCATCCTTCAATGAACTATGGTCTGTTTTGAAGAAGGGGCTCTATGGTTATTTGCTCAGGGATTTCCTGGAAGACAGCAAAGAAGAAAAAGTGGGAGGGAGGAGGGAGAAGAGAAGAAAACTGGAAATTAAGTTGATATCTCTTTAAATCACCCCCCCCCTTACACACTCCAAACCACACCACCCCTGTGACTAATCCCCGGAGCCAGAAGCTAAAAGGGCTGGAATTCAATCCCAGCTTCAGAAGGGGGGGGGACCCTTAATATTACATCACTCCCCAATACTAACAGCTTTCTTAAAGCCACATGCACAAGTCTACCATTTTCTGGCTTTCAGCAAGGCAAGCGGGGTGAGGGGGGGGGAGGTCGGAGGGGGGCCCACGCTCAGCTAGCAGAAGCCACATCAGAGGCCGTCTGCATGCAGCATGCCAGCGAGGGGTGGCAATAAAGACGAAGCCAGACACCTCTTTCCTCCTCCCCTCCCGCGCCAAAAACAAAGTTGATTTTTTTCAAAGCGTTTTTCAGACGGTGGAAAAATTAAGCGCCTTGCAACTGGGATCTGGATGCATTCAGATCTGGGATCTGCGTTCGCTCTGCGTGTGAGAAAGATTCCAACATGGGGGTTAACGCTGCAAGATTTTATTTTCCTAGCGGCTTGGGCGAGGCCCAGGAATTATTATTAGGGTTTCTTTTTTTTCTTTTTAAACAGACGCCCAAAGAAAAGAACTTTCCCAGAGTTTAAGGGGAAGGGGGGGGAGAGAGAGAGAGAGAAGAGTTTTCAGTGGCCTCGATTACTGCAAAAGAGGAGGTGTGAGGGGAAGACAAGTCCGAACAGAAGCACTTCAAAAAAAAGACACACAAGATTCCAGGAGACAGACAATCGGGCTCGGAAGGGAGGGGGGAGGGTGGCGCCAGGGGGGGATGGGGTGGAAGCTCTGAACAAAACCAGAGAGTGAGAGAGAGGAAGGAGGGGGGAGAGAAGAGAACAGAGGAAAGAATCTGACCCCTCCCCAGAGGCTCTGCCAAATAAAAATAAAAATAAAATTTAAAGGAACTTATGTCTGTCCACACACACAATGCAAAAAGATTTTTTTAAGTACCTTTCAAACAAATTGTTTCTCCACCTCCTAATGCAACCTCAGCTTTTTTTCGTATCCGCCTCCCCCCCCCCCGCAAACTCCTTTCAAGGAGCAAAGTCCACCAACCACTTGTCCTCAAACGGAAACCGCTGCAAGGCCATTTTTAAGACGGCACACACACACACCCCCGCAAGAGCCCAGCTTAGTAAAAGTGATCCGACAACACTCCCACACACATCTAAGGGTATCCCGCTTAAAGGTGGCCAAACAATTCCTCCCCCCACACTCGCCAATCCAGTGAACTGGACTCAGGCAGGATTTTGAATCTGGTTTTTATGTTTTTATTTCGAGAAGCGGGGAGGGGAGGGCATTCTTCTACAGGGACACCCCCTTCCTTATAAAGAGGTTAAAGTCCAGAATTTGAGGTTGGAGATTAACCTCCACACACACCCCCTCACCCCGCTACAAGAAGACTGAAGCTACAGTTAAGGTAGCATTTGCCAGCTGGTGTAAAAGAGGGCCCCGCCCGCCATGTACCTGGCTTACTTATGTTTGAGGTGGTGGGGAGTTTGAGGGTGATAGAGGAGGCATGAGACCTCCCCCCATCCCCAAACCAAATAATGCACAACTTACAGGCCACCCACCACACCGCCGCGCTTCCACTGACCATCCCCGCCAGGCCACCTTAACACCACGTTGTTTGTCGGAAACAAAAGTTCCTTTTTCGAACGCAGAATTTCCAGTTCGGAACGCTTTGTAACTTTTTCTCCATTTCACGGGCTCCCCTCACTCCCGGCGCCCCATATTTACATACACACACGCCGCGATGCGCCGTGAACCGTTTCCACTTGCCAACAATATTCTCCAGATTTGCTTTTTTTTGCGGAGGAATATAACACACACACACACACACACACACACACACACACACCGTAACCAGGGAAAAGGAAACCACATGCCTCGTTTGTCTTTTTACCGTATTATCACTTTTAATTGCTTCCAAGGTGACAATGGGACGGGAGGAGAGCGCCCCGGTCACTTCCACAGATCCGAAGTGAATCCCTCTCCCCAAAGCTAACACAAACATTTCCCCCACTCGGCTATGGATGTCTAATCTGGTTTCGGCAACGTGGCGTTTAGTAACGTCTCTCCAACATCTCCCCACCCCAGAGCCCCCTAAAGAAAACCCACCGGGATTCAGTCTATCCGAAACCGAAGCTAATCCAGTTTCAAAAATTCCCACAACCCCACGGTAGTGGGACGGTTGGGGGTGGGAAGTAGACAGCGGAAAAAAGGAGCCCGAGGCCTCCACAATTGCCACACACGCAGATTCCACCCCCACAAATCAGGGCCCACACAGCCTCAGTCACCCCCCCCATTCATTTCCCTGCCCCCTCAGTCTGCCAGCAGCACCCACTGCAGTACAAGCGGGCCAGGGGGAGGCGGGAGAGAAGCACCCAGGGCGACCCCCCCACCCACCCCCGCTGCCTCCACAAAGTCGCCCCCATAACTCCGCTCACTCCCCCACCCCCTCCATTCCAGGACAGCAGCGGAAACTCCCGACTGGAGCACTCCGCGCCTCTGTCCCGAGGCCAAGCGAGCACTGCCACGCGCGAAACGGAACCGCGACAGAGCCGGGAAGGGAAATGCAACAGGTTCCTGCGCCGCTCCTGCTCGCAAACTCCGGCGGTGCCCGGAGAAGAGAGGGGTGGGCTGCCTCCCACTCCTCGCCCGCCTCCCTGCAAAAGGATCTCCCCCGAGAGGCTCTATGGACAGGAAACGAGAGTTAAGTAGCCTCCATTAGCTGCCAGAGATGGACTCCAGGAGGGGGAGGAGGAGGGGGCGGAAAGGGGAAGGAAAAAAACTTGCTTGCACCCTTCCCTGCAGGAACCTCCATTGCAGCTTCACCCCAGGCATGGGAGCCGAAGCCCGCTGCGGCTCTTGCCTCGTCTCCCTCCCTCGCTCCCCGGTGGATCCCTGCCGCTCCTTGCAGGATTGTATAGAAACGTTTCCCCTTCCTCCTTCCCCTCCCCCGGAGCAGGATCCGTCCCCCTCTTTTCACCCAGGAATCCCTTGCGCACAGATACGCACAATTACCCCTTTACCCCACCGGGATCCCCAAAGTCCGAACTCTCCCGGGGTCGTTTTGCTGGGAAAACTTCCCTGCATCTTTCCAACTTTCCAAGCCCACGTGCCGCGGCCCGACCCCCCCCCCCAAAGCGACACCCCCCTTTTACTCCTCCCCACGGGGGGACCCCATCCCCACCCAAGCTTGGGACCTTCCCGCGGTCCCCACCTGCGTCCGCCGGGGTCTTCATGGCTCCTCGCGCTGCAGCCGCCGGGTTGGACTCGGGCTCTGGCCCCCCTCGCTTTCCCCCCCTCCGCCTCATATGGAGCCGGGACGCCCACGCCCCCTGTCGTACGTCACCGCCGCGTCGCCATGGACACGCTGAGCCCGCCCCTCCGCCCCAGCCTGGCTCGGCTCCGCCCACAGAGCTCGGGGAGGGATCGGGGCTCGCGGGGTTGGGCGGGGGGAGACAGGGGAAAGTTAAAGGGGCCGCGCGGAGAGGAGCCGCGGGCCGGAGTGGGATGGAAGTTTTGCGCTTGGGAAGTTAAGGAGGGAGGCAATTGGAAGAGGCGCATGTGGGTGGTGGGTGGGAGTCTGGGAGAGCGATGAGGCACGCATCTACAAGTCTCCCCCCCCCTTTTCTGTAATAACAAATGTTAGTAGCAAGTGTGCCAGGAAGATTTTGTTAGGGTTGCCATATTTCAAAAAGTAAAATTCCTGACACCCGCAAAATTGTTGAGGTTATTTGGGGGGGAACAAACCCAAAGTGTTGAGCTTTTGGGGGAAAGCCTACCCCGAAAATAGCGATTTTAAAGCTTTTTGAGCTGCTTTTCCCATTGCATTGCCATAAACCAGGTTTTCCCTGACATTTTGCCCGACGCCATTTTTACACCCCAAAACCAGAAGATGTAAGGAATTTTCCCAACCTATTGCAAGCCTAATTTTGTGCCTAGGAAAGCTAGACTTAATTTTATTTTATTTATTTATATTTATTTACACAAGGTAGAACCTGTATAAATTACTGCCTGCATAAAATTAGCAAGTTTGCACCTATTGGATTTGTTTGCCCCACTTTTTTTTATTGTAGGTCCAGTTGTTAACTTGAGAAATTACTGCTGCAAGACTCAGCAGTGATGGCTGCTGGTTAAAATGACTTTGAAAGGGGGTCAGACAAATCCAGAGACGAAAGGTCCATCAACAGCTATCAGCCATGATACCTAAACTGAACTTCCACTTTCAGAGGAAGTGTATCTTATCAATACTGGTTGCTGAATGGGGCAATGGCAGAGGAAGGTGATTGCATCCATGCCCTTTTTGTGGGCTAGTGTTGCAAATAGCATGCTCAGCCCAATCCTACTCACTCAGAATTAAATCCTGTTGCATTTAATAATGAAAATAATAAAAAGAAAATCTGCACACTGCCCTTCATCCATAAATCTCAGAGCTTACCCCCATTAGGGCTGGGCAATATTTGGTTTGCAACATCACGACATATCACCAGCTAAACATTGTGATATAATGATAGATCAAAATGTCTGAAATAAAGATGGAGTTATGTAGAGGCATTGGCTGAATTCAATGTTTTCCCCACTTTGTGATTTTTGCATAGCGCACACACACACATAATGATTCATTCTCTATTGCCAGGTGAAAAATTATGAAACCAATATCACAATATAGAGGTCAAACCAGTTTTGAACGATGTATCAATATATTGCCCAGCCCTGCTCCCCACTAAGTGTGTGTAAGATTGTAGATTTAGTAGTCTGATACAACAGGGCTCATCGTTTTAAGTGCCAAAAAAAAGGAAAGTAAAAGATGTTGTATAATAGGTACATGGTGCCTTATTTATAAAATTACATAACAGCCTTCCCTTAAAAGCTCCTTAAATATTAAAAACCGATATAAAAAAACTAATACAATAGTCAACACAACTAAAACAAACTCTCTTTGACTATAATATCAGTGTTAACCATTCTTAGACACTGAATAAATAAAACATTTTTAGAAGTCTTAACCTAGAAACACACACACTGATTTTATTTTTACAGTACTGTCAATGTACAGAGCACATTAGAGTGCGCAAGAAAACAGGTCACTGTCCCGAAAGGCAACAGGAAGATGGGAGATTAAAGGGATAAAATAAATGAAACTTCAGTACAGTGGTACCTCGGTTTTCGAACGTAATCCATTCCGGAATTATTATTTATTTATACCCCACCCATCTGGCTGGGTTTCCCCGGCCACTCTAGGCGGCTTCCAACAAATACCAAAATACATTAAAATATCACAGATTAAAAACTTCCCTAAACAGGGCTGCCTTTAGAATATGTTTTCTAAATGTCAGGTAGAAGACCATTCAGCTTCCAAAACATTCAAAAACCGAAGCATTTACTTACAGGAAACTCAATACGGAAACTATGTGGCACATTCAACTTCTGAAAAGTGTTTGAAAACCAAAACAGTTACTTCCGGGTTTTCGGCATTCGAAAACCGAAATGTTCGCTTTCCGAGACGTTCAAAAACCGAGGTACCACTGTATTTATGTTTAGCAAGCCATGAGGGCTCTGGCTGAAATCTTAAACCTGCTCACCAGTGAGAAAGCCCCACTAAAGGCAATGGAATTTAAGTAGACATGGACACGTTAAAATAGGGAACTCACTCCCACTGGAGACAGCAATGATCACCAACTTGGGTAGCTTTTAAGAGGACTGGACCAATTCATGGAGCATAAAGCCATCAATGGCTACTAGCTAAGATGGCGATGGTTGCTTGGGGGTGATAATGCTTCTGAATACCAGTTGCTGAAAACCACAGGAGGGGAGAGTATGTTTCCGAGCACAATTCAAAGTGTTGGTGCTGACCTTTAAAGCCCTAAACGGCCTCGGGCCAGTATACCTGAAGGAGCGTCTCCACCCCCATCGTTCAGCCCAGACACTGAGGTCCAGCTCCAAGGGTCTTCTGGCGGTTTCCTCACTATGAGAAGTGAGGTTACAGGAAACCAGGCAGAGGGCCTTCTCGGTAGTGGCACCCGCCCTGTGGAACGCCCTCCCGTCAGATGTCAAGGAAATAAACAACTGACTTTTAGAAGACCTCTGAAGGCAGCCCTGTTTAGGGAAGTTTTTAATGTTTAATGCTGTATTGTGTTTTTAATATTTGGTTGGGAGTCACCAAAGTGGCTTGGGAAACCCAGCCAGGTGGGCGGGGGTATAAATAATAAAAAATAATTATCATCATCATCATCATCACTTGTGCTTGGAATGGATCCTGCTTGTGGTTTTCCACAGGCATCTGGTTGGCCAGTGTGAGAACAGGATGACAGACTAGAGGGGCCATGGGCCCAATCCAGCAGGCTATCCTTACATTCTTATGGATAAGACTGTGCTCTAAGGAGCTAGCCAAGGGTTCGAAAAAGTGCTGCAATGAGACAGTATGGAAGGGAAATAACGACAGTAGGTATCATATAGGTGTTCTGAAAGGGAGTTCCAAAGTCACATAAGGAATCCATCCAGTGGCTGAGGCTGAAGGACCAAAGTTCATAGGCAGGACTGCATTGAGACATATGGGTGGAGAAATTCGGAGAGAAGTGAAGCAGTTAGATAATTTTAGGCTCTGGACCTCAGAGTCTTTTGTGGCAGGGGTTTTAAAGATAGTATTGTGTGCAGCTTCGCTTGCTTTTTGCAACTCATTCTGTCGAGTGGGGTCCTTTGGCAAAGTCCTGCCCTGACAGCACCACAGGGGGAAAGGCCAAGGCCATGAAAGGCCTATACAAAGGCTACACCTGGTCAAAATTATTCCATGATTCCGGCACTACCACTGAGAAGGCCCTGCTCTTTGTTTTTTTGGGGGGGAGGGAATGAGGAGTGGCACACTGGGATTTACCCTACATTGGCTAGTCATAGAAAAGGTCTAGAAAGAGCTGTGCGAGGCACTCAACTGGAAGTCCTGCTTGTGAGCTCCACCCAAAACTTCTGAGATTGTACCTAAAACATTTTGGAGGGCTGAAGTTTTTGTGGTGAAATCACACTTCTTTCTTCTTTGGCGATCGCTCCTAGCCGAGTAAGATTGTCTTCCATAAACACGGTTTTAACAATGAGTCCGTAAGTGACTGTGGAGGCCAATTCTGGATCCACGCGTCCTTCCACAGTGGGGACATTGGTTCCCGGGCAGGAGTTGAACACAGTGTGGATTTGCCAAGCATGCCTTCCCCTTAGCACGTTTCTCCCTTGAGATTAATGCCCAGTACTCAGTGAGTACTGAGGAGACCCCTTCCATGTGGGGGTGGGGGGGACAGGCTTTTATTTTGGGGGGGGACTCTAGAGTTCTGAAAGAAAGAAAGAAAGAAAGAAAGAAAGAAAGAAAGAAAGAAAGAAAGAAAGAAAGAAAGAAAGAAAGAAAGAAAGAAAGAAAGAAAGATGTGTAGATAGATTGATAGATGATAGATAGATAGATAGATAGATAGATAGATAGATAGATAGATAGACAGACAGACAGACAGACAGACAGACAGACAGACAGACAGACAGACCTTGGCTGCCCTCGGCTCCCTTGCGAGGAAAGACAGGCTAGAAATCTAATATATAAATAAATTGGTAAGGGATTAAAATCCATTCCCCCAATTTTAGTGACCTCACAGGGATTTTTTTTAAGGGCTTTTAAATGTGCTTGTGGGGGGGAGGCGGAGGAGTTGGTTTGTGTTGTTTTTTTCTTCTTTTATGCCTTTCAACATCCAAGAACCAGAGTTATGGAAGCCAGGGTCCAAAACCTGGATAACTGGGACAACCGTGGGCCATCCATTGTCTCTCAGCCTAACCTACCTCACAGGGTTGTTGTGAGAATAAAATGGGGAGAGGGGGAAGCATGAGCTCCCGTGGGGGGGGATGTGGGTGATAAATGTAATTAGTAAATAAATAAATAAAATTAAGTCCACCACCTTTCGTTACAGAATCTGGGAACAGGGCTCAGAATCCAGTGGCTTCCAAGACTTTGGAGGAGGCCAAATTGCAGCAAGGGATGCAGGGAAGGACTTGGAGGAAGATGTTTGCCACTTGCTACAAGTAGCCCGAGGGTGTATTTAAAACAAAGGGGAGGGGGGGGAGACCAGCCAGCAATTTGCACAGGATCAAAAACAAAGAGCAAGAGTGAATCGGGAAGAGGAAAGAACTGCAAAACATTCTGTGAATAGCCTGGAGGAAAAGGGAAAGGATACAGATGCAGATAAGAGGAGGAGGGTGGGGGGAGAAGGTCCAGACAATGGTCTGATGGCACATGATGCTATTACCAGTACTGTATAGTTGTTAAAACTAAGCAGGTCTCCAACCTGGCCAGTTGCTTAGATGGAAGACTGAATAACCAGTGCTGGCTCAGTCAGAAAGGCAGTTTGTAAGAATACATGAGGGGAGACCGCTGGAGCACTTAGGTCAGGCATGTCCAAAGTCTGTCCTGGTGGCCTAATCCGGCCGGCCCGGTTTAATCCAGCCCCTGTGGCAGTTTATTTCCTTTATTTCTGGGATAAAATCCCCCAAAAGCTCAACAACTTCAATTTTTTAAAAAAGATTAACAACTTTGGTCAGCCCTCACACATGTTCACCTCATCAAATCTGGCCCTCTTTGGAAAAAGTTTGGGCACCCCTGACTTAGGTCCTCATAGGCTTCTCATAGGCATCTGGTTGGCCACTGTGAGAACAGGATGCTGGACTAGATGGGCCACTGACCTGATCCTGCAGGGCTCTCCTTATGTTCCTCTGCCAAGCTGCAGCCCCGCATAAAGGAAGGTCATGACCCCAAGTCCTATGTGTCATGTAAATGTTTCCCACAGGGGAGCTGTAGAAAGAATGTGGTTGGTCAAGGGAGCCATGAACTCCAAAAGGCTGAGTGAAAACCACTGCTCTACAGGTTTCCACCTGCGAAAAAAAATAAAAATGGAAAGGAAGCAAACCAAGAGGTCCTTGCAAAGCACTTTTGATGCATATGCTTAGATAGGAAAGGTTGAACAATTTACAGTGCGTTTTCTCAACTTTGGGGGATTTTCTAAAAAAAGCTCAACAACTTTTTTTTGGGGGGGGTCTCCTAAAAGAAGTTCTGCCTCAGGAGCCGGTGGGGGTTGCTACACCACTGACGAAGGAGAGTTTAGGGCCGAGAAACCCCCATCCATGTTTGAAACAGAAGCAAGGCCTTTGTGTAAACAGGTTCGAGCCTGGCCTCGTGAGACATGAACCTCCTTGTCCAGATTCCTGCCTAGCCAGGGGTATTCCTGGGCTCACAAACAGTCTGTCACCATCTCAGCTCCCCATCTGTAAAGCAGGAATATTAATGACCCGGCTGCTGGGAGCTACTGTGAGGTTGGGCGAGGTGATTGCTGCAAAGCACACTCGAGGGGGAAGGAGTGCAGCTGAGAAGGTGCTAGCACAAAAGTGAAGGATCAGGGGTGGGAACGGCAACTCACTCACTTGTTCCTGGGCCACGGGGCACACAGGGAACAGGCAGCAGCAGATCTGAAGGAATGTGAGCGGGGAGGGATCCCTGTCCAGGCATGTTGGGGAGCTCGGAAGATTCCATCCTCCAAGCAGACAGGCAAGGGTGGGGAGAGGCAGAGACCGAACGGGGCCTGGCTGCAGGGAGGGAAGCGCTGATCAGGAAGCCCCCCTGAGGACAACAGGCAGGACCACTTTCTATTCATGCCTATGAAGAGTGTGCCATTAAGCCGCCTCTTCTCTGCAAAGGCCGATTTTGCAGGACTTGCACAGTGCAGATCTGGGGATCTGGGCGGTGGGGGAATAGGCTTGCTAGCTCCCAACTTCCTTGCATGGAGCAAAGAAGAAATGGTATCAAGGAGGCCTCCCTACATAACTAGGACACAGCACCAAGCTGCATTAGGACACAGGTATTTACGTTGTATAGGGACCCAGGTGGCACTGTGGGCTAAACCACTGAGCCTAGGGCTTGCTGATCTGAAGGTCGGCGGTTCGAATCCCTGTGACAGGGTGAGCTCCCGTTGCTTGGTCCCAGCTCCTGCCAACCTAGCAGTTCGAAAGCACGTCAAAGTGCAAGTAGATAAATAGGAACCGCTATAGCGGGAAGGTAAACGGCGTTTCCATGTGCTGCTCTGGTTTGCCAGAAGCGGCTTTGTCATGCTGGCCACATGACCTGGAAGCTATACGCCGGCTCACTCGGCCAATAATGCGAGATGAGCGCACAACCCCAGAGTCGGTCACGACTGGACCTAATGGTCAGGGGTCCCTTTACCTTTACCTTTTATTTACCTTGTACACAACCTATGCGTAAAGCACATTCAACGGATATTTAAAGCACATGGCTTCTCCCAAAGAATCCCAACCCTCCAAGTGTCCCTATTTTCTAGGGACAGTCCTGGATTTACAGAAGCCGTCCCGGTTTCTGATTTGATACAGGAATGTCCTGCTTTTCCTTAGGACATCCCTATTTTCACTGGAGAAATGTTGGAGGGTATGGAGTTATGTGAATCCCGAGCCAAGGACATAAGTAACTCTACAACCTTTAGATGACATCTGAAGGCAGCCCTGTATGGGAAAGTTTAAAAAACAACAACAACATTTGTTTTATTATGTTTCTATATATGTTGGAAGCTGCCCAGAGTGCCTGGGACAACCCAGTCAGACGGGCAATATTGTTATGGAATAGGACGCCCGTTTTCATCGGAGAAATGTTGGAGGTTTGGAATCCTGGGGATTTACATGAAGCTGTGATTCCCATTACATCAGCGGTCAGCAAACTTTTTCAGCAGGGGGCCGGTCCACTGTCCCTCAGACCTTGTGGGGGGCCAGACTTTATTTTGACGGGGGGGGGGGAAATGGACGAATTCCTATGCCCCACAAATAACCCAGAGATGCATTTTAAATAAAATGACACATTCTACTCATGTAAAAACATGTTGATTCCCGGACCATCTGTGGGCTGGATTTAGAAGGCGATTGGGCCGGATCTGGGCCCTGGGCCTTTGTTTGCCTACCCATGGTTTAATTATGGAACCTACTTCCATATAGGGGTCGGTTTTTATTTTCTCCATTTTCTGTTTTTCCAGTCTTAAATGCATCTCTGGGTTATTTGTGGGGCCCGCCTCGTGTTTTTACATGAGTAGAATGTGTGCTTTTATTTAAAATGCATCTCTGGATTATTTGTGGGGCATAGGAATTCGTTCATTATTTGTTTCAAAATATAGTCTGGCCCCCCACAAGATCTGAGGGACAGTGGATCGGCCCCCTGCTGAAAAAGTTTGATGACCCCTGCATTACATTAACAAACTACAGTTCCCATCATTCTCTGGGGGGAAGCCATGTCCTTTAAATGTTTGATGTGGATCTACCTAGTTGTCTTCTTAACCTATATATCTTTCATTAAGAAGACACTTACAGCGGCATTCCTAGGAAGGTAGGAACATACTGAGCCACAGCACCGGTCCATCTGGTTCAGTATGGACTACACTGATTGGCAGAGGCTCTCTAGGTTTAAAGTGGGTCTCTCTCAGCCTTGAGATGCCCAGCATTGAACCTGGGACCTTCTGCAAGCAACGCATGTGGCCTGTCACTGAGTGACAGCCCAAGTATCACAAATGTTTTGAACAACTGTTGTTGCCCGCCTTAAACGGGTCTGCAAATAAACTCGGGTTTCTCAAGGAAGGTGGGATATACAGTTTAAAAATAACACAAAGGGCGGGAAACCAAACACTACAGAAAACACAACTTTTCCCAACGTGGGTATTAAAGCTCTGTGTTTAAAACAGGATGTGCAATGCAGTTTTTGCACTATGTAATCTAGGGGTACGTGGACAGCAGCCCATACAAAAACGTGAGTGCATAAGAAAAGCCTTGGTGGACCAGCCTCGCTTTTGGGGGGGGGGCAGAGGTCGCTGTTTCAATCTGCAGCATATCCAGTTTGGGCTTTTCCTGGACAGAGTTGCTGCTAGTCAGTGTAGGCAAAGGTGAGGAAGGTGGACCACTGGCCTGATTCAGTGTACAAGGTGGTTTCCCGTGTTCCTGACGTACGAAGTGCCCATCTAGTAGTCTATCTGGTATGCTGCTGCCTGATCCCGCTGAGAAAGGGTGGCCCAAGGAGGAGAAGGAGAAGGGAAGCCCACGAATCTGAGTTATATATGTGGTGAAAGGGGCATTCACACTGGGCAAGAGGAGTATGGGATGATGTGCAGGCCCAAGCAAGAAGGGATGCAAGCCACAATGGGAAGAGGCAGCAGGCCGGTGTGCGTGTGTGTGTGTGTGTGTGCGCGCGCTATGTCCCTGCTTCCAGCTCTAAGGAAGGGGGGGGGGAATGGTAAGCCCCAAAGAGATGTTCAGCAAGGCTGCATTTATTCGGTACAAAGGCTGCAGAATTCAGCATTCTGAGGTTCTCAGGTTCCACTTTAAAAAAAGAAAGAAAACAGAGGGAGAGAGAGAGGTGGGGAAAAAGAGAGAGAGAGAGAGAGAGAGAGAGAGAGAGAGAGAGAGAGAGAGAGAGAGAGAGAGAGCAAGCTCCTTGCCTTTACGGTGACGGAGTTAAAATTTCAATATTTATTTATTTTAATCCTGTTGCGTGCAACACCTGGAAAAACCTCCGAAGCCTTCTTGAAAGCTCATCGCCAAAGGGTCTTTAATTTAATGGCATCTTAACTTAAGGGTTCCCCCCCCCCGCCGCCCCACCCTCCCAAGAGTAAATAGTAATGGCATGCAATATTGTAAAGAGGAGGATTTTCCCTAGCAAGCAGCAAAGTCTCAGAGGGGCCCACAGGGGTGGGGAGGAAGGCACACTGGACAGAGAGAAAGGTTATGCAAAAAAGCTCTGAATAGCCAGATGATAGGAATATCAGCAAGGAATATATTGAGGTTTTCTTCTATTCCTGAGAGTAGGAAGGCAAGGGAGCACAAGTCTTTTAAAGTTTCAGGCTGCAGTCCTAAGCGGGCCAGGAAGCAAACCCCATTGGGCACAGTGGGGCTTGTTCCTAAGTAAACACACACAAGATTGTGCTGTTATTAAGGCTATAAATTAGGAGCAAATGGTCGAGAACACAGACTTCCTTGCACCATATACAGTACGAACTTTCTCAAGACCTGGCTGCGTTGATGGGCAGCCCATGGACCTCTAAGGGCTTAATTTTTTATATAAATATCAGTATGTGGTTTGAAAAAGTCATCTGCAAAACAAGCCTTAAATGAGGCTGTGCTACAGGATTGGTCATAAGGAACTGTTTTCTAGTGCATGCTGTTTGGGAACAGGGCAGATCCATCCATTAGCAGACAGATGAGTCCCTGGCCCTGTCAGCTGTCTGGATAGGAAAGCACTTTTTGGAACCATATTGTTATAGATTTGAGGGGATCCCCCCCCCAAAAAACCTAGAAATTAATAAATGGTAGTATTCTGATTAATTGGGATATGGGTGAAAATACAAGCTGCAGGACTGTGCCAGGCAAGAAATCCCTGGGCTGGCTTATGTAAAACAGCCTGGCTGGACTAAGGAAGAGCAAATCTGTTAACATGACCTAATGGGCCATCCTAGAGGAATCCTTTGGACTGGGAAGACAGGTGTTGCAAAGGTGATGGTGTGTGTGTGTTTGTGAAGAGATAGGAAAAGAGAGTTTTTGAGCAAGGTGTTCTAGGAAGAAGAACCAGAAATAGAGAATGGGATCCATTTGCATTTGCTGGGTCCTCAAGACTGGCCAAGGGTGCACACAAATAATTACTGGGCTGCATGTCCCGCTTCTTCCAAAATCCTGGAGCCAATGCTGAGTGCAGGACACACCCTGCATGTTTGTTGTGGAATGACAATACACCCCTCTGCAGGAGCAAGAGCTGGGCACAAATTCAACAAATTGATGAACATCTGATAGCAACACAGTGTCAACCTCCTTTCAGTCAGGCACTGCATGTTGCCAGACAATGATCTGAATTGAAACTTGGATCCTGCCCACCAAACCTGAAAAGGGGGGGGGGGGTTTTACATTGAAATCTACTGGCTGCTCCCCCTGCTTGCTAGGGAAAATATCATGGCAAGGAAGAGACTAACTTGGCCCCGTCTGTTGACCAGAAAAGGAGCAGTGCAGAGAGCTTGCTTCGTTCTTCTTTCCCTGCCAGAAGAAATAACACCTTGCAACTAAGAACTAGTGCCTGGGTTTGTTTTTTTCCTCCTCCCTCCCAAATGCTTTTCCTTTTGTGTCATGTCTTCTGTAAGCCTGGGTTCAATGACTGATGGTTTCAATACACTCTAGGAAGCCCCCCCCCTTTGGGGTTGAAGAGCAGGGTGCAACACACGCACGTAAGTAAATAAATACTGATGCTGAAGTGGGAAATTCAGAATTGCTAAAGTCACAGTTGCTAAAGGATGCTGCGGGATAGCTCAGTCGGTAGAGCACAAGACTCAATCTCAGGGTCGCGGGTTCAAGCCCTATGTTGGGCAAGAGATTTCTGCATTGCAGGGGGCTGGACTAGAGGACCCTGGGGGTCCCTTCTAGCTTTACAATTCTATGACTCTAAAATGTGGGAACACAAGGAGAGCCCAGCCAAGGTTCATCTTCCCTCAGCAGCCAATCCCCTGCCTCTGGGAAGCCTTACAAGCAAGTAATGAATGGCGCAGCCCCCTCTGCTGTTGCCTCCCTGCAAATTGCATTCTGAGGCATACGGCTTCTGCCCCTGGAGGTTCCATGCTGCCATCATGCTGGTTAGTGGCCAGTTAGGAAGGGCTATCTGCCGTGAGTTCCCCCTAATGCACTTTTAAAGCCATCACCACCACCATGTCTTGGGGCAGTGAATTCCAATACCACACGAGGTTTAGATTTGCTATGCCAGCTAGATCTGGGGGTGGATGGCTGTGGAAGCTGATCAGGATTTCTCCAGCGGGAAGGTGAACAAGAGAGGGCAGGTTTCAGCGAAATATTGCTTGCCCACTGGTCCTTCAGCATACACAATTGTGGGGGAACCCTGTGCCTATATTAAAAGACCTAGGATGCTCTCAAGAGTTTACCTAGCACAAGATGCCTTAGAACCAGCCCCCAGAATCTTCTGCACTGTGCAGAGCTTCTATGGCAGGGGTTCACATGGCAGAATGTCAATTCGGAAAGGGTTCCTCGAGAGCGGAAAGTTTTAAAAGCCACCGGTTTAACACATAGAGTTTAATCCAAAAATTCAGGGCAATCTTATTTGACAACAGCCCTCTCTCATTCTCTGAAAGCTGTTATCCACAACTAGGATAATCTGATTCAAAGCCATCTTTTAAACCTCAGCATTGTCTCAACAGAAAAGCAGGGCTTGGCTGAATGTGCTCTGTCTGCTCACCCAGGTGTCCCATGAGGGGAGATTTTTTTCCCAGGCTTGTGCTCCTTCCTAAAAACTGAGAATCGGCTCCAAAAAAACTGGGAGCAACTTTTTCCAGCCCTGCTGCTGATGTATCTAACGATTTCAGCATCTTTCTGTCAAGCCTTTATTATGGTCATCGGGTAACATTATATTGCTGTTGTAGCAACACACTCCAAGGACAATTGACAAGCCATTGCTTTTGTGATCTACTGGCGAGCTTCCAAAGGCATCAATACCTGATCATTGCTGGAAATAGCAAGGGGCTAGATGGGGCTTCCTCGGATTCAGCAAGTCGGTCTTTGCATCCATTTGTGCCCAAAGCATGCACGGGAGAGACCTGTATCATCTACGCACGATCAAGTGGAATACATATAACAAGTGAGATCTGCAATAAAATGTTGCAGCACACCAAGTGTGGGACACTTCTGGCCCTCAAGATGCTGCTGAACCACAACTCCTATCTGCCTCAGCAAGCATAGCCAATGACCAGGGATGATAGGAGTTAAGCAACATTTTTGGGGCGCGGTGGCAGCAAAGGTTCCCCTACTCCTGCACTATACCCTAACACCTAATAGTGCTCCTGTTCAGGGTTCCAGTCAACCATGCCCTATGTCAAGAAGCTGTTTTGTTTTCCCTTTCCGACTGATACTCAACATTTTGTGAATCCGGGGTGGGGGTGGGGCAGCACTAAGCATGCTCGTTCCCTGTTGGACTGCTGGGAGTGGGTTTCCCCTTTTGGAGTTTAGGAGGGGGATGCAAAAGCTTAGTACTTGCTTCTGCATAACTTGGGATTTACCTAAGCATGCCATCTCGATTTCCAGCAGCCCCTTTTTGGCTCTAATTCTGTCAGGATTCTACCGCCAGGGCACAATTCACAGGGAATGATGCTGAATTGCAAGCCATGAGCATGCGTGTCTCCTTCTGTTTAAACAAGGGGTTTGGAGGATGGGTTTAAGATTGCAATCTAACAGGTTCCTAACCTGCCTGCCTGTTTCAATTTGTAGCCTCCAGTGTTTGTTTTAGCGTCCATTTTAAGCCATGACAACTTAAAAAAATAATAAATAAATAAATCTGAATACATCTAAATGCATTTATGGGTGCACATGTTCAATAGCATGAGAGTGGATAACCAAAGAAAAGCTGGTCTTCTTGCTAGCCTATGGGACAGAATTGCTACTGCTACATTTATCCTGGCGCAAATTTGTTTTATCCCAGCATATGTCATCCGACTACCTTTTATGCTGCAAGGAGCCTTTGAAGTTATCTTCTGGTAGATTCCCACCCTCAGACTATCAAACAAGCTATGGTTTGTTTCCCCAAAGCTCGGTTTGTTTTCCAGCTGCTCTCGCCTCATGACTTTGCAGTTTGGTGACCATCCAGGATGGGGTCAGTCCAAAAAACAACAATGAAACCAGGAAACCAAGTTTCATAAGCCAAATACAAGCCATAGCTTCAGATCATTCTTTGTTGATGGTAAACAAACCATAGTTAAGTTGCTGGGCATGGTTCACATGTAACAATAAGGGTCTTAGCCAATTAAGTTCTATTTAGAGTAGAGCAACTGAAATCAATGAACCTAAGATAGCTATGTCCTCTAAGGGCTATCAAGATAAGAGTTTACAGTTAGGCTTGTTCTTACGGGCAATGTTCAACTCTAGGCATCACTAGTTAAAGTAGGGGGGGGAGAGCCTGTGGCCACCAGGTGCTGCTGGACTCCAACTCCAATAATTCCAACAAAATCTGGAGGGCCATAGGTTCCCTATCCTCAAATTAAAGGATCTTAACATTAAAACCAGAGCGCAAAGGCAACATCCCTTCCAAGCTGATTGCCCTCAGTGTCTTGTATTCACACAGGCATATTGCCCTCTGTTTGACAGAATCATAGAGTTGCAAGGGACCTCCAAGGGTCATCTAGTCCAACCCCCTGCAATGTAGGAGTTTCCATCTAGCTCTCCTGGCTAATAGGTGCTGGAAGACTGGTTATCCTCCACAAATATGCCTGCTTGCTGCTTCTTCCTTTTAAGTCCTCTTAGCTAGCGGCCATAAATATATCCAGTGGCGGTGAATTCCGCAAGTTAATTGCACGTTGTATATGAAATACTTCTCTCTTTCGGCTCTCCTGAGCCTTGAGCTATTAATCTGCCGGGGAGGTGCCGCTGCGAGATTACGACCGGCTCCAAGGCTGCCCTGTGAACTGCCATAGCAAAAGTGGGATTAGAACTCTGCTCTCCCAGATCAAAATATAATCCTCTCCTTGGTGCACTAAGTTTGTGTATATGTTGCATGTATGCAGACAGAAATGTCTCACACAGCCGAAATCTCCCGTGGGGACGCCCCTCTCTTCTCCAGGTCTCTGGGCTGCCTGCCGTTGCCCAAGGGGGTAATTATAAAGGTGTTTGTTTTTGATTGCCTCATTTAGACACAAGTGGCTTTAGCTCAGCACAGAACCCGCCTTGCGTGTGCATGTGCGTGTCTGTATATCTATATCTGCCTGTCTGATGCAACAGCTGAACACTCAGAGAGGGAAAGATGGGGCCCACTCCCCTCTTATCTAGGGGGAGATCCGTCATCCATCGCTAAGGGGGAAGACTCCAAAATTGGCCGGGGGAACACACACTTTTGACCCACATGAATTTTCCGAAGGGGGCGCCTTCCATTTGTATTCCCCCCCCCCCGCAACCCCTACATTTTAGGGCTATGAGAAAGTGAGGCCTGGAAAATCCCTAGAAATGGACTCTTCTGAGACAGCCACAACTAAAATTAGAAGTGCTGTAACTATGGGTGGAAGTGAGGGAGGACTTTGTGGCCAGGGGAACGGGCCCAAATTATCCCTAACTTTATTAATTATGCTGTTAGAAACACCTGAGGTGGCCTGGAACACACACACACACATACACACAAGCTGTGCATATCTCATACATTTAAAGAAAAGAGAGAGAAAAGAATCCTGGGAACTGTAGTTTCTGAGACAGCTTGGAAATGTTGCTGTGGGGGGGGAACTACAGTTCCCAGGATTCTATGGGGGATGGGAAGATGTGCTTTAAATGAAGGGTCCGTACGTAGCTAGTCGGTCAGAGGAAGTGGAGCCTAGTAGGCAGGCATGAGAAGGAGAGGGAGAGAGAAGGGTTGTGAGGCTTACCGTACCTTGCCTCCAGTCCGCAGCGCCATCTTGCTTGCTTGCTGGAGATCGACATCTGCAATACATTTGACTTTGGCAAGAGGATGCCTGTGCAAACAAAGCAGAGGGTTAGGATACTAGCACAAAAAGTGTGGGGTGGGGTGGGGTTAGAATCTCTGCCAAGAGAATCTGGCTTAAAGGTGTCGAGGACCGAAGGGGACACCTCACTGCTCCAAGCCCAAACGAAAATGAACGGACCGAAGACTGTGGCTGTGTACCTACCATGCATTTAAAGCACATTACGGACAATCCTGGGAACTGTAGTTTACCCCCAACATACCTACCATTCCCAGCACATTTATCAAACTACAGTTCCCAGGATTCTTTGGGCAGGGGTTGTTTTGAATATACGGCTTGTACCACGGCCAGCCCAAGACATTTGGGCACCTGAGGAGAACCACAAAATGGCGTCTGCTCACCCCCGCCAGGAAACATTGGGGAGTAAAGATCAACCTCAGGAACAAGGGAGGAAGTATCTACATCAGGATCCGAGTGATTATAGCTAGCAGCCCTTAATAGCCTTGGTAGTTGCTGCTGTGCTATAGCTCCCAAAATCCCCTGGGCAATGCAGGCGGAAGCTGGTGTTAGTTGTAGTTTGAAAATTTGCAGGGCAACAGGTTTTTGTTTTTAGTTTATTATTAGATCTGCCCTTCCTCCTGGGAGCTCAGCATAGGTCTTCCCACTCCCTGTTTTATCCTGACAACAGCCCTGCAAGGTTGATTAGGTTCAGAGATTGCGATGGGCCCAAGGTCGCCCAGCGAGCTTGATTACGGAGTGGGGATTTGAACCCAGCCCTCGCCTACAGTAACATCAAATTAATGTATAAACTTTTCCTGCATTAACTACAACAGAAAACACCAGAATGTCACATCGGTAGAGGGGAAAGGGAGGACTCAGAAGGTGGAGATTTGGGGTCCCAAAAGGTTGTGTAAGTTTGCAGCCCAGTGCCACTTCCAAACACTTGACAAGTGTTTAACGTGTGAGCCCAGAAGATCCAAATTAAAATGTCATGTCTACCAGAAACTCAGTAGGTGGTCTTATGCATATTTCCACACACCCCCACGCCTCCCATCCATATTATTATATGGACAATAATGATTTCCAGAGGGGTAGCAGTAGCCTACATTACAAGGCTGTTGTAACGATTGCTGAGCCTGTGCATTCACAGCACTTTGAAAGGCTCTGTGTAGGAATGCATTATTCTTAAATAGGAACGAAATGTAAAGCAGCTGAAGGATATTACCAGCAGAAAGGAAGCTGTCTCGATCTATGTCGGAAGCATCGGAGAAGACAGCCTGCATATGGCACGATATTGCTCGGAGGCACTTCTTCCAGTAAAACTCCGCAAGTACCCCTCCTTTGTTAGAAAACACAACTTCCAAGTGGGTGCATACCGAGCAGACATTTCCACACTGATGCGTCTGCAGTGGGTGGGAAGAACTTAGTAATGAAAAGTTTTGGGGAGCCCAAAGTAACCCATTAAAAGAGAAGGGTGTCTGTTCTGTTTCAGGATGAGTCACTGGCCAGGTAATCCTGCCCCATATCTGGAAAGGACAGGGTGAGCAGGGAGCCTGCAGCCCTCCAGATGTTTCTGGATTTCCGCCAGCTGTGACCAGCATTGCCAATGGTTAGGGACAATGGGAATTTTGTAGCCCAACCTCTGGAGGGCCACAGGTTCCCCAAACCATGACACAGGAAAAGATTCCCTGCCTTCAGAAGGAGACGTACTCTGCAAGTCAGCCAGATTTGTTTATTTATCACATTTATCTCAAGGTGGTCATGTGGTTCTCTTTTTACAACAACCCTGTGAGGTAGGTTAGGCCAAGAAACTGTGACTGGCTCAAGGTCGCCCAGCGAGTTTCACCCAGGATTTGAACCCTGGTCTCCCAGGTCCTTGTCCAACATTCTAACCACTAAACCACATGGCTTGGTTGGTGGTTTTGAGCTCTTTGGAGGGCAAGTTGCTTTTTAGTCCTACGTGTTCTTAAAAGTAAATAATTTGGGGTCCAAGAGTAAAGTGGCCTTGCAGTTTTAAACCAGACCTTCTCGGTGTTGGCTCCCAACAGTGTGGGACGCCCTCCCTATAGAAGTGTGTTGGGCACCATCCTTGCCAAGCTTTAAGTGGTCAACGAGGGCTGGCCTCTTATTATTGAATGTTATTGGCCGCTTCCCCTGGTCCAGCTGATATGCGCTGCATGGCATTTTGTGGTGGGATCATTTTCGATCCAATCTATTGCATTTATCTTTCCTGGACGTTAACTGGCATTTATGGTGAAGGGCAGTTAATACAACCAAATAATGAAGACTACGAAGGAAAAGATGTGCCAGCTACCAGTACTTTTCACTGGGTGTGGAACACAAATGCAAAAACTAGTAGAAGGAGGACAGTTCCCACTAGGGCCCGGAATACAAGGGGTTAACCGGAGGAGCTTGAGGCCTGACACCTGTTTAAAGAGACATGTGGGAATTTTCCGGTCCTGACCCCTGCTGCTGACCCCTGGCGACCAGGCTACTGGGGAACCAGGCCAAAATATGGGAACAATCTCCCCAGGCATGAAAACTGACAGCTTGGGGGAATGGAATGACAGGGGTGGGGGTGGGGAGAGGCTATACAAGGACCCAAGACGGAGGGGGCTGGGGCGGGCTGAATGCCCCTTGCATCCACCCGCTCCCTGCCCCCCACCGCACAAATCCCAACCTCCCAATTCCTTTTTTTAAACTTTCTTTCTTTTTCAGCCTCCCATTGCACCTCCCAGGGAAGACCCCTTTGCAGATGCAATTTTTACCCAGCTCCCCCCACCCGCCACCCTTTGCCCTGCGCTGTCCTTGGGACTCCCTCTGGGTGAAGGGAGGGCGCGAGGCAAGGAGGGTGGGGTGGGGGGTGGAGAGGGTCACAAGCCCAGGGAGCAGGCAGCAGCCGAGGTCTGGTGCCACATTTTCTGGGGCCCGGCTATAAATAGCCGGCGTTATAAATAATGCAGCATTATTCCCTCTATAATTATCGGGTGGGAAGTTTGTGGCCGGGCTGGCGTATTACACGGCTGTGCAGGCCGGCACCCTCCTGCCTCCCTTAACGCCAGTCTTCCTAATTTACACTCCTTCCTCGCGGGCTTGTTGGTCCGTCCCTCCTGCCAGACGGACAAATCGAGCAACCGGATACCCTCCATTACTCTGGACCCCCGCGCAAAAGGTTCCACGGCGTAGGCCGCATCCTTTTCATTTAAACTCCCGGGAAATACGGAGTGGGACCCTCGCCCACTGTCGGGAGGGGAAAGGGAGCCGCCTCCCCACTTCACCCCACCCAAAAGCTTTTGCAATTGGAGCCCCCGCTAGCCTGAGGTTAATTTTGAAGGCAGAAATTTTGACCCGCTCGGCTTTAAGCCTGTCGAGAAGACGTGCCCCTCTGACCCACAGAGCCTGTTCCCTAATCCGACATGTGTGTGGGTTGCCCGGGGTTACTCGGTAGTGAGGGAAAGGCAGGTGGGATATGCTCAGAAACACACTTGTCATGTTACAGGGTAGATTCTGGATATTTAGCATGCTCTGGGGCTCAGTCCCAGCATAAATTAAGATCCGCTTCATCATGACTTATCATCATTATTATTATTATATAGCACCATCAGTGCATGGCAGTTTATAGCATGCAAGAGGACAGGTCTCTGTCCCGAGGAGCTTACAATTAACCTCATGATACTAAAGTTCCCTAGGTATATCATTTAAAATACATCTACTTTGTTAGGGTTTTAGTCCTGTTTTAACTGTATTTGCTGTTTTTAGTCTTATGTGTTAAATCACCCTGAGGCAGTTGTATGGAAGGCAATTTACAAATCACTGATAATGCAGTAGTAATTAATATCCAGCCCAATTGTTTAGCTCCCTTATTTAGAGGCAAACTGTCAAATCTGCTTTCCTCGACACCTGAAAACACCTTCAGGCATCTCAGAAATATAACCCGCCAAATTTTGACTACATCCAGAATCTTAGCAAATCGGGGGTGTCCAAGCCAGCACGGGTGGGGAAACTGAGGCAAACACCATGAACAGGGATGACGAATGCAGGCCTGTTTGTTCCTAACAGCACCATCTTGCCTTAAGGGAGATGGCAATGGAATAAAGGGCACCCCCTTCTGCTGTGGGAGAATTGCAATCTGACCTCCCTATGCAGGTCTACTCAGAAGTAAGTCACAGAGGTCAATGGACACAGCATTAAAGACTGTGTTTCAAATATGTACTCTGTTCACACAGCTCACTGGGTGGCCTTCTGTTACTCAACCTTGCATACCTCACGCAGTTTTATCAGACGCATAGTATTATATATATTTTGTAACTCACGGAGTCCCTCTAATACGGTACAGTGAGAAATAAATCTAGATGAATTCAAAATAAACAAGCCTTCTTTTTTGGCACGGCTAAAATACGGCACCTAGGAATTCAGGCTTTCATTAAAAGGCCCTGTCAGAAGTGATGCTTACATGCCTCTCTTTTTTAAAACCTTCATCTTCCACAAGTCTACTGCAGATGAGGTTTTGGTCAGGTGGTTGTTGTTGTTGTTTTACACTGAAACAGGTTCCCTACGCATGCTGTTAAAGCAATATTCGCAAGGACTGGCAATCCAGGTTTAAAACGGCTCCCTTGTGTTTCCAACATCCACACATGGACCAAAGTTTTTGATGCAGCTGAACTGTATCCCATGGGGGAAGGAGGGAGGGAGGGAGGGAGGAGAAGAACTTTGAAAACTGTAGCCCCTGATAGGCAAAAGTTAATATTTAAAAGGCAAAAATTTCCACGCTGGGACCTTGAGCGTTTCAAGAAAACCTGCTCTTTCCAATACAGTTGAAAGCACACACACCAAATTTGTAATATCAACTTCTATCAATTATAAGTTTCCGGGGTTTTTTAAAGTCACTCTTCTGCTTTCATAATGATGCAACACATTCTAGGACTCAGTGGTTGTTTTTTTAAAACCTTCTGAGCACCATTTAGAATCATAGCATTTATGATTTATAAATGTCCTTAGGTTTAAGCCTTTTTTCAAGGGTATTGGGGTTTTTTAATGCGAAGACTCTCCCCTACCTAGACACACACACACTCTTACTTCTACCTGTATTCAAGACTGTTGTTCTACATCTTCCTTGGTCCCCCCCCCCAAAAAAAATCATAATAAATGGAGAGTTCGTGATCACCCCCTTGGTGTTGGGTCCAAGAATCAGAGGCATGCAACGTCTGGACTTATATGCAACACTCCCCCCCCCCAAAAAAAAGACAGAGCTGAGGGTGGGGAAGAGGAGAGAGAGAAAAAGAGACTTACAGAGCAAAGAGGAAGAGAGGGCTTTCTTTGTGTGGGGCTCCCCCATAGACGGGCTAAGTCGTCCCCTCCCTTTTTGCCCCCGGCCAGCTGGGAAAGTCAAGTCCGGGGAGCCGGCCGGAGGGAAAGAGCGAGCGAAGCGGGTATATTTAGCCGCAGGGCGGGGTCGGCCGCCTGAGGAAGGAGGGAAGGAGGAAAAGAAGGAGTAAAGCGGGATTAAACTCTAGAAGGGGACGCCCGGCGCCTTGTGACTCCTCCATCGCCGAAATAGCAGCGCGAGGCGAAAGGAAAAGTTTGTTCCTGCGGCGGAATTAGCAGCAGGGCACTAAAAACAGCTGCAGCGAAAGCGCCGCCGCCGCCGCCTCCCTGGCCCGGGGCGCCTGCCAGCTGGCAGCGAGCTCCGGCCCTGCCCTGCCCGGCCTGCCTGCCCGCTCGGAGCGAGAAGCGCGGCAGACACAAGCACAGGCCCGCACGGCCCTTCGCACGCACGGCGAGGCTCCCTTTGTTGCCGCTTCCTTAGCACCGCCGCCGCCCGTAAAAGGCGTGGGTTCCGCCTCGCTGGCGCCCTCGGCTGCGCAGCGCCTCCTGCCGGCGGCGGCCCGGCGCGGCCGGCAGGGGGCGCTAAGGACGAAGCGCCCGGATACAAGGCGGCGACAAGGCAGCTCCCGCCGCGCCTCTGTGTGAGTCTCCGCTCTGGCTTGCCTCCTCGTCCTCCTCCTCGGCTCCTCCTCAGGGCCGGATTTAGATTTCATGAGGCCCTAAGCTACTGAAGGTAATGGGGCCCTTTATATGTCCAGCTGTCCTTTGTCAACAACAAATTGTCGCTGTTTTTTGTGTTGAATACTGTATATGCTATATGGTAATTTATGGACCTAAAGCCATTTGCACATAACAAAATATGTATTTTATCAAAGTAATTGTTGAAAAGTCCATGCAGAATGCAAAGTCCATGCAGAATGTAGGCCCCCTAAATATAAGAAACGAGCAAACCAGTGATATTTTAGGGAGCAGGCTAGCAGGTGGGGGCCGTTACTTACACCATAGGAGCCTACACAACACAAAACACTGTTGCTGTATGTAGGTTTTATTTTATTTGTTTTTTATCTTACATTTTGGATATGTACATCCAGTTTTTTTTTCTTTAAATTTTTTTGGGAGTGGGGGCAATATAAACAGTATAGCTTGTTTAGGTTATACATAAATCCAACACTGATCAGGAGTGCCACCTTGAATAAAATATTTGTGGAAAGAGGGAGCAAGCAAGCTCAGAATCTCCAAATGTCCCTCTTTTCCAGGGACAGGCCCAGATTTACAGACACTTCTGATTTGATCCCAGAATGTGCCACTTTTCCTTAGGATGCCCTGATTTTCACCGGAGAAATGTTGGAGGGGATGCAAGCTCCGCCCCGTATAATTGGTCAAGGCGCAAGCACACCATCTGAATGGCAATGCCCATCAACTTGGGGGGAGGGGCTTCAAATATTTTATTGGGGGGTCTGAAGGGTCCTCAGCCCCTAGGAGTTGGCTCCTATGAGACACACACACACACACACCAGCTTCCACAGCACTCAGTGCGATTCAGATATATCTTTAACATATTAAGTGGTATAGAAATCAAATAATCAGTCAATTCATTCACTCCTGATACAAAGAGCCGGTGGAATTGTTGGGCTTCAGAAAGAGGCTGCCCACTGGCTCTCTTGTGCCCAGATCAGTGAAATACAGGTGGGCAGGGGGACCCTGGAATTGTAGAGTTGGAACGGATCCCAAAGCTCAGCTACCCTGTTTCTCCTAAAATAAGACGTAGCCATAAAATAAGCCATAGCAGGTAGTTGAATCCCCTGCAAGGATCTCAACACATGGTCTCCCATCCAGTTTGAAACCATAACCAGATCCTGCTAGTTTCACAAATGTGCTAGCTGTTTTATTGCAAAAGGAGTTTCCTCTAAGTATATATTACTCTCAAAAGAAAAGTTTTATGGTTAGACATAGAAGTGTATCTAACTGTAATGCAATTAAAAGGGAAAAAGAAAACCCGTAGTTATCAGCAGCCTGGGTCCCAGGAAACATCAATTTGTCTCCCCTCTGCTGGGAGAATGTCAAACTGCTGAGATTAGCGCGTATTTCTTTATGTTCCAAAACTAAAGGGAGCTTTTGTTTCTGTTTCTTTTCTTTCTTAAAAAAGAGAGGTGCCCATCGTTTTAGAGGCCACCTGTTTCCAATTTTGAAACCTAAGGGCTTCAAAGTGCACTTAAGGGCTTCTGTGTCTGGCCACTAGCTGAAGGGTTTGGTGGGGCCAGAGGCCATCTGAACCTATTTTCTCTGCCAAATCTCAGCTCTGGATTCGTGCATCTTGGGACAATTTGTGTATGTGTGTGTGATCAGAAGCGGATGAGCTTTTAAGCACCATAGAACGTTTTATCATGGCAAAATGGAAACCAAGAATACAGACCACAGCTTCTTGGATAATTGCAGCACCCTACTTGTCAACATTTGAACTGGTGTGTGTGTGTGTGTGTGTGTGTGTGATTAAGTAGAAATGGCAAATATTTGCTTTGGTCACCTAAACTGCTTCTGACATAGCTGAGAATCAGGTGTATTTTCATTCCACCCAGTTAAAGAGTCTCTAAAGCTTGTGTGTTTGTATACCAACAGAAAGGGGTAAAAAATACATTTCTTTTCTAGTTTTGCATTTCTTGTGGTTATCCAAACAATTTCCTCCCACTCATCGAGGACCTCTACAGTGCTCCCAGCAGATCCCCCCCCCCACTATTGTTTACATATCAGATCTGAAACACCAGCAGCTGCGTTACAGAAAACCCAGTGGCTCAATATTCTGATGCAGCACACCATGCCTGTCTGGAAGTGCTGTCCCTGACCCCTACTACATGAAGGTGGCAAGAGGAAGATGCTTTTCACATGCTCAGAGACACTCTTTTCCAGCCAAGCTGGAAGTCAAATGTAAATCAGTCATTGACTAATATGGAAAGATCCGGATCCTATGTCCTGTGTGTGTGTGTAAGTCACTGGTATGCTTACGGAAAGCTAACTGGAGAATATGTTCTATTGCCCTGGGTGGGGACTAGCTTCTAAAATAGAGATTATGTTCTGCATTCCAAGGATATCCTCACAGCATCAACACAGTTCTATTTAGGAAAAGTGCTAGAGGAACTTGCAAAGCTAGCTCCAGAGGGTGGCACGATGACTGGACATTTGTGGGAGCTTCAAGAGCAGCAGAGAGCCCATTGCACTGAGAATGCTGCCGTTTCCACCTTGCACAGAGTATCAGATGCAGCCAAAGATAATTCTGTTTGTAAGTCCTGCTTGTTATATGTTGGCCCCTGAGGCTGCTGTGTGCCCAAGGGCCCGCAAAATCCTGGATCCAGCAGTTGGGTGGGGTGCTGGGAGACTGGGTGTCTCCAGATAATTCTTTTTCTCCTTCTTCTAAATATCTAATTTTAGGATACTGAGCAGGGGTGCAGAGCCTCTGGCCCTCCAGATGTTGTTGGCCTACAACTTCCATCATCCCTGTTGAGTTGGAGTCCCAACATCTGGAGTGACACAGACTCCCTACCCCTCCAGTGCAGGCTTCAGATCTTATACCAGAGTTTTGCAGTGCAATGTTCAGAACGAGTCCAGTTGAGTTCAATGGAGTTTACTTCCAGGTACCTGGGTATAGGACTGCAGCCCCAAAGAGGTACTGTACAATGCGTTCCACGGAGCAACCTGGACCATCTATTTTCAGTGCATGCGGGTTCAGCTTTACTGCTTGAGTTTTGACATACTATTATTATTTCATTTATGCCTTATGCAAAAAAAAAGGGGGGGCGGGGGAAGCAGCAGCAGCAAAAATGCCGCTAAGCAGTTTGAGAACAAATATGCAACATCCAATATGACAAACACAATAAATAAAATTTCACGCTGGAAAAACAGCAACTGTCAACAAAATATCCTATATAGCATAAAGACAGCAATCAGCTGAGAAACCCCGTCGTATGGGAACAGCCATTGATATTAAAAAACACGGGCTAATAAAACATGAATAATTGCTGAAACTGCTAAGGAGGAGGAGTCTAAAAGGCCTGGGGGAAATGGAAAGACTGCCCTAGGGCCTGGGGTAGGCATCAGATTAAGCTAGCTCAGCCTTTGCCAACCTGGGGACTGCCAGATGATGGAGGTTTAAATGAAGATGGGGAGAACCTTGTACCCTAGCTTTTGCTCCTTGGAGAAAAAAGGTGGGGTAGAAATGCAGCAGCAGTTTGTTCTCTCGATGCAAAGCCATCCTATACATTTGCTGTACATCAGTAGGCCTATAGCTTTCCCCCACCAGGTGCTGCCTGAATGAGACTTTAACCCTCTGCCTTCCGGTACTGAGAATGTGAAGGGGAGGAGGGGTGGACCTGAGAAAACAGACCAAGTCTCCCACACTATCATTATCCCAGCAAATTTCCCTGCAACGTTGCAACCAGTGAACGCACCAAAAAGCAACCTGCTTGGGTCTTCTCGCCGAGTTATTTTATGTGCCTCTTTTCTTTTGGCCAAGCTTCCTGAGTGGTACTCATCATATATGGCAATATCCCCATATACCGGTATATATATAATATTTTGTGTGTGTGTGTGTGTGTTTGTGTGTGTGTGTGTGTGTGTGTATATATATATATATATATATATATATATATATATATATATATGTATATATATGTATCATGTGCAGTTTTGTCCTCTTTACAATGTCCAAGTGGCTGCAGCTCAGAGGAAGAGCATCTTGCTTCGCGTCCAGAAGGTTCCAGGTTCAATTCCTGGGCAGGCACAACTAAGACGTCTTTCTAAGACCCTGGAGAGCTGCCTGACACATACCTGAATGGAGATGGGTGTGCGAGCAAAGTTAAATTCATTTTAATTGCACTACCCACTTTTGGCTCTGGCCCTGCCCACCCCTAGCATGTGGTCCCTGGAAAGTTGCCCAGAAGAGAAGGCCACCACCAGCTTCCCTCCTGCTTCCCACAGCATCACATCATCACTCCTTCAAGGCTTTTCTAGGAAAGGGTACAATAATGTTAAAGGGAACAAGAAGGTTAAAGGGAATGCCACCATTTTATCGGTCTGGAAATTCTGCTTGTGGTGTTTAAGAGGTTGTTACCCCCTCCCCCCCCAAAAAAGAACTGGATGTTTCACGAAGATCGACATTGCTGAGGAGCCTTGATTGTCCTGTTCCAGAAATCAACTGGAGGACATGTGGGTTTTCAGTCAGCCCCACACCGCTGCTGGCACCAGCCTTGACATCGGCATTTGTCTGTTTGTGAGCATGATTGAATGCCAACTTTTGCAAACAACAAAGACCTTGAAGTTCTGGGAGGCGGAAATGCCAAGTGAGAAATCTTCAGTGTCCTCACCAAACTACAACCCCCAGGATTCTTTGCAGGAAGTTGCCAGGCAAAATAAAGGACAGTTCAGGAGAGTGGGGACACAGCCAAGCAGTGGTGGACCTGCACTGTACTAGACCAACGTAATAATTATTTTAGGCATTTATTTAATATTATTTATTTTCTCTCATATTCTAGGGGTTGGACTAGATGATCCTCGGGGCTCCCTTCCAATTCTACGATTCTATGATCTTCTGTGCATATACACAGGCAAGGGATTTCGGAGCGATCTCCTTTCAGAGTGACTTGTATTTTCCTTGAAATTCCATTGCATGTAACAAAACCTTGTGTTTTCAGTTTAGCTTTGTCGCAAGCAGTGCCTAGAAAGCTCCCCTTTCACGCTGATTGGGCAGCTCTAGGATGCTGGAGACAGGGACCCTCTTGCAGAATGTAACAAGCATTTGACCACTACACCACATCTGACAACTGAATATGGCTTCCATGTAGCAGCCTCTCACTTCTTGACTGTGACCCTGCTGACATAAACCTGCAGCTATTCTGCACTGCCGGTGGAACTTCCTGCGTCTGTCTCCTGCTGGAGACAGAATGCTAGCCTAGAGGGGCTTTGAACCGATCCAGCAAGGGGACTCTGACGCCGTCCGTTGCCTGCGCTCACATAAACAACACCAAGTCCCAGAGCAATAGGTGAGATTGTATCTTCTACAGCACCAGCTTCTTCTTAAAAGTGCTGCTGACTTGCAAACATCACGAGACGTTTTCTTGTTAAGTAAGACTTGCTGGGAGCCAAAGCAAACCAGGAGAAGAGGGAATATGTTTCTACGTGTCCAGGCCGTTGGGTCACCTTGGGATGCTTTGTGAGCAAAGGGCCTTCAGGCACACATGGCGATGATTCAACTGCAGCCCTGCACAGATCACAAGGCTGAAAAGTACCCTAAATGTCAAGCTTTTAAAAACAGAACCACCACCCACGTTTTGAGCCTTTAAAGCATGCTTCCACAATGCCTATTTCCATGAGTGCAACACCCTGTTCCCCATAGAAATTCACTACAGGAGAAACACCCTTCTCTGCCTTCCTAATCTTGCATCTGAATCCTGCTATGGTATAGATCAGGGATTCCCAAAATGTGGTCTATGTTTGGGTTGCCATATGTACTCTTTTTCTCTGGACACCCCTTCTTTTCCATGATGAGAGTAGTCATGGAGATCCATAGTTAAAAGTAGAATTCGGCAAGTGTGTCCTCCTTATTGCTCTTCAAAATATGGCAACCCTAGATTGTGAACCACCAGTGGCCCACAAGCTTCATTCAGGTGGTTCACAGCCATGTCCACATGAAATAATCATGTTGATTTGTAATTGCATTTTTATTGCTTCTTTTCTTTCTTATCTTGTATTTTATTGTATTACATTTTGAATGCTATGGAATGTGAATTGTAATACAATAAAAATTCAAGATAAGGGGGGGGGGGGAAGCAATAAAAAATAACAGTTAAAGCCCTATATCTAGTGCAGTGCATTACAATTGTTACAAAAGACAAGAGAGTCATTAAGACCCGCAATTTTCAAGTGGTTTTGGGAACCAGCGATATAAATCAAAAAGGAGAATTCACATTGGGAGGGAATGGCAGGTTCTAAGGGATGACAGTGATTTTCATCAGGACCATGTTGTGGAAAGATTAACTCCCTCTCTTCAGGGTACAAATTTCCCAAATTTGGTTGGGACCTCTCCCTCCTCAGCTGCTATTTAAACAACAACTGAACAGGTTAAATGCATTTTTGCAGGGCCCATTTCACTAGGCTGTGAATGCACCATACATTTAAAGTGAACTCTGAGATCACTGGATCTCAGAAGATAATAATAATACTACCAGATTTGAATATTTTCTCTTCCCAAAAGAATTCTGGGCACTGTAGTTTGTTAAGGGTTGCTACAGTGCTAAGAATTCATTGAGGGAAAGAAAGTGCTTTGGCCACCCTGAGTGGTTGGGGAAACCCAGTCGGATGGGTGCCATATAAATAATAACAGGATGATGATGATGAAGGAATGCAGGGGGTCTCCTAACAACTCAGCACCTTTACCAAACCACAGCTACCAGAATTATTTGGGAGAACCCATGGCTTTTAAAAGTGGCATCATGGCGCTTTAAATGTATGGTGAGGATGTGGCCTAACACTGCTTCACTTCCCGGACCCTGCTGTGCTTCTGTGTTGGCAACTGCAAACACTCTTCCAAGGAGACAGGATTTGGCCGAGGGCTCTGGGTGCCTTGAGGAGCAGCTGCTTTGGAAGTCAAACCTAACGGGCCAGCGCTTTGTCCACATGGAGGTGAGAGAATGAGCATCAGAAGACACACCACTGTCCCGAGGAAAACAGCTGCCACGGCACGGAGGCCCCTCTCGCTGCGCTCTCCGCTTACTGTACTTAAAACTACAACTTCAGGCAGAAGGAATCCGTAGCTGTGCACGACCAGACACGCCGCCGCGCAAGTTAAATAACACGCAGCCAGGGCGTTTCTGGAGGGTAATTTACAGGCGGCGTGAACACGCCTTTCCCCTTCCTTTCTGCAAAAACTCAGCAGAGGCGAAGAGGGTGGTGATGGTAAAGCTGGTGGTGAAGGCTTTAACTTAACCTACCCGAGAAGGCCTACGTGCATTTTCGTAGCACGCGCCAGTGTGGCTGACCTGCTTTCTTTTGTGTGTGTGTGTGTGTGTGTGTTGCGGAGCTGAGAAGGCGAAAACTGCACAGCGCTCCGGATAATTGTTTTGACTGGAACGCCAAGTAGATCGTGCTTGTTGCATTTGCTCAAGTTGCATCGGGGTCAATTGCTGGCGCAAAACGTGTGTGTGTGCATTGCACGCTCTTGTGGGAAAGTGACGGGCCTGCACGCGCAGGTGTGTGCGCGCGCGTGCGAGCGATAAGTCGCGCGTCCCCTCCGCCGACAGCCGCATCTTCCAGGTTTCACAACTCCCGACTTCTCGCCCGTTCCTGTCCTGCCGAAAGCGCGTCCTGGTTGGCTACGAACTCCGGCAGCGCCGGCCAATGCGAGCCCGCCCTGGTGACTTCATTCCTCGGCCGCCCCAGGCGCGGATTGGCCGCTGCCGATCCCGCCTCCTCAGCCCCACGTGGGGAAGGGGATCCCGGTCCGGACGCTGATTGGCCGTGGAGCTGTCGGCGGCGGCTCCGCTGTTGCTGAGGGGAAGCGCGAGCGGCCCGGCCGGGACAAGGGAGGCCAGGAGCGTACGACCGGTGAGTTTATGAATATGCTAATGACATGCAAATTACGTAAAAATGGACCTTCCGCCGAGGAGACTTGGGATGGGAACGAAGTCCACCCTCCCCGTTCGCTCCGCTTGCCTCAGTTGTACTTTGCAGCCCTGCGGGGGGAGGGGACGGGCTAGAAGTAACAAGCGGAAGAGCTTGATGGGAGTTGTAGTCTTTCCTAGGGGAACTCCCCAGGATGTCTTACAGGGCTGGCAGCTCTTTTGGACTACAAATCCCATAAGGCTGTGCGCGGAGCCTTGGCTTCTTTAGAGTTCTGTTGCCCCAAAGCATGATGGGTGCGCTAGTCTTTTACGAGTACGTCCCTCTGCTTTTCCTATCGGTATCGCTGGCCCTGAAGATTCTACGGCACCCTGACCATCCTGAGGGACGGCGCGGTGAATCCTGGGAGTTGTGGTTCTTTCTCTGGTAACTTCCTGCTTTCTTCCATAATACTTTGGGAACCATGACTTCTACGGCCGGCAGCCCTTGCGCGCTCAGCGTTTCTAATGAGGTAGAAGCCTGGTTAACAAGGCACTATGGGAATTGTTGTCTTTCACACCTACGCAGTATGGGAAGGATGAGTGACAAGAACTACAAGTCCCATGAAGCGTAGCTCCCCGTTTCTGCCTCAGCTGTGTTTCGCGTAGCGTCATGGGAATTAAAGTTCTTTCATCGAGGGTTGGAAGAATCAATCAGCTGTGGGTGAAAGTCCTTAAAGACTACATGTCCCATGAGGCTCAGAGGAACCTCGCTCTTCCTGTTCTCCCGGCGCCCGGTAAACAAGTCTGTGTTCTTGCTCCGCCTCTCCGTTCCTATTGGCTACTGTATGGTGGGCTTCTCCCACTTCTTCCTTAATTCACCTTTCTACAGGCTACTGTAAGTGCTTCTCTCAAGGGAGGGGCAGGAATGCTTTGAATAGTCTGGCCGACCCCTTTCAGCACTGATAGGCCGCACGCGCTGCCTGTCTCGGGAGGTGGGGAATGCGCAAGTTCTGGAGGCGAGCTATTGGTGTTTACGAAAATCTGTCATGGAGTTGTGGGTGCCGATTGGACAGTGGTTCCAGCTGGTCCAGATTCATTCACCATTTTGTCTGTTGGAGTAAAAGGGGCTCGGAGGGGCCGAGAGGGGCTCGGGCTGGACCATCGGAGAAACGGGGGGGGGGAGTAAAAACTGGACTGTACCAAGACTCCCTGCAGAAAGAATTCTGGCTATCCTAAACTCCCTGGAAAGAGGGGGTCATTCAGGTAAGGGGGGTGATATTAACTCCAGTGCCCCCCTTCCCAAGGAGGGGGAGGGGAAGAGGAGGCTCCACATAGGGTTAACATCTTCACCATAGCCTCCAAAGGAAAAGGAGGGAGTGGGATGCACCAACTTTACTCCCCCTCCTCCCCATTAGGTCCCGGGAGGTACCAACTCCCGCAGCCCCAAAATGGGGACCCTCAGAGTTGAGAGGCAGCAGCAGCAGCAGCTGAGATGCCCGCTTTTTATGTGCCACAACTTTTGGTGGTTTTACTCAAAATAATTCTAGCAGGGGGAATACGATCTCTTTTGAAACTGCTAAGGCAGATGGGATCAAGGCGAGAGACCAGCTTCGACCACCCAACCCCCCAGCTCCCCTTCCCTGGGCATGTTTGGGAGGGCAAGTGGATTGTGATGCACCACCAGGAGGAGAGGAGCGATGATCCTGGCTGTGGTGGGATGACTTTGAGCAGGGCAGCGGTCCAGGCTGAGACCCAACACCAGTTATTATGGGATGGGAGGATTGGCAGGGAGGCCTGGCCATTGTGTGTGCGTGGCAGGAGGTGTTTGTGTGTGTTGGGGTGGGGGTGGGGGTGGAGAGAAAGAGGGAGCCAGGCTGGTGCGGAGAGGAGTTGCATAACATGGGAGGGGTCTTTGGGAAGTTAGTTGCGTGGTGGGGCCATTGCCAAGAGCGAAGGAAAGTCTTCTGCTCAGCATTTGGGGTGAGCAAGGTCACTTGTGGGAGGTGCTGTGGGATAGAGGGTCTGTCTTTCAGATATAAGGCCATGGACAGGAGCAGGTGATACTTTGCTGCCTTTGGGGAGGGGGATGCTAAGGAAGAATGACATGGCTGTGTGTATATGACTCTGGGGGGGGTAGTAACATGAAAATACTCAAAACATTTCCTATATGGGGTGGGGGGGAGGAGATTGTGCAGGGAGAAGGTGTGTGTGGGAGTGAGATCAGGTTTAATTGTTCCCCGGCCACACGAGGTATTAGCATGCGGACCTGTTCCGATTGCCATTTCAGCCCAAAGGTATGTAGAGTAACAGCGTGTGCCTCTGAGCTCATACAGAGTGCCGCTGCTTCACCACTCGGGAACAGAGCACCCAGATCTTCAGCTGAAGGAATCCAGAGCAGATCTGGGGGAAAGGTGGGAGTAAGAGGAACATGTTTAGAGGGTTTGAAATGGGGGAAGGGGGGCAGCAGCCATGGAGAGTCTGGCATAACCTCTCTCTCGAGGAAGCTTGAAGCCAGGGAGAGCGTCCGGAATGATAACATTAGGAATGCTGTGTCGAGCCAATCCTTGAGACTGTTCAACCATAGTCTGTTTTTTTCCAGGAAGCCTCTTCTCCCTCCCTTTTTGGTGGGGTGTGGGGAAGAGGAGGGGATTTGGCCTACGTCCCTGCGGATGGGTTGCAACTCTTCCACATTCCTTTGCACCCTGCTCCTGTCTCCAGGCCTCAGATTAGACGGGAACTAGGAAGGATTCCTCCGGAGGTCTCCGAGCATTCCTCTCCCTGCCCACCAACTGTACCCAAGCCAGTAGCAGCAGGGGGAGACATGTGAACAAGGAAGGAACCTCCCCCTGCAGAACTTGGGGTTCTTTGGGTTATGCCTGAGGTCTCTGCACCCCTTACCAGGGTAGCACATTATGGAAAGCCGTTGAGAATACGTGTTGGCCATATTGAACAAGTGAGGATATGCCGTTTTCTTGCGCTGCCTCATGTGAGTTTCTTCTCTGGCCTTTGGCACAATGAAGCACAGACAAACTCGGGAAGCATCTGATGAGGTAAACAGAAATGGAGAGAAGTGTGTCTCAAGAGATGCTGGAAAGGATGAAATCTTTTTATTATGCTAGCCCGATTTGTTTAGGCCGAGCAAGCCTCCTTGCTTGGGGGGGGGGGTTATCTTACACGTTTCTTTATAAGCTGCTCAGGGAACATCCTTTTTGAGGGACCTTGCAAAACTTGCCTGGTCCATAAAATCTGACGGTCCTTACGGCATAACACCCAGTCCCCAGGACCCTCTTGCCTCTCACTTTTTATTCCCCATGGATGCTTCTGCTGCATAATTAAAAATGAAGGCTGTTAGGGAAATTTTGCCCTAACAAAGGCAAAGGACCTCCTCCTGGTGTTAACATCACCCAGGTGCCTCTTATTCAGAATGTTGAAGGTGCAAGCCGTACCATACCGAACCCTGTATTATATAGTAAGTTTTAACGCCTTCATCTGATGAAGAGTTCTGTGTTGCTTGAATGCTTGCTCTCCCATTCTGTAGAATGGTCACGGGGAGCCTGTGATCTTCCAGGTATTTTTGGACTCCATTTCCTATCAGCCCCAGCCAGCGCAGCCAATGGCCAGGAAGGATAGCATTGTAGTCTGGTGGTGTTAAGAGGGACTTGGGTTCCCCGTTCCTGATTTATAACATAGCGTAGTTAAGTGTCATGACTGACTTTCCTTGGGGTGGGTGGGTGGGAGCTGGAAGGGATCCCCAAGGGTCATCTATTCCAACCCGCTGCAATGCAGGAATACCTATGCTCTTTTTTTTATTTCATTTGTTCTTGATTTTTATGGCAGTGGTGCAAGGGGTGGCTATAAGTGCTACCCAACCATTAGTGTAGCCTGCTAAGTGCCTACCAAAGCGGTGTTTGTGTTTTCTCTGTTTCTGAATACAGTTATATGAGGTGAAGGAGCTCAGGGCTGGGAGGTGGGCAGAGAATGATGGGACGGGGCAAAATAATAACAACAACAACACTTATTATTTATACCCCGCCCATCTGGCTGGGTTTCCCCAGCCACTCTGGGCGGCTTCTAACAGAAGTATTAAAATACAATAGTCTATTAAACATTAAAAGCTTCCCTAAACAGGGCTGCCTTCAGATGTCCTCTAAAAGTCTGGTAGTTGTTTTTCTCTTTGACATCTGGTGGGAGGGCGTTCCACAGGGCGGGTGCCACTACCGAGAAGGCCTCTGCCTGGTTCCCTGTAACTTGGCTTCTCGCAGTGAGGGAATCGCCAGAAGGCCCTTGGCGCTGGACCTCAGTGTCTGGGCAGAACGATGGGGGTAGAGACGCTCCTTCAGGTATACTGGACCGAGGCTATGGAATATGTTGCCACGAGCCTCACACAAGTGAGAAGTAGCAGGTGGATTTGTGCTTGCGGGAAGGGTCTTTTTTAGGGTTAGAGCTGGGAAAAGACAATGGGAGCAGGGAGTGTTTTAAGAATTGCATTGCAGGGGGTTGGACTTGATGACCCTTGGGGGTCGCTTCCAACTCTACAATTCTGTGATTCTACAAGGAGACTTCTGAATCGGGCCAAGGGCCCATCTAGTCCAACGTCTTGTTCTCACAGTGGCCCTATATTTGCTTCTGGGGAACCAATGAGCAGAACGTGAATCACAGAATCTTAGAGCTGGAGGATCATCTAGTCCAACCGCCTGCAATGCAGGTATCTTTGGCCCAACATGGGGTTTGAACCCATGACCCTTGGATTAAGAGCCACAAGCTGTAAACAAGAGCACTCTCTCCTCCTGTGGTTTTCAGCAACTGGTGTTCAGAGGCATTACTGCCTCCAACTGTGGAGGCAGAGAATAGCCATGGAGGGTACAGCCACCAATAGGCTTATTTCCCATGAACTCGCCTGCGCTGCTTTTAAAGCCGTCCAAGCTGGTGGCTGTCACTGCCCTTTGTGGGAGTGAGTTCTGCACTGGCGAAGTACTTTCTACCCTGAATCTTCCCAACATTCAGGTTCATTTGATACCCAAGAGTTCTGTTATTAAATGTTTAGAATATAATGGATGCTTTCGCTGAAATTCCTGCATTGCATGGGGGTTGGGCCAGGTGACTCCCTTCCAACTCTATGATTCTATATGACATCCCCACCCTTTAGCTTGAAACAAAATCCCCAGGTTCTCAGAAGCTGGGTGGCTGCAATAGTGGGGAACGAGAGGCCAGATCCTTGGACCAGTAAAAGAGCAGGTATGGGGTTTTGTCACTCTGGTTCGCTGGAACCTTGGCAGAATGAGCCTCTGCCTGCTCTTGTAACCTTTGCCTCTTGTCTTTCTCACCTCAGCTCCCTGAGTCCACACCCAGCCTGGAGGGAATATGAAACCAGCGAGGAAGGCTGCTGGCTCCTCCTCCTCCTCTATTAGCAGCAGCAGCAGCAGCAGCAGCAGCCGCTCCCCACCCTCCACCCGGGCGGCCAAAGCCCAGAAGCGGAAGGCCACTGAGGAGGGGCCCAAGCCCGAAGAAGGAGCAGGGGAGGAGTCTCTAGATCAAGCCCCGCCTATCCCAGGTGCCCGGTGCCTGCAAACGCAGATGGATCCCGGCCTGCAGGAGTTGGCAGGGATGCCCGAGGACCCCTACAAGCTGCCCGAGGGGGGCAGGGACCCGGGGACTGAGGCCTGTGGGGCGGAAGCCTCCCTAAACCGCAAGACGGCCACTTTCAAGTCGCGGGCGCCCTGCAGGAAGTGCCCGGGGGGCGACGAGTCGAATGGCAGCGAAGGCGCAGCGGGGCCTGCCGAGGACGAGCCCAGGCGCTGCCCCTCGTCCAGCACTGACACCGCCAGTGAGCACTCTGCGGACGAGAACGACAAGGGGGCGGGGGACGCCTGGGCCATGGCCCCAAGCGACTACGACCTGCGGCAGCTGCGCTCACAGCGGGTGCTGGCCCGGCGTGAAGGGCTCTTTCAGCCGGCTGTAGTGAAGCAGATCCGCCGTGGGCAGGACTTGGGGGTGCAGTTTGTGAGCGACCGCGTCACAGCGTACTACGAAGGGGCTCTGGGCTCCGCCGTGGTGGACGTGGTCCTGGACGCCACACCTCCACCGGGGGCCTTGGCGGTTGGCACATTGGTCTGTGCTTGCGCGGACCCTGAGGAGACGGCCTACCGGGAAGGCACTGTTGTCGAGGTGAGCGCCAAGCCGGCTTCCTACAAAGTTCGCTTTACTTGCCCCGTCGTCCTTCCCGGCACTGCGGCAGCCCGCAAAGACTCTGCCTGGGTGCCACGCTCGGCCCTGCGCCTCTTGCGCCCACCATGGAGCTGTGAAGCTGCCCCCGAGGACAGCAAACCGCCTGAAAAGTCGCCTCCGTTGCCAGAAGAAGAGAAGGTTGCCCTGGCCCTCCCGTGCCCGGACCCAAAACAACCAGAAGACGCGGAAGTCTCCAAGATCAGCGCCTGTGTGCGGGCAGAGGAAAAGTCTGTGGTGGTGCCATCTCAGATCCTGTCCCCGCCCAAGTCCCCGGCTTTCCCTCGCCTCCCCGAGCAGCCGTCCCCGCTGCTGAGCCCGGATGCGAGCGGAAGCCGCAGCAGCAGTGTCATGTCCGTGGACAAATGCAGCACCCCGGGCTCGTCCCGCTCCCGGACACCCCTCACGGCGGCCCAGCAGAAGTACAAGAAGGGGGACGTGGTGTGCACACCCAACGGCATCCGCAAGAAGTTCAACGGGAAGCAGTGGCGGCGGCTGTGCTCCCGGGAGGGCTGCATGAAGGAGTCGCAGCGGCGCGGCTACTGCTCACGCCACCTCTCCATGCGCACCAAGGAGATGGAGAGCCTCTCAGAGGGACGGGCCAGCGGGCTGCGGGAGGGCAGCGCTGAATTTGACTGGGATGACACCTCGCGGGACAGTGAGGCCAGCAGTGCACGGGGGGACTCTCGGCCCCGCCTGGTGCCCCCCGCCGACCTGTCCCGCTTCGAGTTTGATGAGTGTGAAGCAGCTGTCATGCTGGTCTCCCTGGGCAGCTCTCGCTCGGGCACCCCTTCCTTCTCACCCGTCTCCAACCAGTCTCCCTTCTCACCGGCACCCTCTCCCTCTCCCTCTCCCCTCTTTGGCTTCCGCCCGGCCAACTTCAGCCCCATCAATGCCTCACCCGTCATCCAGAGGGCTGCTGCCCGCAGCCGCCACGTGAGCGCCAGCACGCCAAAGGGCGTTGGAGGCACCGTGCTGAGCCCTGAGATGCTGCACCACGCGGCCTCCCGCGAGCGCCACCACTCGGGCATCACCTTCCAGACCAACCTCACGTTCACCGTGCCCATGAGCCCCAGCAAGCGGAAAGCCGGGGACTCGCACCACAGCAGCACAGGCTCGGCAGCCGACTTCCACAAGAATGAGAGCCTCGACTCGGGCGTCGAGTCCGTCTCACACACGCCCACTCCCTCCACACCGGCTGGCTTCCGGGCCGTGTCGCCCGCCGGTGCGGGGCCCTTCTCCTCCCGCTCCCAACAGGCTTCCCCACTCTTGCTGGTGCCCCCACCGGCCGGGCTGACCTCCGACCCCAGCCCCACCGTGCGCAGGGTGCCCGCCGTGCAGAGGGACTCGCCTGTCATCGTGCGCAATCCCGACGTGCCGCTGCCCTCCAAGTTCACCGAAAAGCCCCTGGAGGGGAGGGTGGGCAGCCCACGGGTGGGGAAGGCCGGCTCCAAGGAGCACCTGCCAGGCAAGGGACAGCTGCAGATGCCGGTGCCCATCAACGTGGGACGGACTCTGCCTTCCAGCCAACCCTGCGTGGTTTCAGCCTCTGAGCAGGCCCCGCCCATCTTCAGTGTCTCCTCCCCCTTCCAGCCAGTCGCCTTCCATCCTTCTCCTGCAGCCCTCCTCCCTGTCATCGTCCCTGGAGAGTACACCAGCCACCCCACACCTAAGAAGGAGATAATCATGGGAAGGCCTGGGACAGGTGAGTTGGGCTGGTTGCTTAGTTTGTTATTGTCTTTAACAAACTAAGATGAAAATGAGGCACTTGTCTGTGCGTTAGGCCCTATGCATATACCTGCTTTGAATCCGCTCCGACTTTGCACTAACTGTTTTCTTCTTTGCACCGAGAGAGGCTGTGTCTCTGTTTCGGAAAGAGAGTGTGCTGTATGGCCTAGTGGCTGAGAGAGGTTGCTTTGGATCTAGGTCTTGGAGATCTGATTTCAACAGCCACTGCTGCCCTTCTGCTGTTAGCAAGTACTCCTTTTTGGGGGCAGCGGCAGCAATAGCATCCTGCTCTGCAGGGTTGTTGTGAAAGAAAGGGCATTAAGGACTGTGAAGGACATTGTGAATTGAAAGTGCTCCATGAGTTGTAGGTACAAAGAGATATTTTACTCAGTGCTGTTCGGAAGCAGGAAATGTACGCTGGCTTTGAGGCTGCATCCAGGAGGGAGTTTGAAAGTTTCCACATAGTTCATCTGAGGATAGTGTTTTCCTCCAGCTCTGTGCAGCCAGCCTGGTGCGGATGTGATTCAAACGCGACAATGAAGGGCAGGCAAAAGGTTTGTTGATGCTCCATTTTGGGTTTGTACCCTAACCTCCTCTGCATAGCTGGTGCAATGTTAGAGACTCAGATACCCTGTTTCTCATATTTTAAGACATACCCATAAAATAAGCCATAGCAGGATTTTTAAGCATTCAAGGAATATAAGCCATACCCCGAAAATAAGACATAGTGATAGGTGCAGCAGCAATGCCGGCCACGGCAGGAGGAGGAGGGAAAAAATAAGACACCCCTTGAAAATAAGCCATAGTGGGGGTTTTTGAGGAAAATATAAATATAAGACGTGTCTTATAATATGAGAAACACGGTATGTAAACTAGGCACCAAATGCCTCCTTAAGCCAAGGTTACAGTCGAGAAAAATGGAATGCCTAGTTGCCATTTTTGGGCAAGTCTTATTTTTCAAAGGATAGACTGAATGTGATTGATTCTCAGTTAAACACCTGGCTATTTCAGATGACAACCTTGAGCTCGGTTAAGAACTTTGAGAACTTAAAGAAGGAAAGTCACTTGATCCAGGGACAGTCCACATATATAGTGGCCTCTTCTGACCTCTCTCTCTTTATGGACCATTCATAATGTAGAAAGACTCTTCACAACTGTGAATGTGAGCAGGGCAGTGGGGTGGGGTAAGTGAAGACAACCGAAAACAATTAACTATAACATTGTTCGCTGATCCTGCTCAGGCTGCACAGAAACAGCATTTGGGTTCCAGAAATTCATCCTGACCGTGCAGATAAAATATAACTGGTAGAATTCTTCAGGGTGTGATATTAGTGCGTGAAAACAGTCCGAATCCAATGATCCCCAGGCATGCACCTTTAGATGGTGGAGTTGTCAGGCCCTATCCTGGCACCTAGGCATCTTCACTTAGCTGCAAGTGTCCGATAGCCAGGTGCAAAATGCGCCTGGTGCCTGGCTAATTTCAAACACTGAGCTGGCGGCAACATTTTCATGAGAGTTCTGCCACTTCAGGCCAAAGGTCATGAGAGCAGAAGAAGGAGTCCTGCAGGATCAGGCCCATGGCCCATATAGTCCAGCATCCTGTTCTCATAGTGGCCAACCAGGTGCCTGGGGGACACCAGCAAGCGGGATCCGAGCCCTCTCTCCTCTTGCAATTTCCAGCAACTGTTATTCAGAAGCAATACTGCCTCCAACCGTGGAGGCAAAACACAGCCATCCTGGCAAGAAAGCCGCCCCAAGTTATTGGCCATTGCTGCAAGTTCCATGGTTAGACTCTGTGCTGTGTGAATAAGTTATTTCTTCTCTCTGTCTTGAATCTTTCAATGTTCAGCTTCCTTGGATATCAACGAGTTCTAGTGGGAGAAAAAACTCTCCCCACTTTCTCCATGGCAGGCATAATTTTATAAACTTCCATCATGGCACTTCTTCTTTACCTTTCTCTTTGCTAAAGAGTCCCAAATCATAGTAGAGTTGGAAGCGATCCCAATGTTCATCTAGTCCAATCCCCTGCAAATGCAGGACTCTCAACACACGGTCTCCTATCCAATTTGGAACTGCACTGGACCCTGCTCAGCTTTGCAAATGTGCCAGCAGTTTTCTTGCTGTTCCAGCCTTTCCTTATAGGTCACTCTTGTTCATGCTCCCCACTCCTACTGTAGCCCAGTATCTTAGGGCTTAGGGAGCTGGGTATGTTTAGCCTGGAGAAGAGAAGGTTAAGGGGTGATATGATAGCCATGTTCAAATATATAAAAGGATGTCATATAGAGGAGGGAGAAGGGTTGTTTTCTGCTGCTCCAGAGAAGCGGACACGGAGCAATGGATTCAAACTACAAGAAAGAAGATTCCACCTAAACATTAGGAAGAACTTCCTGACAGTAAGAGCTGTTTGGCAGTGGAATTTGCTACCAAGGAGTGTGGTGGAGTCTCCTTCTTTGGAGGTCTTTAAGCAGAGGCTTGACAGGCATATGTCAAGAATGCTTTGATGGTGTTTCCTGCTTGGCAGGGGCTTGGACTGGATGGCCCTTGTGGTCTCTTCCAACTCTATGCTTCTATGATTCTTGTTGTGTTTTTCAGGAAGCAGGGGCACAAGGGGCAAGGAGCCCCACACCCCGCTGCCTGCCTGCCTGCCTGCCTTCGGGCAACTGCTATTCAGACTCCTCCTCCTTGTGATTACTGTTGTAGTTAATAGCCATTGAGATATTTTTCCTCTGTGAATTTGTCTCTAGCCTACATCACGACCCAGCAGCAAAGTCCTTGCACTCCTATCTTTGTTTTCAGTACGAGAGATTTTAAGTAGGCGGAGAACTCTCCCGTTGGAAATCGCACTGAGCCTTGGCTGGATTGGGCCCAAGGCCATTAATCGTCCCCTTTGATAGTTGTGGAATCTGAAGCAGAGAGAGTATGTGATGTCCTCAAAGCGGCAGCCCTGTCTGTCCAGGGTTGAGTTGGGATTTCAACTTTGGTCTCCTTTGGTTCTGGCTGGATGTTTGACGAAACAGAGTCTCTCCTCCTCCCGGAGGTAGAGGCACACAGAGCTTCCAAGTTTTGTCCCAGCTCCTGCAAGGGATGGAGTGTCATCTGTTATGGAGGACTCCTGCATTGCAGGGGGTTGGACTAGAGGACCCTTGGGGGTCCCTTCTAACTCTACGCTTCTTTGATTCTATGAGTGTGTGTGTCTGTGTGTCTGTGTGTCTGTGTGTGTGTCTGTGTAAGAGAGATCCTACAGTATTCTAGATATTCCCCCCCTAGATTTCTCATGTTCTGCTACTTGCTTCCCAGTGCACTCTGGAATGGAGAACAGGCCCGCACTGCTTTTGAACCACCTGCCAGGTTACACTCATTACCGTTTGCAGTCCCAAGCAGGCCACAATGCCAGGTTAGCCAGACATCCTGTGCATCTCTGTACACATTTGGTGGGTTGCATTTGACTTGGTTGGGTCGTGAGCCGGATAAGCCTGATCTAGAAAAACAAGTTTGTTCAAAAATAAGTAAGCACGTTCCCAGGTGGTAGTGTTTGTGTCCTGCGCACGGGCTTTTCATCAGCATCTGGTTGGCCACTGTGAGAACAGGATACTGGACTAGATCAGCCTTTGGCCTGATCCAGGAGGGCTGCTCTTCAGTTCCTATGTCACTGAAAGAAGCCTTGGATATTTAGAACTGGCACTGCTTTCTTGGCTTGAATCTGCCTAAAGAAGTTGCCCTAGTCTTGTCCACATCAAAACAGCAATAGGGTTTTAATGTAGGCTGGGAGCAGGAGTCTGAACTCAGAATTATAGAGTTGGGAGGCACCACAAGGATAACCTAGTCCAACCCTCTGCAATGCAGGAATCTTTTACTCAAACGCACGACTCTGAGATTAAGAGTCTCACGCTACCAACTCCAGTTTACTTTTTTTTGTGAGCCACCATGAGTCTTTGTTCTGGGGAAAAGGTGGGCTATCTAACTAACCAACCAACCAGCCAACCAACCAACCAGTTTGGCTAAGTGCTAGTTTTGATCAGTTTGAGATCAACTTGCTTTTAACCTGCTTAGATGATGCCAAGAGCTGTGTGACATATGGTTAATGGCTGGGAGACTTGAAGACCACCTTGAAGGCTTTTAGGCCTGTCACTTTCTCTTAGAAATCTTTTACCCCAACACGTTACATTTTTTGAGAGAATTAGAAAAACCCCTAATGTAAAAGTCAGTTGTGTTTCTCGGAATGTGTACATATATGTGTGTAAGACATAGACATGTCCGAAACTTTCTTAAAGAGAACTGCAAATGGTAAGTGGGCGAACTTTGGGGATATTGTTTGCCACCAGCACAGTAATATCTTGGAAGGACTATGTGGTAGCCAAATAATGTGGGGTGAAAAATTTTCCAAAATGGAAAGGGCTGTATCGAATGTCAATCATGCTCAGGAGAAGACTCATTGAATTTGATGACCATGACTAACTTGCTTTCTGCTGCTCCGAAGGGTAGGACCTGGACCAATGGATTCAAATTACAAGAAAGGAGATTCCGACTAAACGTTAGGAAGAACTTTCTGTTGCTAACAGCTGTTTGACAGTAACACTTGTGGACTCTCCTTCATTGGAGGTTTTTAAGCAGAGGTTAGACAGCCATCTGTCAGGGATGCTTTAGCAATGAGTCCTGTGTTGTAGGATGTTGACCTAAATGACCCTTGGGATCCCTTCCAACTCTATGATTCCATTACTACCTTGGGCCCATTTTCAGTGGGTCCACTCTGAGGGAGAACCCGGTTGGCTCCAACTTGCAATTTTAAAGCGCTTTTATTTCCCCACAGAGAATTTTCTGTTTCATAAGCGCATTAGCAACACCGGAGTGATGCTGGTTCCAAGTATAATGCTAGGCAAGCGCGGCAGTTTCCAACGGTTTAGCTTTGCTTACTAAATATAGGTAAAACGAACATGCTCAATTAGGTTGCTCTCCAGGGCATAAGAAAGTTTCCTGATGCGAACTGAATTTTTCCTGATGCAAAGGAAGAAATTCTGGTTCAGGTTTCCCCGAATCCCTTGCTGTCAGCCTACTTCTGTGTAAACTCTGTAACTAAAAGTGCACCACTGGGGTAATCTTTACCCCAGAGGTCTCGGTAAGGGTTAAATATCTACTCATGTATGCTGTAGTTTATTTAGGGTACTGAAGGTGGTTAGGAGACCCCAATTCTTTTCACAGAGCTACAGTTCCCAGAATGATGCTGCTTTAAATAGGTAGTGCAGATGGGGCTTTAGTGTGCAGAATGAATATGGAGGCTGCTCTGTGACCTTCCCCCCCCCCCCCGATTCCCTCATTGCAGCAAGTCACGCCTGCTGCACCATCCCGTTCTTCACCCTGAGACACCTGGGTTGAAGCATTTGCCGCAGCCAAGAGACCAATTCAGACATGACTTTTCTTTATTAGACATTGGACTCATTCCCACATGCAGGTAGGTGCAGTTTGCGACGTGTCTGAAGACGTGTCCAGATGTGCCAGTACACTTGCCCTTCCATCCATGTGTGGACAAGGCTTCTCACTTGGATCTGCCATTAATATAACTGCAGGTACCCATAGGAACGAACGACCAATTGCACACCAGTCTGTGTTTTGTGTATCATCCATGTGCAAGACTGCTGGAGCATCACATGACGCTTGCACGAGTGAGCGGAGAAAGAGGAACATACACGGAACGGCTGGCTGGCTGCAGTTTGCCCCCCCAGCGACTGTACCATAAGAAGCCTCACAGACCTCTTTTCTCCCCCTGGTGGCTGCTGTCACCAAAATCACAATGCGAGACCCAAACTCCATACCACTGGCTACCTCTGAGGAGTTGTTAGACACTCAGATATATAAGCTACACTCCAAATTGCTCATTAAACCAAGGTTGCTGTCGCCAAAACAGAACGTCTAGTTGCCATTTTTGGGCAAGATGGCTCTAAAGTCTTATTTTCCAGACGATGGACTGACTATGATTGATTCTCAGGTAAGCATCTGGCTGGTTCAGATGAGCTAAGTTAAAAGCTTTGAGAACTTAAAGAAGAAAAGTCTCTTGCTCCAGGAACAGTCCACGTATATATTGGCTTATTCTACCTCTTTCTCTTAATGGCTCCTGCTCAGGCTGCATAGGAAAAAACTATTGGTTTCCAGAAATTCATCCCGATTGTGCAGATGAAATATAACTGGGTGAGGTATTAGTGGATGGAAACAGTCCAGATCCAATTCTTGATCTCCAGATGGTGGAGATTTCTGGCACCCAGGCATCTTCACTTGGTCGCAAGTGGTCGAAGGCCAGGCACAAAATGCACCTGGCACCTGGCTAATTTCAAACACTGCCTCTGAGCCCATCCCTTTCACACCTGTGAGAGACCTTTTGGGGTGGATAAGAATGCTTTGCCAGGTTTCTGCACCCAATTAGATACACCCTTTGGGGACTCTAGTGATCAGGCGGTTACATTTGAGGTTTGCTTTCTGGGACCCTCATTTTGGCAGTGGTGACGGGCAGGTTCTGGAGCTCTGTGTGTCCAGGACACCGTGGCTCATGGTTGTTCAGGTCTGTGCACATCCTGCTCTGGGGTGCTAGGACATATGAAGGGAAGAGCACGCCTGGGACAGAGGTGAGGACTTGAGCATGCAAGGTAAGGTAGAGCGTGGCATGTGCTTCTCCCATTCCCAAGGCACTGTCTCCATCTCCCTGCAGCACCACAACTGCAGTTTGCTGTCTCTCGGCAACTGGTAACCAAGGCTACCATCTCCCTGCTGCTTGCTCGGAGCCCCATCTCTATTTTTATCAGCAACGGGAGAGACCAGATCCAGATTTAGGGGAGTTGTACTTTTGTGCATATGGCTTGGGGCTTAGGTGCATTTTGCGCGTACTGCAGTAGTGCCAGCTCCCTAACTCCCACACCCTCACATGTGATGGGTTTATTTGTGTACTTGCACTGAGTGTGGGCGTGCTTGCACAGTTGTGTGCATGGGCATATCTATCGCATGCACACGTGTGTTCCACAATTGCACCGTGTACGGATTTTCCCATGGCACAGTCGTGTCGCTCGAGCAAACCTTGGGTATGTTCGCACTTCCTCTGAAAGTGCAAATTTCATGCTTGCAAGCTGGCGTTCCACACCTGTCTTATGCTTTTATAAAAGGAAACCATCATCCTGTGGAAAGCGATCAAGCTTGGGAGACTTGCATGTGGGAGGGAAACTACAAAACGATCCTGTGGCATCTTAAACACTAACCCATTTATTGGAGTATGACCTTTTGTGGACTAGAGTCCACTGTATCCAGTAATCCATGAAAGCTTATACCACAATAGATTCATTAGTGTTTAAAGGGCTGTCAGACATTTTGGGGTTTTGTTGTTGTTGTTTTTTGCTGCTGTTGTTTATTTTATATCCCACCTTTCCTCCAAGAAGCTCAAGGCGGCACCCCCCCCCCCCAAATGAGGTAGGCTAGACTGGAAGACAGTAAGTGGCCAAAGGTCACCCAATGAGCTTCATGGCTGAGTGGGGATTTGAACCTGGTTTCTCAGGCCCTAGTCCTGGACACTCTAACCCAGTTTGTTGTGGACTACAACTCCCATCATCCTTAGCTAGCAGGACCCAGTAGTCAGGGATGATGGGAACGGTAGTCCAAAAACAGCTGGATTCCCAAGTTTGGGAAACCCTGCTCTAACCACTACACCACACTGGCTAACCCCCCCCGATGTTCTTGCAGTGTGAGTTTGAGAGGCTTTTCACGCTTTAGTAGCCAGCCTGGATCCACCAATGCTCACCATGATAAACGTGCAAAGCATGGCTGGGATGGATGTGGACTCCGATGTGCATTAGACATGCAGCAGGCTCTGGCTCTCTGATGCAGCTCTCTGCAATGTTTGGAGTAGGACCAACCATAGTTCAGTGCCGGAAAACATGCTTTGTACCTAAGAAGGTATTTGGTGCAACCACTGACATCCTCAGGTAAAATAAAATGGATCAGGTAGCAGCAGGTTATGGGAAAGATCCCCTGCCCAAAACCCTAGAGCAGGCACCCCCAAACTTTGACCCTCCAGATGTTTTGGACTACAATTCCCATCTTCCCCGACCACTGGTCCTGTTAGCTAGGGATCTTACACAATTCCGGATGTTCCCTACACCCCCCAAACTTTGGCCCTCCAGATGTTTTGGACTACAATTCCCATCTTCCCCGACCACTGGTCCTGTTAGCTAGGGGTCTTACACAATTCCGGATGTTCCCTACACCCTGGAAAGTGCCAGGATATTAGTATGGTAAATGATTGTGCTCCCAACAGTGCTGAAAGCAAGCCAGCAAGCCAGTTGTATAACACGTAACACAGCCAGATACAGCCAGGATGCAAAACTCCTCATGCAGGGGCCAGAGTGTGCACACAGCCTACTGCTATGTGGGAAATCCAGATGGGAACAGATGGCAGCAGGCATATGCGGTTGCCCTCTTCGCAGCTTTGCATGTGTGCACAAGAACGCAGCTTTTCCCCTACAGTGACTGGTGGTGTATTTGTATCAACACAGTACTAGGTCAACAAACGTTTAATGGCTAGTGGTCACTGGGGGTGGTCAACCTGTATCTGAGTCGTACCATTTTTTGACTCAGGCAGTGACTCAGATGATTGAATAATCTTCCGCATAACTGTGATCAATATCCCTTCATGCCGTTTACTAGCATGTTGAGGAGTAAGGTTCTCGCCTCACCTTCTCCCTCCCCCCCCCCCCGGTTCAGTTTTCTGTGCGGAGTGCATGCTTTTTTTGTATGGAAGAGCATTGAGAGTCATGTGCATCTTTAGGCTTGAAGTGGTTTAGCCCGGCTATGGGATGACCACATTGAGTGACGGCTTAGCCTCAGTCAGGGCAGGGCAGGAATTAAGCCAGAAGCACATTCGCCTTGAAAGAGGAGGGCAATCCCAGTTGAGCCCATCTCCCTCCAGAGATGGTGGACTCCTTCCTTGGAGGTTTTTAAGCAGAGGTTGGGTGGCCATCTGCCATGGATGCTTTAGTTGAGATTCTTGCTTTGCAGGGGGTTGGACCAGATGACCCTCGGGGTCCCTTCCAGCTCTATGATTCTTCATCTTCCCATGAGAAAAGGAGACCTTCATTTCTAGCAGTGTGTTCCTGTGTCCTCACAGAACATGAGCTTGTGTGTGAGACAGAATGTACAGTATTTCTCTACAGAGAGTGCATGTGGGCACTGCAGAAGCAAGTCACACACCAGTGAAACTTCTAATGCTGCTTGCTTGCGTTTATGTGGATGAGAACTAGAAAGGCTCAGTGTTTCTGGGATAGCTCCCTTTATGTGGCCCTGAACTCCTTGGAGGAAGTATGGATCGTTGGGGATCTAGTGGCCAACGCTTAGGTCCATTTAATCTGGAGGCCCCCTGCATTCCTTTTAGACGGTCAGGATGGTGCGCTGTAAGTCTCCCCTCCCTTCAAGCCACCTGTGAAGTACAAAACTTAAAATACAGCTCTGATTTCCGTCATTCACCGAGAGAGGTGTGGTATATCTGAGTTTTGAGTGTCATGTGCCTCCTGTTCTGCGAATTTCTGAGGAGGGAAGGGGCTTGTCATGTTTTCCTCCCTCTGTGCTACCTTATGTCCGTTGCACTCGAGGGCGGGGAGAGAGAGAAGGCGAGTGTGTGCGTTGCCCTTGGGCTGCAGAGTTTGCAGACAAAAAGTTATGCTGCTGCGGGCTCCTGCGTTGCGTGAGGCAGCGGGTCTGCATGCAGAATGCGTGGCTGTGTCAGGGCAGAAGCATGAGGAAGGCTAGGCTCCTATGAGTTATCTGCATGTGAGTCGATGTGGATTCCAGAGTGAGCATTGCAGAGTGAGCGTGGGTGGCGCTTTTTCTGTGCAATTGTTTTTCTGAGCCCCCCCCCCCGCGCCCCAGCGTCATGGTCAGTCTTCCCCTCCACCCGCCCTTGGCGTAAGGCAGTGCGTGCTGGGAGTGGTGTGTTTGTGTCCTCTCCTTCTCACCCCCCCCCCAATTCCCTCAACAATGGGATCCTCGCCCAGGCCTGGCCTTGTGCCCAGATCTAGTGTGTGTGCTTGTGTATTGGGGTGAGTGTGTGTGTGTGTGTGTGTGAGTGAGTGAGTGAGTGAGAGAGATTGGGGGGGTGTTCCTACGTGTCTCCTTACTTCACCTCATAGCCTATTGGCTGCCTGCTGGGGGAAAGAGGCTGGCTACAACCCACCCACCCCCAGCTGTGAGCAGAGGCAGCATTGAGTCAGTCTTGCGGGGGAAGGGGCTGTGGTAGTCAGGGAGGGGAAGGGGCTAAGGGGGGAGGCGAGTGTGAGTCATAGGGAGGCAAGCGGAGGCAGCTCTGTGGAAGAGGAGGCATGGAGGGGGGGGGTGCCCTGGAGTGCACGACACTCAGGATTCACTGCCTCTCTGCCCCCCCCCACACTCCTTTTTCCCGCCACCCTGCCCCAGGGAGGATAGATTATCCCAGGAATGCGTCTGTGCTGCAAACTCTTAATCCCCAGCCGCACTGGGCTGCCTGCCAGCAGAAGCAGCTTCAGTGCATATGTGTGAGTAGTATGATAGGAGTGACTTTAATATAGAGACACGTATGTATCTGGGAGCGTGACGGTGAGGCACTCATCTTAACGGGTCTCCATCAGCCTGCATGCTAAACTGGGCTCGCACCCATGTGCCCCATTCAGGTGTTACACAAGGATGCACTTAATCCCACATGTGGGTCTGTCCATGCGTATAGCTAGCCAGGTGTGCGCTTTATCAAGGGTATGCTGATGTGTATGTGTGTGTCCACGTCTCTGCGTGCGAACCTATTCGATGTGGTGCCCCCCTCACAGGCATCTGCCAGGGCATGTGTGGCCACAGGAGTGAGCATGATCCAAGCGGGTGCCCACATGGGCACAAAGTGGGTGGGGAAGGGGCATGTATGCACTGCATTTACACTCCACCTTTCTCCCCAAGGAGATCAAGGTAGGGTACCTGGTTCTCCCCCCCCTCCCATCCTTCATTTAATCCCCACAAGCCACAAGTTCACAACAACCCTAGGAGGTAGCCCAGGCTCAGAGGTGGTGACTGGTCCAAGGTCAGGCCCAGCCAGCTTCACCTCTTGAGCAAGGATTTGAACCCTGGTCTCTCCCAGGTCCTAGAGACCTTTGTGCGCTGAGTCAATAAGCGGGGACGGGGACGAAACACCACAAAACTTGCACAGCTTTCCTTAATATCCCCCCCTACTTTGCTTTGTCTTAAAAACAAAACAAAACTGCACCAGCCCTATTTGTTTCCTCTTTTTTCTTACTCTTGACCTGGTTGGCCCCGTCACTACTTCCTGCCCATCCCTGCCCCCTTATCTTACCTTTTATTGCCCCTCGTCTCCCGCTTCCCCCTAAGCCCTCACCCTTATTTTCCTCACCCTTCCTCCCTATGCCCCCTACTCTCATTTCCCCCTTGCCCTCACCCTCATTTCCATACCCTTCTACCCCCTCCGGCCTTTCCCGCCTTCTCGCGACCCCCCCCCCGACACCCATCCTTCCCCTGCCCCCCTTATCACGCCTCTCTTGCCCCCTCTTCCCTCACTTCGCCTCCCTTTTTCTCTCCTCCGTTCCCCCCCCCCTCTCCCCGGGCGTGGTCTCTCCCTCTTTCCCTGGGTTCCGACGGGCGGGCCTGAGGCGGCGGTAGAGTACAAGAGAGAAGACGGGGGGGGGGAGCGGCGGGAGGCGGGAGAAGAAGAGGAGGAGAACGCGACTGGTAGTAAACCACGGCCAATGGGAATCCCTTTCACCCCCCCTCTCTCCCGCCCGCCCCGCGATCCGTTCCTTCACCCCCACCACCACCCGCGCGGCGACTCGCGGATTTGCATATGACTGACATTCCAGGGGCGGCCAATGGGCGGCCGCGGTGCGTGCGGCAGGGAGGGGTGCTCATTTGCATGTGAATGACCCAGCGCGGCGGCAGCCAATGGCGCGGCGGGGGCTAATTGGGCATGCGTGACGACGGCAGTCTGTGAGAGTGTATGTGTGTGTGTGTGAGAGAGAGAGAGAGAGAGAGCGAGTGAGTGAGTGAGGAGGAGGGAGCGGGCGAGGAGAGCGAGAGGAGGGCGGTTCGGGCGAGGGGGCCGCCCTTGTTCGTAGCCCAGAGCGGCCGGGAGAGGGAGGAGGCGGGCAGGCAGTGAATGGTGTTTGGTTACAACGTTACAACCGGAGGGGACGGCGCGACAGGCGGAGCAGCAGCAGCAGCGACAGCAGCCTCCTCCCTCCGTCTCCGTCAAGACGCTCCGCGACAAGCAACCGCCCGCCTGTCGCCGACAGTAGCTGCGAGGAGGAGGAGGAAGGGGAGGCGGACAGACGGGAATAGGCAGACAACTCGCGACCTCTCCCCCCTCCCCTTCCCCCCCCCGGTCTCTTCCTGCCTTCCCAATGCGCGCACACCGTAATCCTGCCAGGCGACAGCCTCTGGCCGGGGATCGGGGCAGGCGGTGTGGGCGCTCTCTCTCTCCGCCCCCCATCCGCCCCCTCTCCTTCCTACCCTCCCGCTTTCATCGCTGAGGGGCTGCTGCTGCTAAAGTGCCCTTGCATACTCGCACACACCCACCTCTAGAAACTGCACCTCAAAGCAGCCTGTATTTCCTTCCTTCCTTCCCTCCCTCCCTCTCTTTCTCTCCCACCATCACCTTCCTCTCAACACTGCTGGACCCACACGCCCCTCTCTTTTTGCACACACTGCCAGAGCAGCCGGCTTTGCACATGGGTGCACACACACACATGCCACCGTCACACGGCTACCTACCTCGCCTCCTTCTGCTCCCCCACCCTGAGATGTTTCCTAACTTACCCCATGCCGACTGCCGGACACGCTACTGCGCCTGTGAGGAGGACCAGAGCAGGCCGTAGGAGAAGAGTGTTGCCCCTCCTGCTGCTGCTGTTGTACATGGGCGGCAGTGCGGTGGTGAGCCTTCAGACTGTTGACATCCAGCTGGCCTTCGCCCCGCATGGGACTTTCTAAGGTGGCCCTCTGCCGTGGAGGTGAACTGGCTTGCTGACCCAGCGCACACCCAAAGCTGCAGACTTCAGTAGGCCTGTTAAAGAGACCAGCCCCACGCCTCCCTCCCCAGGGCAAGGGCAGGGGGAGAATGCTCTCCGGACTGGGCAGCTGAGAGACATGTGGTCCACCTGCCCTCAGGACAACGGCTCAACACGCCTTGGGATGTTTTCCACAGAAAGACCCCCGTCAGCATTGCCCCCTCTGCCACACAGGGGGCTAGGCATGTTCGGTCAGTGAATTCTGGGTTGCAGAGTGGTAATTCTGAAAGTTGGATTTGTTTGTCTATGGAGACATGCAAGGCACGCCTTGGTCTTCTCTCTTACTCTCTTCATGCTGGAAAGATAGGTGATTTGGAAGATATAGTTGACCTGAAGCTGACCTTTAACCTTTCTTGTGTCGCAAGAGATTGAGGGTGTCTTCCATTTCATACTAAGACTGTAGAGATGAAATCTGCAGGATGGAAGGGGGCGTGGGTTCGTTGATATTTCCATTTCATTCACATAGGCCCCTTTTAAGCTCAGGAGGTCAGTTGGCTGCAGATATGGAATGGTATTCAAAGTTTCCCTCTCCCCCTTCTGTGGCTATTATTTCTATTCCTTGTCTTAAGACAAGGAGCAAATGTTGGGATATTTGAATTTGCAGTATTGTGTTTTGTGGTCCATTATGCTAGCAGCAGCTTGGCACTCAGGTGAACTTTTTGGGGGGAGTTGGAGATGTTGCAAGTGACAGAACAGCAGCATTTTTTTCAGCATTTCTGGATGCAGTAAAAAGACACAGCAGCCTGTGGTAAAGGTGGCAACCCTAACTGAGTTTACAGCTGGGCACCCTGTTTTGTCTGAAGCCCCTCCCTATGGGCACTCCTTCCCTCTCGTCCCCACCCCTTTATTAGCATCCTCTGTGAAAAGGTGATTGGAGAAAGATTCCATGTGTTGCTGTTTTCATGCTTTCAGTTCTTTTAATTTGCATGCCATGTCTTGCATCCATGCCAGCTCTGTGAACTTGCTTGCTTGTCTCAACCTCTGTAGATGAGAAATTGATGCTTAGAGAATGGTGGTGGGCTTGCGGTTGGTTTATGGCAAAATTGGAAACTGGATTTTTTGTCCTGTTTTGTGTTTGATGCTGGGGGGGGGAGGCATCTTGGGGGTCAGGGAAGGACAAGGGATGCCAGGATTCCACATGGTGCAGAGACGAGCCCCTTCCCGATGTGTCTGTACTTTCTTTGTCACGTGTGTTGTAGTTTTTCACGATGGACAGCGGCTTCAATCTTGGAAGCTAAATCAGTAATCTTTACTTGGGGGTGGATAGGTGGGGGCAGCCTACAGTCATGACATTTTAAGAGCCTTGTTGCTTTGCTGAAACCCGAGGGAGGGTCTTACTATTACATGCCCTTCCTTCTGCTGTCGCCCCCCTCCCTTCTCATCCTCCCCCTTTGCATAGGGATGTGGTCACCAGCCGGAGGACAGGAAGCCACTGAGCCAGCATTTCCCGGCATAGTCCAACCACGATGCGCTGAGTGCTTTTAATAATTGAGTTAACTTTACATGCAGGCACAGGAGCGATGTGACTGATCCATCAGGGGATGCAAAGGAAGGAAGAGAGAGAGGAATGATGGGAAAGGGGCTCAGCAGTGGGAATAGAACTATCCCTTTCTTTCTGGAAACCAGAGCACACCACCACCACCCGGTTCTATTATGATTTTAGCATTCTTCTTATCAAACAAGTACATCCAATTTTTTAAAAATCCCAAACCATAAGTAAAATCCAAATAAAATTGAAAGGCCCCAGCCTGCAAAGGAATGATGAGCAATACAGGAACATGGGAAACTTTATATACCAGGACAGATTGTCCATCTGGCTCAGCATTGCCTACTTTGGCTGGCAGCAGCATCCCAGGGCATCAGGTAGAGGCATTTCCCAACCTGACCCTTTTAGCCGGGGATGCCAGGGATCAAACCTGCGGCCTTCTGTGTATTCCACCAAAGTATAGTCAAAACTAAGTATGAATTAAGAACGCAGGTGATCCAAAGCAGCAGTTGCTTCACAAGGATGAGGGTAGCATAAAGTATGTTAGGTTGTGCTGTAAATTTGTGCTGTTGTTTAGAATCAACACTACTCACTCCACAGAATTAAGCCTGAGGCATCTTTGTGCACAGCTGATTAGCATGTAGTTTTCCAGTTATGCATGTCAGCTGTGTTTTGTAGAGGCTGTTCCTGGGATGGTGGTAGAGGTGGCACTAATTGTGTGTTTGATGCTGAAACAGAGAGCCCTGCTGCAGCCACTGTATGACTGAAGTTGATCTAGGCAGCCCTGCAATGTGTCCTGGGTTGTTTCCTGTAAAAAACAACAACACATGATGTGGTTTGTTGCAGTGGTGCAACGCTCTGGTTTAGTCACACTTGTCTTAACCTATAGTGGACACTGTGGGTCCACGCGCCGTAGAGCTGAGAGTGTCCCCTAGAGGTGTTTACACAATGTTTTGGGCTTACTGGTGTTGCATATGCGGTTTGTTTTTTGGGTGTCGTAGAACCAGGAAGTACAGATGCTGCCAATTTGATTGTGTGTGCACACGCATACGCAAACACATGCAAGCCAGCTCAGGTCGGTCTCTCCTACGCAATAATAGCCTTTTCTTGGAACCCCAAGAAGGAAGTCTTGCTTAGCCTGATATAGGGGCAGCAGGAAGTGATGGGAGGGAGAGCCAGTGCAAGCAGATCACTTCCACCTTCAAGGAATAGCTTCTAATGGGGGGCAGTGCTGATGTCTATGGACACTTCTTTCTAGATGGGGAGGACCTTCTTCTCCTGGGGGCACAACCCTGGGGCGCGTTTGGCTTCCCTTGCCCCACATAGCCTGAGCTCCTGAGGATGCTCTCAAGCGCTCTGGCTGGGATGGAGCCAAGTAGCTTGGCTGCCCCAGCAAGCGTGGGAGTCTGAGTGAGCTGGGCCCCTCACCCCTTCCCTCCCCTTCCCTTCCCCTCCTGCAGCTGTAAAATTCCTTTGCCTGGTTTCCAGCTGGGAAGGGCGGAGGAGAGGGGGGGGTGTTGCTTCCTGGCAGGCAAAGGAGAAAATCTCTCCCACCCCCCAGGGACCTAGAAGCTAGTGATAAGGCATGGCACAGATTGTGGCTGCTAGGACTGAGGACAGAAACACAACTGGGATGAGGCTGTTAAGAGGTGTGCATGAGAGAGAAAGGGAACTGGAGGAAGGGAGACTTGGATTGATTCAACCCTGGAGTCCCGCCTCTCAGTCTCCTATTCCCTTTATTTTACTTGCTGGCCTGAGCCGACTGTTGCAACACTTTCTTTCTTCTCCCGTTCCTTCCAGTGTGGACAAATGTGGAGCCACGGTCTGTGGCTGTATTCCCATGGCACTCCCTTGTGCCCTTCCTGGCTCCCAGCCAGCCCGATTCCTCCGTGCAGCCGACAGAAGGCCAGCAGCCTGTCAGCCACCCGTCTACATCCAATCAGAACAAAGGCAAGTGCACAGGGCGGGGCGAGGGGAATAAAGGGGGCGGGTGCAGAATTTCCACCAAGGCTTCCTGCTATGGGACAGGCCAGCAGGTAGGACCGGGCATGCGTGCAACTCCTTGCCCTCCTCTGCAAGAGCACATGGCTGTTCATTCTCACCCGAGGCTTTCCATTTCAGAACCTCCAGAATCAGCTGCTGTGGCCCATGAGCTCCCTGGCGTGTCTTCGGGTGTCGAAGCAGGGAGGCCAAACACTTCGCACCCTGACAGCCCAACTCCAGTTTCCCAGCCCTCAGCGGCAACTCCTGGAGGGAGCGGAGGGCCAGCCCAGCACGAAGACGATGTCCCAGGGCACTCACGCCTGGACAGCGAGACAGAGAGTGATCACGACGATGCGTGAGTTCTGCTGCCTTCTGGGGCTGCTTCATCGTGCTTTGTTGCGTTTCTCCTTCCAACAGCCTTGCGAGGTCACAGCTGCCGCCCCCCGCCTGATAGACAGCTGTTTTATAGCTGTGGGCAACTTGCACAAGCTATAAGTCCATGACATAGGTGGGACCGCAGCACAGTGGAGCAGCGGCATGAGGCAGTTGGGAGAGAACCCTAAAACAGAGAGGGAACGGGGAGCATGGTCAAGTTGAAGGAGGATGTCAGGAGACCTGGGTGAGGTGCCGGTGCTGGGAATAGTTTGGAGAAGATGGTGAAATTGAACCTCCTTCTGTAGGTTCCTGTCTGTTGTACCTTCTGAGATGCAACTCCCACTGCTGCCGGGCAAGCGTCGTACCCAGTCATTGAGTGCTCTGCCCAAAGACCGAGATTCATCTTCCGAGAAGGATGGGCGCAGTCCTAACAAGGTGAGGGATCTTTTTCTGTCATCTCTCCTCTCTCTCTGTCTCTCTCTGTCTCTGTCTCTCTCTCTCTCTCTCGCCTATATTCCTCAGCCACCCTTCTCCTCATTCAGCTGTGGAATGCTCCACCAGTATTCACAGTTCACCCTGGGTAAAATATAAATTTAGTGGTGGCTTTGGTGCTCTTTGCACCCACCCCCCCCTTTTTTTTTGCAGAGAGAAAAAGATCACATTCGGCGGCCTATGAATGCTTTCATGATCTTCAGCAAGCGACACCGGGCCCTGGTGCACCAACGGCACCCCAACCAAGACAACCGTACCGTCAGCAAGATCCTAGGCGAGTGGTGGTACGCGCTGGGGCCCAAGGAGAAACAGAAGTACCACGACCTGGCCTTCCAGGTACAACCTCCTAGGGAGCGTAACACGGAGAGCAAGTCGGGCATCTTATCTGCAAGTGCTGTTGCCTCCTATAGTGCAGCTAGCATGGCTGGGTCAGATCAGTGGCTCCTTTCATCCAGCATTCTGTCTCCCAAGAGTGATGCTGTTAAGCAGGGCCTGATGGTGAAAGCCAGGGCTGTATGTATGTAACCTTTTCAGGAGTACAGGAAAGGTACACAAGGTTGTATGGTTGCAGACCTGAGTTTCTGAGGAATATCTGCTTTCATGTAATTACAAAAGCAAGTCTCCGGCCTTTAGGTTGCCAAGATATGCTTGAAAAATATGTAGGTAAAGCCTAGTAAAATCTCAGAAGCAGCAGTTTTAAAGGGACCATGGATCCGGTGTATTGCTTTGTTTCTTTTCCCATTTTAGATGGGATTCAGATCTCCATTGCACAGTAGTTTTAACTTTTGCAGCGTGGAGTCTGCGACAGCCATTCCCACTTTTCCCCCTCAGTAGCTGGTACGTTGCCTGGGAATCTTTTCTTCATTTCTCTCTGTTCTCGACTTTTCTCTCTCTCCCACCCCCACCCCATAAAAAAACCAGGTGAAGGAAGCTCATTTCAAAGCACACCCTGACTGGAAGTGGTGTAACAAAGATCGGAAAAAGTCTAGCTCAGATGTGAAGCCCTCGGGGCCAGGCGGATGCTCCAAGGAGACCCGAGAGCGCAGCATGTCTGAGACGGGTACTGCTGCTGTGCCAGGAGGTGAGCTCCTTTCTTGTCTCCCGCCCGCCTGCCCCAGCCCCTTGCTTTAAGTCTCTCTCCTTTTTGTCTTACCACTCTCTGCTTCCCCACCAGGCCCTTCCGAGATGCAGGTGCTGCTGGGGCCAGAGGGCAAGGCAGGCATGGTAGGATCTGGCCACGGCCATGGGGAGCGGATCCTGCCCTCGGCAGGGCCTGGCGCACAGCGTCCACGGGCCTTCTCCCACAGTGGGGTGCATGGGATGGAGAGCAACCATGACAGCCAGGTGCTGCAGGAGCTCACCCAGGTATGTTGGCATACTTTTGGGTTTTGGCGGTGAGGGGCGGGGCAGTAGGAAGTCATGGAGAATCTGGGCTCTGATCAGTTCCAGGGGAATTGAGGCTTTGGGAAGGAGGGAGGAGAAGGGATCATTGCTTGCTGCAAACCCAGCTCACATGTGCACACACACAAGAAAGAGTGCAAGGCAAAGGCAGTGTCACTCAGACACGTACCCTGACTTGGGAGCTTGTAAAGGGTGTTGTGGTACCACACATAGCCTTTTCTGGCCTACACTAGTTCTGGGGCTTCCTTGTCTTTTGTTTTGCCACACAGTTCCTTCTTTCAGCTGAAGTCTGACCTGACAAAAATCCTTCAGGTTGCAGGTCAAGGATTGCCTTGTTGCTCTGGGAGATGGGAGGCTCTAACAGATGACACTATTCTGTTCCAGATGCGCTCAGGACAGTCTCTGTATGTCAGTGGGAAAGGGCAGTTCGGGGGGCTGGGCCCTTCGGGATCCCCATTTGCAACCCCAGGTGAAGGCCCCAGGCACTCCTTGCACCTGCACCCCTCCCGTGCCTCCCGTTCCCAGCGCACAACCAGCGAGGACATGACCAGCGACGAGGAGCGAATGGTCATCTGTGAAGAGGAGGGTGATGACGACGTCATTGGTAAGGAGTCCCTGCCCAAAATGTTAGCACAACGCTTTCGCTTATCCCTGAACCACACGGAGCTTAGAGTATTTAAACTTGTTGCCCTAAATTCCTGCATGGCTGCCCCCCTCATAAACCAAAGGATGAGGAACATTGCAAATACATTGGAGGTGAGGAAGATGACATGTTAAATAAATGCTGTGGTTTCAAGAACTTGATGCACACTGTGAACTAATAGTTCAGCATTAAATTTAAGTTGAAAGCTAGAGGACTGATTTTCAGCAATAAGACCTGCACTGTTTTGGGAATAGTCTTGCTGGTCTGCTAACTGTTGCCCTCACATCTGCAACAAGAATAGCATGTGGTCCTGTATGGCCTTGATGCTGCTCTTGTGCCATAAATATCAGTGTCCCTATATTCTTACCTATCCACCGACCCAACTCTTGCTAGGAGATCTGTTTGCCCCGGCAGACTAGAGGTTATTCAGCACTGCGTTATAGGCACCCCTAGTTTGGGACTAGCAAGGCATGCCTTAAAGTGGCTTTCTGGGGCGGTGGGAGCCCAGTTTGTCATCCTGCAAACCCAAATTCATGCAAATCCACCATGTGCCACACAAACCTTGTACTTCATCTGTTATCAAATGATGTTACATCTGGTAAAATTCAGTGAAGCCAAGGAGGCAGGATTTTCTGCAGTTTCTGGGAGCTTGTAGAGGCGAAGAAGCTGGGCCCCCTAAGTTATCTTTGACTCTCATTTCTACAATGCTAAAGTTGATTGGGTGGGACTGGAAAGGCTGTGACCCCCATGGATTTAAGAAAGAGTTAGGTTTTTGTGAAATACCTTGTGATTTGCTGCACAAATAATGTAGTGCAAGGATGAAGAAATGGCTACTCTTCCATTATCTATGGGGGTGTCCTTTTTCTCTATGTATTCTGAGATTGTAGTTTGTGGACATGGAAAATGGTACTGGGAAATTGGGATTTAGCATCTTCAGAATTCCTTAAGCTTCTAACATTTAAGACTGCAAAGATGGGCTGGTGGACTGTCTCCCAGATGCTGCCCTCTCAGAAGCTGAAGAGGTAGAGAAAGTTAGTAAGATCTCTAGGGCTTCAGTGCCTTGCACAACACTTTCTCCCTTTCCATGATTGGGAGAGAAGCAGAGTGAAAATATGCAAACCAAGTCAATATATGCGCTCATTAGCACGATTTATGCAGATTGCAGAATAGTGTGGCCGTACTGAATGCCTGGATAGCTCAGTTTGCTAGAGCATGGTGCTGATAACGCCAATGTTTGCAGGTTTGATCCCATATTCCTACTAGATGATCCTCAGGGTCCCTTCGAACAATACGATTCTATGATTCCACCGTGTTTTTTCCCTCCTCCCGATTTATACAGTCTTGCCAATAAAGAGGACCTTTAATTTACTTCGGTCACAGTGCAACACCGACTGTTCTTTACCTGCAGTGACACGCTGTGCTATTACACTGTAAGCTAAACAAATGTTCCCCTCTACCGAAACCGTTCAAATTTTATTAGCTCAAATAAATGAATGGAATTTCCTCTTCTAGACACAAGCTCAATTCAGCAGTGGAAGCAGCCACCTCTTTTCAAACAGTAGCTTTAGGCAAGCTGATGTACTCACCAAATTGCACCACAGAAGGGAAGAAAGAGGGATAAAATTCAAAATATTGGTGGCGGGAGGGGGTGCAAAGTGAGGGCAGAGGAGTGGAGTGATGACGCCCTTCTGGGGAGCGTGGAATCTGCTCCCATGTGCCATTCCATATTGCAGTCTAGATCCAGTCTTACTCCCATAACCACAATGGCTCAGACTTCCCCATTTATTTATTTTAAAAAGTGTTTTCTGTACCACAGAAGATCACCGTAGCCTGCATTAGTTTATGTGGAATAAGCTTCTCTCAAACAAGCACCTCTATGTCCTGATTCCCTTGCACACAATCCGTCATATGGGATAGAATGCAGATCGAGGCAGTTTGCTGTGCTGCTTTATTGAGGCTGGATGGTCTCTGAGGTAGAGCCAAGTGACCTGCATGCAAAAGACCCCCAGGCTTAATCATTGACATTTCCAGGTAGACTCCTGCTTGGCACCCTGGAGAACATCTGACAGCCAGTTACTGCACACAGTATTGAGGTAGATGAGGCCAGTGGTCTGATTCTGTATAACGTGTCTTCCTAATCCCTACTTTAGCCAAGAGGCATTTATTACAGGAGTGGGATAGTCCCATTCTTGATGCTACTTGCTTTTTAGATTGTGAACGTGGTGGTGCGTACTGGCATTAAAAGGTAACTAATCTGCATTTAAATGCAGTCTTGATTATTTACTGAATAAGATTCTCTGAATGCACCAGAAGCCAGATTGCTCTGCTTCAAAGTTGGGCTGCGGGCAGGTAAAGAGATGGACATTTCTGCCTCTTGTTTTCCCTCCTGCGCAGTGTTTCATTGTACCCTGGTTATTGGCCCACTACCAGCACCTTCTTTTCCTCCGATTACTCAGCTCCCTTCTTCACTCTGAGCGCCCCTAATTTAGATCTCTTCCAGGGGACAGCAGCTATAATTTCTAACACACACACACACCTTTCCCCGCAAAAAAATAAAAATAAACCCTCCGCATTTTGCCTGTACTTGCAGTAAGTGAATTTGCTGATTTGCAGTAATCCTATCTCTCTCAGATAAAAATCTCTGCCCCTCCAGGAGAGTTTTGGAAAGGGAGTGAGGGATGTTTCGAGGTGGTCAGGTGTCTTGCTGACTCATGCTTCTGCCCTCTTACAGCTGAGGATGGGTTCAACCCTGCTGATGTTGACCTCAAATGCAAGGAACGAGTGACGGACAGCGACAGCGAGGGGTCCTTGGGGGATGAATCCGACAACAAGGTGAGTAGGCTGGAAGTAAAGGAATAAGGGTGCAACTTCCGGGGAGTATCACCCTTGCAACATAAAGAGGTTGTGGCAACGAGAGAGGAATCTTTGCTTTTTTTGGAGGGGGCGGTCTGGTAGTGGGATGCTTTAGAGCAGGCATGTCAAACCTGCGGCCCTCCAGATGTTTTGGCCTACAACTCCCATGATCCCTAGCTAGCAGGACCAGTGGTTGGGGAAGATGGGAATTGTAGTCCAAAACATCTGGAGGGCCGCAGGTTTGACATGCCTGCTTTAGAGTGTTCAAAGCACCACATGCGTCTTCCTTGTGGCAAGCTAAACTCCTGGCTTTTGGCATGGTGTCTTTAGAGGTTTTTAATTAATGTTTTGTGTTGAGATGAGCAAACACAAGCACAGTCCTTTGCAGGCAAGGGGCTGGAGCCGAGAGGGGAGGACTTTGCTGCCCTCTTGGCGGAAGTGAGATTCAAAAGGCGAACTGTTCTGGTTCAGAAATCATTCCTCTTTTGGGACTTAGAATTGTAGAGCTGCAAGGGTTCCCGATGGTCATCTAGTCCAACCCCCTGCAATGCAGGACTGGTGATGCTGTAAGGAAGAGTATGAAAGCAGCGCTGTGGAGGAGATTGCTCACGGGCGTTCCAGCAACCTCCTAACCCTTTCCCCATCTGCTCGCAGGACTTTGGGCGGAAGCTCTTCTCCCCAGTGATTCGCTCAGCTGCGCTGCCTCCTTCCTCTGGTGCCTTCACCCCCTGCCGCCCGCCGCCCCCTCTGGACTTGGAGCCAACCCCGCCTCCTCACGGCCTCGACCAGCAGCCCCCTCCCAAGACGTACGGCTCCTTCCAGCTGGCACCCAGCACCTTCAAGGCCCAAGACTCCCGCGGAGGGCTCCGCCCTCACAACACCCCAGCCAAGCGCCTGGAGCCACGCTTCGAATCGGCAGTGGCCTCTTACCGGCGGAAGCGGGCAGACAGTGCTGGAGGGGGCTCCCAGGCAGCAGCCACGGAGTCTGGGATGGCCCCCCTGGCTGTCCCATCTCATTCAGTCATCTCTCCGCCTGGTGGAATGTTTCAGGCCGTGGTGCTCTCCGATTCTGCCCGCTTGTCCTCTGGCACTGTGCTGGTGACGGCCCCATCCATGAGCGCCCCGAATGTGGGAGTGATTGGCTACAGCGGTGCGCCCAGCCTGGTCCGCACGGCCTCCACCGTCGTCACCAACGTGGTTAAGCCGGTTAGCAGCACCCCGGTGCCCATCGCCAGCAAGCCCTTCCCGCGCGGGTCAGGGGAGGGGCTCCCACTGCTCAGCCCCCCTCCCTCGGAGGGGGCCACGAAGGCGGAAGGGATTTCTGTGGGGCGCCTCGGCCTCCTCTATGCCGACAAGAAGACTCAGCCGCCCTCGGCAATGCCCGGGATCCAAGCCACGTCGCCTCACCTTGTAGCCGGCCCTCTCATTGGGCAAGGCTTGACTGCTGTGGGAAAGGGGCCTGCCAACCAGGGCAGCGTGGTGACCAACCTTCTTGTGGGAGCTCAAGGCTACGGGCAAGCGGGCAGCGCGGGAGGGGCTGCCGTTCCAGTGACTGTCTTGCCCCCCGGCGCCATCGCACAGCAGCCCTCGGTGCAGTTCATCACGCAGAATCCGCCTGGGGGCGGGCAGAACGGCCCAGTGCCGCTCAGCATCCTGCAGCCTCAAGGCATCCTCTCAGGGGCAGCGGGCAAGGCGGGCGGCATCACTCAGGTGCAGTACATCCTGCCCACCTTGCCTCAGCAGCTGCAGGTGGCCGGGGGAAAGGTGCAAGCGGGAGCGGGTGCTCCTGGAGCTGCCAGCATCCATTTCACTCTTCCGCCAGCCAACGGGAAGGTGATCGCCACGCCCCAAGCCATCCCCATCATCCAGCCTGCTCCAGGAAGCGGCAACAGCAATGTCACTGTCATGTCCTCAGCACCCAAAGGTAAGGGCATGGGCCTTTTTGCTTGATAAGCCCTCCATTCCAAGATTTTATTTTATTTTTTTAAAAAAGATAATTGCATCACATCAGAGGTTTAGACCTCAGCCTGCCTAGTCTCTCTGTAATTCCTAAGACTGGTTGAGGATGCTTCCTGGCTAGGTTATCCATGCCCCATGATGGAGTGCAGAAAGAGATGAATTTTCATTAATGGATCCCTCATCCCTGGAGTGTCACTGCGCCCCAAAGCTTTACACATTTTAGAAGCACCAGATTCTGGCTGCTCCTGCCACTTCTGTGTTAACAGAGCTCACCTACCTGTTAGTGGTGACGGCGTGGGTCACCGTTTTGTACGGCAGAGTTCACTTCCGGTCCCTGGGCAAGCAAGAGGAGGCCGGCCAACAAGAATATGCACATTGGCTCTCCCTGGTGTAAAAAAGCCAAGAAGAGCCGTGCTGCATTGGGCCAGGGCCCTGTCTAGTCCAGTATCCCGTTTTCCATGGCGAGAGCCATGTGCCTTTGGGGAGCCCACAGTGCAAGGCATGAGGTCAATTGGCCTCTCCAGAAACATGTGTAATATGTGGCTGACACAGCTAGTAGCCCCTGATAGCCTTTGCCCTCCATAAATTTGTCTAACCCCCTCCCCCAACTGCTGCCCTTTTAAAGATTATGGTGAAGGTGCCTGCCTGATGCCAACAGGCAGGGAGCTCCACCGTAGGAGTGCTGCCACCCTGGAAGATTTTTATTACTTGCAAATGGGAAGCAAGCATTACGTGGCCTCTGTCACGGTGCCAGTTCTGTGGATTAAAGTGGTTGGGCGGCCGCATACAGGGTAAGGCGATATTGCAGGTAAACAGTAGAATTACGTAATCCTTGATCGATCTTCCAAACTTGAGAATCCCCAAACATAGCTTTCCTCGTAGGGAGAGGTGCTTTTGTCCTCCCGGTAGTTGCCCTGTCATGCACCTTTTCCCAGCTCTGCAACATCCTTTATGACAGTGTTTCCCAACCTTGTGCCTCCAGATGTTTTGAGACTACAATTCCCATCATCCCTAGCTAGCAAGACCAGTGGTCAGGAATGATGGGAATTGTAGTCCAAAAACAGCTGGAGGCACAAAGTTGGGAAACAGTGCTTTATGAGATGTTGGTACCTTAGTAGCTCCACTCAGATGCTGGGCTTTATGAGATCCGCAAACTGACCTTGTTGTGTGCCCCTCTCCTCTCTCTCTCTCTCTCTCTCTCTCTCTCTCTCTCTCTCTCTCTCTCTCTCTCTCCCCCCCCCCCAGTTCAATCAGTGTCTCCAGTTCAAGCTCCATCTCCCGGCACTTCAACCCACCTCGTGTCTGGGCAGGTGGTGCCCCCTGCTGGGCTCCAGGTACAAGGCAAGGTCTTGGTGCCCATGGCACCCCCACAGGTGACGGTGCGCACCTCCACTGCCACCCAGCTGCCTCTGGTGACCCCACCTTTCCCCGTCCCGGTGCAGAACGGCAGCCAGCCAGCCAGTAAGGTTAGTTAATTGGGAGTGGGGTGGTGGGCTGTGCTGTGTACCTTATGCGACGGGTGAAGGTGGTGGTATCTGCTAATTGTGAATACTACGCTTGGCGTAAATGCTGCAGGACTGTCTAGTAGTAGCAGTAGTAGTAGTAGTTGTGGCGGCTGCTATTATTACTTTCTTGCACAAAGGGTGGGTAGGTGGCCAATTCATGGAGCAGTAGATAAGCCTAGGGATGGGGGTTTGAAATTACCTCCATGTAGGAGTCTTCCCTGTCCTCTGCATATCCTACTTAGGTCACCCTCTGGGTTTCAAAGTCCAGGTGCTTCCCTTGAACCACAAGGTCTTTAATTCATGGCATGTATATATATATATAAAAAAACCCCAAACTTTCTATAACCTGCCAAGAGGCCTTTGGCTAGTACAGTTCTTTTATTTGTTTTTGATGCTTGTATTCCCCCTTTTCCTTGCAAATAGTGTAATCAATCTTCTTTGAGTATATGCTTAATTCAGTTGCTCATTCTATAAGTAAAGCAAAGAAAAACTCAACCCAGCTGAATGATGGCATTCTGCTGTAGGGCCACAGGCATGCTGCGACACTGGAGGATTGAAACTTTGGTGCAGGATGCGTTGCTTCGACTGGAATGCTGAGAAAACTCTGCTTTAATCTCTTTCTTTTTGGACAAGTTTATCATCTTCAGGATTGCGGGGAGGGACTTTAAAAATGAAGGAGAGATAAAACTAAAAGGCGATTGGTGGGCCCAGACAGTTTCTCCCCTACTGATCACAGGCTGCAGTTCCCACCCACACTTCAACGCTCCTTCCTTTCTTCCAGTTAGGGCACCTAAGGCAGCATAGGTTACATGAATACCGTTCCTACTACTGCAGATGTACTGATTCTGACAAATCAGACCTGAACAGCGTGCGGAAACAGTGTTTTCATGATGTTGGTTGACAGCACTGATTGACAGGTCTGCCTGGCCACCTCGTCTTTCTGCTTTTCCAGATCATCCAGCTCACCCCGGTGCCCGTGGTTCAGCCCCAGCCCTCCTCGCAAAGCAGTGCCACCTTGGTTCCACCCCTTAGCCCAGCTGCTCTCCAGGGCACTGTGGCCACTGCCGTCATGGGCTCCCCGAGCCAAACCCAGAAAGTCCTCTTGCCCTCCTCCACCAGGTACAGACCATCCCCCTACTGATTGGCTGCGCCAGATCCTGGGGGAACCCTGCCTGGGGGGTGGGGAAGGTGGCAGGGGTGCGGTCTTGTTCATTTCAGCATCAGCTGCCGCCTCTGCTATAACACACACACTCACTCTCTCTCTCTCTGCCCCCAGGATCACCTACGTGCAGTCAACAGCCGGGCACCCCCTCTCCCTGGGCACCTCGGCCTCCCACACACAGCCCAGCGCCCCCCAGGGCACATCTGCCACAACCTACGTTCAATCCCCAGTGGGCCCTGCCCCCATGGCACTGGGTTTCACAGCCATCGGGCCGAATGGGCAGGCCATAGTGCAGCCGCTGCTCTCAGGTAAGGTTGGCAAAGCGGCGGGGGGTGGGGGGTGGCGGATGGGGCCAGGCTGGACGGATGCACTTGGCAAGGGGTATGGCAGCAACGAGAGATGGGGCCGAGGGTCGACTGGCTTGCCTTAGTGCCCTGCCTCTGATTCCACTGCCTGTTCTGCTTCCTGCAGGTCAGAACCCTCTGCTGGCTCCAGGGCAAGTGGTGTCCCCACTGCAGAGCCCCCAGCTCCCGGCGTCCTGCGCTGGACAAGGGCAGGTCATCACTGCCATCTACCCCAGCCCCACGGGGACCAGTCCTGCTCAGCCCGCCAGCCACGGTGTGGTTTACACGGTGGCAGCCACAAGCACCGTCACAGTCTCATCTCCCACAGCCATCCTGCCCAAGGGGGGCAGCAGCACTCAGAGCCCAGGGGGCCCCAGCCAGGGCCTGATTTCCACAGGTATGGGGTGGGTGGGTGGGTAGCAGCAGCAGGGGGAGGAAACTGAGAAGTAAGGGAGGCAGCCAGGGAGGACACTGGGCTAAAAGAAACAAATTCTACACCTAGGCTGCAGTTTGTAATCCTGGCAAATGTTGCCCATCGCTTTGCATCACTTGAAGTCCATAAGGAGTAGAAATCGTGCTCTTTTTTTAAAAAAAGTGTGCAGGGCACTCCTGCTTGGCAGCACTACATTCCTGTGATGCTGGATCGGCCCGGAATTGGGCGGGCTTTTTTTCCCTTTCCGGCGTTTCTGACTTGACTCTAACCAGCTTCGTTTTTCCACCTGCCTCCTACTCAGCTACCCCTGCCGCTCCTCCAACAGTTCCCCGACCTCAGCGGCCTCCGCTCAAGCCCCTCCAGAAGGTGAAGGCAACAATCGCCAGCATCCCAGTGGGCTCTTACGAATCCTCCCCCTCGCCAGGTCCAGCCCGGCCCCCCGGAGGGCAGCAGCAGGAGCCCGGAGGGTCGCAATGCCACCGGGAGGCCGAAGCCACAGGAGAAGCCCGGACTTTGCGGGAGGCGGGGCCCCAGGAGCCACCTCTTTCCCCCGTGTGCCGGGGCAGCGAACAGAACCTCCCGCCCAAAGCCCAGGATCTGAAGCGGGAGTCCTGGGAGCCAGTGTCGCCCCCATCTCCCCAGCAGCCGCAGGTTATGGAGGCGGCACCTGCGGAAATCTGGAGCCAGCGGGAGGCAGGAAACGGCGAAGAGAGGGTGGTCCGTGACCCTCCACTGGGCAGCAAAGGGACTGAGACGGTAAGAAGGACACAGGAGGCCTTTGCTCAACCTCCGGCCTCTGGCCAGGCTTTTGCTGTGCTTTTAGCCCGGGATGTAGACTGTAACCAAGCACTTCACAGCACTTGGAAATCCTGCAACCGTCTTTGCCAACCCAGGCCCCCCGCCAAACGTTTCACTAGGGCAGGCGAAATCTGGAAAAATCCTCCACAAAGTCTCCAGCAGAAGCTCCAAGGAGATGGATGGTTCTGCGTCAGGAGAGCACAGCCACTGAGAATCCCTCTCTCTGTGCCAGCCTTGACCAACGTGTGCTCTGCCCCTGGACAATGTTTTGGCCTACAATTCCCATCAGCTCAACCAGCACAGCTGTAGGAATACAGCTGCATGTCCCTGGAGATTCCCACAAGCTGTGGCCTGAGCATCTCCTGGAGACTTTGGAAGATCTTCCCAGTTTTCACCTGCTTTCACCCAGTTTTAAGCTCATGAAACGTTACAGGCGTTTGAACATGGTTTTGAACATCAGGATTGAGGGTTCTGGGCTGTGCATTTATATAATAACCTCCTGCACATAATCACCTTGCCTTGCGAAGCAAGCGAGAAGGTCTCCCCCTAGTAGTTCACCTCCCCATTTGCCAGCCTTGCTGATCTGCCTCCATGTTGGCCCGCCCTCCTTCTGAATGCCTCTTCCCAGCTGCTCTCTGGTAGTAAACACCCTATTCCTTTCTTCCTCAGGCCCTCAGGTTCTCCACTTCCCCAGACTGGAGAATGGCCGGTGCTGAGGGCCGCTGCGAAGCGTCTACCCCATCTGCAGGGCCGCTGACTTCCTCGCTCAGCCCTGGCCCTTCGAGCTCCACGGAGGCCCCTAGAGGCGGCCCCTCGACCCTTGCTCCAGCAGCAGCAGCAGCCTCTACATCCGAAGCAGGGCCCGAGCAGAAGGAGGTCCCCGTAGGGAAGAAAGTCAAGGTCCGGCCTCCACCACTGAAGAAAACCTTCGACTCTGTCGACAAGTGAGTGATTGGGGAGCTGCAGGAATGGGTTGCCAAAGAACTAAAGCACAGGCAGCTGCTGTATGCAGAGTCAGACCATTAGGTCCAAGTAGCTCAGTGTGGTCTGCACTGACTGGCAGTGGCTGTCTGGGGTTTCAGGCAGGGAGTGTTTCCCTGGAGGTGTTGCGGGAAATTGAACCCCAGGACCTTTTGCATGCAAAGCAGATGCTCTATCACCAAGTTACATCCCTCCCCAGGAGTTCAAGTTTTGGAAAGTTTGTTCTGGGGTATCTGGTTCTTCATCGGGGGTTGCCAAATTCCCCCCTCCTACCCCTCAATGGCAGCTTGCTTGTTGATACCATAATAATAATAAATAAATAAATAAATAAATAAATAAATAAATAAATAATTTTATTATTTACATGCCAACCATCTGACTGGGTTGCCCCAGCCACTCCTTTCCTTCAATGGGCAGTTGGCTGCTCGCAGTTAGCTTGAAGGGACTACCTTCCGTTCATGCTGGTTGTATTTATATTATATGTATTATCACATGGTTCTCCTAGAGTCATAGAACTGTAGAGTGGGAAAGGTAACCATGGGGGTCATCTAGTCCAACCCCTTGCATTGCAGGAATCTTAGCTGAAGCATCCATGAGAGATGGTCATCCAACTTCTGCTTTAAAACCTCCAAGGGGTCCATAACCACCTGAGAAAGACCGTTCCACTGTCAAACAGCTCTTAATGTCAGAAAGTTCTTCCTGATGTTTAGTTGGAATCTCCTTTCCTTTAACTTGAAGCCATGGGTTCAGGCCCTACCCTCCAGAGCAGGAGAAAACAGGCTTGCTCCATCTTCCATGTGACAGCCCTTGAGATATCTGAAGAGGGCTCCTCTCCCAGTTAGAGCTTCCCAACAAGCCTGTGATGTAGACTAGGCTGAGAGTGGGTCCCTGGCCCAAGGCCACCCAGTGAGCTTCATGGCCAAGTGGAGATTTGAGATTGGTTCTCCCAGATGTTCTGCCCCTGCAGTGACATGGAGCCAGGGAGGTTCCGTGGCAGTGCATTCTAATGTGTGAAGAACTCTTTGCAGCTAGGAAGCTTGGGAAGCTGCAGACACCAGGGGGGAGTTGAGCTTGATTTGGCATCCACCGGACTTCCCCGGAAGGGCTGGAGCTTGGGCTGAATGCGTGAAGGCTACTTTCCGTGTCACTCTTTTCTACACAGTTGTTGCTGCTTGTGCCGAACTAACAGCCCAATTCCAGAAAAGGCACGTGCCTCCGTAATGTGCAAATAAGTGTGCAAAGTGCCCTGTTTTGGTCTGAGCTCCCACGTCGGTAAGAGAGTATGTGCCAGTGTTATATCCTGCAGAAACACACACGTTGGTTAGCACTCTCTTGTGGAACGGGGGGTGTTGCAAGTTCAATTCACAGGTGAAAGCGGCCTTTTCCGTAGACAAGGTTTTCCACAAAGGCTTGCCACTGGTGGTGGTGGTGGGACCCTGGAGGAAAGCACTGTTCTTTTGAAGAGCAAAGCATGAGGAGGCTGCTGGGTTGGGGGGCAGCGTGTGTGTTGGAGGGGGCATATTCTGCGGGAGCCCCTGACTGCATGGTGTGACCCACACCCTGTCCCCTTCCCCAGCAGGGTTCTGTCGGAGGTGGATTTCGAGGAGCGCTTTGCCGAGCTGCCTGAATTCAAGCCCGAGGAGGTGCTTCCCTCGCCCACCCTGCAGTCGCTTGCCACCTCACCCCGTGCCATCCTCGGCAGCTACCGGAAGAAGCGCAAGAACTCCACTGGTAAGGAGCTGGGCAGGGCCAGGAATAGCCTTCTGTGGTAGCGGCTGCTGGGCATTGCAAGTCCAAGGCAACAGAGGGGACAAACACACAGGAGCAGATGAGAACGGTGGACATAGATATTGTCAGGGGCTGGACGGAGGAATGGTGGTGGCCGCCCCCAGAACAGAAGGCTCAGAGACACAAAGCCCAGACCAACCAGTGCAGGGATGACGTAGGTAAGATAAGAGAGACGAGGGGGGGGGGACTTGGAGCAATGCCATTATAGGGAAGGTTCCATTCCTTCATCATTCTCTGTGAATTATTGAATAAATTACTTGGTAAGAACTTTTATAGTTTCTCCGATTCTGGGCTGCCACCGTGGGAGGGATCTGATTCTCTGAAGTCTGACAGATATGGAGGACGGGGTTCCATCTATTTTGTTGAGAGTCTCCAGCCAGGACAGGTTTGCCCAGGAGGTTACTGGAGTCAAAAAGCAATGTGGGATATCTGCCCCTTTCAAATTTCTGGGATAAGGTGGGAAAGGAAGCGTAACTTGTGCTTCCTATTTCCAAGCTCTCCTGTAATTCTGCATCCTTGGGTTTCTTTGGGTGCAGATTTTTTAGGGGCAGGACCTTCCCCTTCCCTGACTTGGTAACACGATTTGTGTGCGGGTGTCCCTTTCAGACCTGGACTCCTCTACAGAGGACCCCATCTCCCCCAAGCGGAAGATTCGGCGCCGCTCCAGCTGCAGTTCGGAGCCCAACACTCCCAAGAGTGCCAAGTGTGAAGGAGACATCTTCACCTTTGACAAACCCGGTGAGTAAGGTTGGAGGGCAGGGGGATGATTGGGGAGAAAAGTTGGCAGTGGAGGAGGAGCCACCTGAGCCTCAAGCAACACTGAAAAGGTCCAGAAATACCCCCAAGCTGTGTACCTGCTTCTTCAGAGGGAGGGTGACCCCATTCAGAGCAGGCAACCTCCCAACTATCCGCTAGCAAAGTACCCACTAACATTTGACCGCCCCAAACTTTTTAAAGGGGCATTTTGGCTCCAGGTGCATCATAGATCCTTTCTGAATTTAGGCACAGACACGGAAGACGTACTCGGGGAGCTAGAATACGAGAAGGTGCCGTACTCTTCACTCCGACGTACCTTGGACCAGAGGAGGGCTCTGGTCATGCAGCTCTTCCAGGATCATGGCTTCTTCCCTTCAGGTAAGGAGGAAGCTGAACCCGGCTTTCCCAGCTGACATTGTCCTTGGGGGAGTAGAAGTTTGGACTTTCATTTTCCTGCAGGGGATTCATCTCCCCCCCCCCCGCCCTTGGACTCTTCCTCCACTGCAAGAAAAATGACTGTAGAATCATAGAATCATAGAGTTGGAAGAGACCACAAGGGTCATCCAGTCCAACCCCCTGCCAAGCAGGAAACACCACCAGAGCATTCTTGACATATGCCTGTCAAGCCTCTGCTTAAACACCTCCAAAGAAGGAGACTCCACCACACTCCTTGGTAGCAAATTCCACTGCCGAACAGCTCTTACTGTCAGGAAGTTCTTCCTGTAGTTTTTGGGTTCCAACTGAGCAGCCATTTTAGGGTCCACCAGACAGTCATGGAAATGTAATTGAGAGCAGCTTTCCTCATTTTTTTGGATTCCCAGCTCTCACCAGGCCCAACGACAAGGCCAGTAGCTGGGGATGATGGAAGTTGTAGTCCCAACAGCTGCTGGAGGGCAGCAGGTTAGGAAAGACTGACGTATAATAACTGTGTGTCCTCCTGCTGCTATCTGAATGGCAGCTTTCAGTTTGGAACAGGAACTGAGACTGACTGTACCCCTCTAGGCTTCTTCTGTATATTTTTTTGGCTTTGCTGGTGGGTGGGGTGTATGCTCCAGGTTCTGCACACTGCACTGCCTGGGGAAGAGTTTCTGTATTTGTTCTATTAGAAAGGGTGTCTGCATCTCTGTAGAGGAATCACACTTCATTCATATGCCCTGCCTTTGAAAAAACAATCATTTTTAAAATTGAACATTAATAGAATTAAATATATCTATCTATCTATGCATGAAAATATATAAAAATCATACAAATAACAACAGCATGGCGCCAGCCCTTTCATTAAAAGCACTCAGTTCTCAAAAGCCTGTTGGAACAAGTGCGTGGAGGGAGGACAAGGAGGGAGCCAGTCTTAACTTCTCTAGGGAGGGAGTTGCAAAGTCTGGCAGCAGCCACTGGGGCAGCCATTTCCCGCATCCCTACCAAGAGTGCCTCTGAGGGTGGTGAGACTTGAGAGAAGGGCCTCCCCTGAAAATCTCAAAACCAGGGAAGGTTCATATGAGGGAATACGCTCCATAGAATTATATGGTTGGAAGGGACCACAAGGATCATCTAGTCCAACCCCCTGAGATGCAGAAATCTTTGCCCAATGTGGGGCTTCAACCCATGACCCTAGCGTTCAAAACATTTCAGAGATTATTGTGATATTCCTTAGTCTCTCTCTCTCTCTCTCTCTCTCTCTCTCTCTCTCTCTCTCTCTCTCTCTCTCTCTCTCTCTCTGTTTTGTGGCCTAGTTCAGTTCTCTGCATTTGTTGGTAGGCTCCCCCTTTTTTAAATTCCCCAGCTGTTCTCCTCCACCCCATCCTCCTTGCTGCGGCACTCACAACCTTTCCTCTCTCCCCTCCTCTTTCGCAGCCCAAGCCACCGCGGCTTTCCAGGCCCGCTACTCTGACATATTCCCCACCAAGGTCTGCTTGCAGCTCAAGATCCGGGAAGTGCGGCAGAAGATCATGCAGGCAGCCACCCCGACGGAGCAGGCCCCGAGCACACCGGAGCCCGGAGGCCCCGCCAGCCAGGGCGGCGTTGTGGAAGCGGGGCAGCCTCTGGAGCTGACCACGGCACAGGACTGTGCGCAAGGAGCAGAGGCCACCTCTGCTGCCACAGCAAGTGCCCCCCTTCCTACCACAGCTGCCGGTTGGGACTCTAACCAGCAGCCTTCCCCAGGAGGCAGCGGAGGCAACACCAGCAGCAGATGAACAGCCGTGAGCAGAGAGAAACAGCCTTGTGGAAAAGGAGGGGGGATATTGGAGGTTCCCCCCTCCCACCCGCTGCCATCTCTGTTTGTCACTCCTGCCCTCCTTCCCCTGCTAACTGCTTCCCCCATTGTCTGTGCCCCTGCTCCGGGACTGGAAGTGGGGAGGCAGCTGTCCTTCCTATGCAGACTCTTCCCCTTTCTTATTGCACTTCTCTCCAGCCAGTCTGCTCCGAAAGGGAAGGGCTCTGGACTGCTGCCAGGCCCCTCCCTTCCCCCTCCACCCCAGGACTCGAGTGGTGGTGCTGAAAAACCATTCCAGGACACACAGGCCTTGCTCTCTCTCTCACTCATTGCAGTGGAGACTGGCGATGGGGCCGAGTTGGGGGACAGTTTTACAAAGGGCCTTGAGCGATGGACCCGTGCGAAGTGTCAGGTTCCAATTTCAACGCCTCTCCCTGCCCTTTTAATAATGTAAAATATTTTGAGAACCCACATATTCGTTGCTTCTGTGTCCGTAACCGGGGTGGAGGGAAGTCTTTCCACACACACACCCCGCTGCAGGGGGTCGGGCGGGTAGTTTGCGGCCTTGCGTCCTGGACAGGTTATTGCTTCGGAAGGCGAAGGAAGAAGAAAGCACACCCAGACTGCTGCTGGGATCAGTTGATTACGACGCCTGCTTCTCTTGACCGGTCAAGGCTCTGCGTTGGCAATGAGAAGGAGGGAAGAGGGCGTTATTTGGGGGAGAGACTGCGTACAGACCAGCTTCCGTCTGGACAGGAGGTGGAGAGGAGTTTTTGTGAGTTGAGGGGCTGACCCAGCACTCAAAGAAGCGAGAGAGAGCAAGTGTGGGTAGCTGGGGGGCTCCCCCCCCCGAGCGTGAGTGCCCTGGCGGCCCCACGTCACATGTTGACCATGTGTGTAACCCCTTCTGTATTGGGGTGCTCCCACCTCACATGCTATTAAAGCTCTTTAACAATCCGTTTGGCCGTGAAGTTTTAGTTGTGCACATCTTTGGAGAACATCTTCCAGTGGGGGATATGCTTTCCACCAAATTCTCCTGCAAGTCTGGCGCAGAGTGGCACAGAACCCAGCTCCTTCCAAAACCTCTACTGCAGCATCCTCCAAAGGCTTTTAACCCTTAAAGGAAAAAAAGGTATGTTCGAAATGAGTGTAGGAGTCTGAAGCCAGAGGGGTTCCTGTGAGCAGAGCCTTTGCCCTGGGCATTCTCCCTTCTGCGACTTTGCAGCCGCAGAATAAGAGTATGTATATTTGCAGCGAACTTGTGCAGGCTTCAAACCTCAAGGCGTGTATGCTTCGAAAACCAACAACAGCAGGATGTGGAGTTGGCTGTGTAAATCGAGCCCTTCTATGCATCTGATTTACAGGTCTCTCTGGGTTGCAATCCTTGTTCAAAATGATTCATTTTCAAATGGACCTCAAGTGGCAGAAGGAGGAGGCAGCACAGCAGGTTGCAATCAGTATAGACGACGGTGCCCTCCAAAATCTAGATTTCTGCATATTAAGAGAGATGACCTGTGCCTGTTTATCAGCCATTTCCTGATAAGGAGGGGCAACTTCTTTTTGTGGGTGGTGAACGGTAGGATTGTTGGGTAGGTGTTTATAGCGTTACGAGGTTCTGCACCGATGCTGTGTAACGTCGGCTTCCACCACATCTCAAACCCTGCTGTGCTGTTGGCATCTGTCTTGTCTTGTCTCAGGAGACATCCGAAGAGAGTGCCGTCAGGGTCAAAGTCAACCATTGGGAGAGCTGCACTGCTTGCTGTGGCTGTAAGGAGCGATATGGGACTTGCACCACGGCGATTAACAGTATCCCTAGTAAGCCCCACCTGTCCATTTAGAGATGAGACCCTGCTCTTCAATTACCTAAAGGTTTGGGAGGGAACAGCTTTAGGGAGCGGGTGCAATTATGCAGAAGAACCAGCTTTCTGGTGCTGGCATGTGCTCCATCTCATTCAATATTCAACTACCTAGCAAAGATTGCAGAGAACAGAGAAGGTGCTATTCCCGGCTGCAGAGACATAACAGGCCCTCCATGGAAGGTTCATACATACTGGTGGGGAACTATAACTCCCATCATCTGTGACCACTGTCCATGTTTACTGGGGCTGATGGGATTTGGAGTCCCAATGGGAGCTGGAGGGCTACGCGTTCTCCACCCCTGCTATTACATCCTGCGGCCAACTGCTTGACAGATCTATACTGATCCCTGTAATTTTTCAAAGTCTGTTTAAGGCAGGCCTCCCCCAGAGCTTAGGATAGTGCTTTGGCAAAACCTCCATTTTTGTTTGAGAAGTCGCTGCTTGCAAATCTGGGACAAAAAAACCCCACACCCACTCAGAATCATAGACTTGGAAAGGATCCCAAGGGCCATCTAGTCCAACCCCCTGCAATGCAGGAATCTTTTTGCCCAGGGTGGGGCTCAAACCCACAGCCTTGAGATTAAGGGTCTCGTGTTCTACCGGGTGGAGAAAAAGAAGAAGCCAGTCTTGGAGACCAGAAACTTTGTGCACCACTTTTATTAAGTAAACATAAGCAAGTTTGCATCAACTTGCCCTGTGCCCAACTTACGTTTTTGGCAGATGCCGGCCAATAGGCCCTCAACCCCACAGTCTCCCACAATCACTTAACAATCTACAGAACTAACATGCAGAAAAGGGATTCGGGGGGGAAGAGAAATCCGCATTCAGTGCCGAATACTAGGTAGATGAAGACGTAACAGCTTGGGAGGGAAGCTGTATTTATTGCATACCCACTTGAAGACCGGAGGAGAGGTGGCGGGAGAGACAGGATTCTAACTTCTGGGGAGGTCTCCCCTTGCAGCCAACGCAGGCCAGAGCGTGGCTCCATCTTGGCCATGGGCAACAGCATTTGGTCAAGGGCTTTGAGCGTTGCATTCTCCCAGCAGGCAAAGCAGCAGCCGGTGCAGGCCGGGGCAGAGTCTGGCGTAGCCGTTGCGTGTCAGGTGGAGGTAGTCGTACATGTCGTGATGGCTTATGGTCCCATCCGAATGCACAAAGCCCGGGTCGACATTGAGGAAGGAGGCATTGGGCAGCAGCGGCACCTTCGCCTCGAGCAGTTCGTTCACTCTGCTGTTCTTCTCCCGCAAGGGGTTGGGGTTCTTGCCCCGTGGCAGCAAGCCCTGCGTCGGAGAAGACACAAGCCGATCAGAAAGCAGTGCAGACCTTACCCCAGGGTTTCCCGAACTTGGGGTTGTTTTGGGACTACAATTCCCATCATCCCCGACCACCGGTCTAGCTAGCTGGGGATGATGGGAGTTGCAGTCCAACAGCAACTGCCTTAAACCTTCGTCCCTCCCACCAGAGCAGTCCCGCCCGGACACCCTCGGCACTCACCAACACCACCACACGGGCCTGCGGTTGCTGCTGATGGATGACCCGCACAATGGCTTCTATGCCGCCAGCCACCTGCTCGGCAGTGTGGCCGTGGTTATTGGTGCCCACCCAGACGACCACGATCTATGCGTAAAGAAGAGGGGGGGTGCGGAATCAGTTTCGCTTGGGGAAAGGAGAGGTTGCTGCCCTGGGCTAAAGGAGGTCACCCATATTGTTAGAACAATCATTTTCTCCTGTAGCTGAAGATTCCTCCCTGCAGATTCCCTCCCTACAACTCCCATCAACCACAGGTTCCCCATCCTGTTTTTAAAACCACAATTGTGCTCTCTTTTCTCAGCAAAGGTGGACAAAGTGGGGGGAGTCCCTCCCCTAACCAGTGGTGGCAGCGACAAACAGTATGGGGATGGGGCGATTGGGGCAAGCTGTGAAGGGGTGGGTTGGGGGGGCAAGCTGCAAAGGGAATGGGGTTGGCAATGGGGTGGGTGAGCAAGGATGGAAGCCCCTAGCTGATGTTTTAAAAGCTTGTTTCAAGTCCTTAGGCCTAGCAGCTATAGAATATGCTTTAAGACAGGCATCCCCAAACTTCGGCCCTCCAGATGTTTTGGACTACAATTCCCATCTTCCCCAACCACTAGTCCTGTTAGCTAGGGGTCATGGGAGTTGTAGGCCAAAACATCTGGAGGGCCGGAGTTTGGGGATGCCTGCTTTAAGAGGTGTTGTAGATAATCTCAGCAAATCGGGAGAAGTAGTCTGAACAGTATTTCCAGGACTTTCCCCCCAAAAGCCCATTAACTAGTGAAAGCAGAATTAAGCAAAATAAAGAGACATAGGCATATGATGCATGCGCCACAGAAACTGAGTTAAATATTTTTTGCATAGAGATTATACAAGAAGGGCTACTGTCAATTTTTCTCTTTTCTCTTAGTCCTTGTGAGTTTTTGGATACTTCCTTGTCCTTTCGGAAAAAATGCCAAAGTACATTTAAACACACACACACACACACACACACACACTCCTAGAGGCAGAATAAATTATTGAGAAAATATGGAAATCTATATGATTTCCTGCTGGTTTTCTTGGTGAAGAATACAAACAAACCTAACTCTCCTTAAAGATCAGTGGTTACTTCCTCATCCTGCTCTATGTTCCTGTACCACCACTAACAATTTCCTTGGACGCTTCCTGTAAGGAGACATCTCTTGGGAAAAGCTTTAGGATCACGGGCAGAGTGCTCAATCCCTGGCATCTCCAGTTTTTAAAGGATCTTGCTGATCAATGCCTCTGAGATCTTGGGAAATGGCAGTCAGTCAATTCTGGGCTGGATGGACCAATGGTCTGAGTGGGCATAGCACTGTTTCATAAAGGTTACCTTTGGTCGGATGTGCTGCAACTCCCCATTCTGCAGGCGCCAGAGCACATGCTGGGTGGCGTCACCCCCAATGCCAAAGTTGAGAGCGTGTAGAGGGGAGAAAAGCTCTCTCCAGATCTGGGGAGGGGAAACAAATCAGCTGTCAGACTATTAAAAGAGAATTCCACTTACCCACCTCGCCCCTTACAAGTTTCTTTCTGAGCCACCTTACCTCGAACTGGTGCAGCAGCTGCACCAAGGAATCTCCAATGAAGACAACCTCTGGTTCCTTGTCTTTGCTATCAGCAATAAAGCGATGGTGCTGTTTTATGGGGAGAAAGAGGGCAAATTTCAAGAGACGAAGCTAAAAAAAGGAACGCTGTTGGGTGGAGAGTGGAAGCAACCTAGACGTGCAGACCCGTTTCAAAATGAGATGCAGGTGAGACTCACTAAAGTCTTTAAAATATGCCTAACTCTGCACAGGAGTGCCGCCTGAATCCCTGCTGCGCTAAGGCTGCGCACACACCAATTCTTCAAATCACATTTGAAGCATTTTCCTCCCCTCAAATAATTCTGGGTAATGTAGTTTACCCCTCACAGTGTTACAATTCCCAGCAACCCTTAACAAACGAAAGTGCCCAGAATTCTTTGAGGGGGCAAAATGTGCTCAGAATGTACCTTAAAAGTTAATACTGCATACGCAGCTTTTGTGCATTGTTACTGCCAACCATTTCCCGTTCACTTACCACACAAAAGACTGCCGTATATTTACATGCCAAGACATAGAAATAGAAAAAAACTCCACTGTTACTGTCCACCCTGATGGGAAAGGAGTAGCTGAAAAGGAGGCTAAAAGGGGTACCTAACATAAAGCACTTTCCACATCGTAATGTGTGAGGTGGTAGTCAGGCCAAAGGTGAGAAATTAGACTTAGAAATGGAACCGTTACTGGCCGTCAATTAGTGGGTGGCATAAGAGTGGGCCCACCCCCTTTGCAGCTTCAGGTGAGCCACACTGGTGATACCAGCACCATTTTCTTTTGTGATTATGAAGATTAAGTACTGTTGTTGGGGTTTTTCCCTCAACGAAAGAAAGAAGAGAAAAGGAGGGCACATACAATGAAAGTGTTAATATTTAAGGTGGTCTGTTGGTTTTGCTGCAAGAGACTTGACACGGCCTACACTTCTGAAACATTAAAAATAGGTCCCATGTTGATGGTTAAATGAAAGCCCTACAACTGAGGTGGTAGTAGGTGGTTTTATCACTCTGCACCACAACAGCACCCTTTGCAGGGATGGGGCTCCATTCTGCATCCTCCTCAGGATTAGCACATTGGCAATTCTGGCCTAGCACACAAGAAATGAGCACACAAGCAACTGTACACTGCCTGAGGACCACAATGCACTATCGCCTTTACTGTAAGTCATTTGGAGTTTCCCTTGTTATTTTCCACTTTGGGAGAAAAAGTGGGTCACAAATACTAAATGAAAACTGCAAAGGCAAGAACGGCCACGGCCTTCTCCAGGAAGGGCACTGAGTGACCAAAAAGATCAGAGACAATGAAAACTAATAAGGCTACTCAAAGAGCCCATTGGGGCAAGTGAGAGGCAGGAGTCTACTTCAGGTCTTTTGTCTGTTTCACAGGTGGTTCATTCATAAGGATGTTCCCTCCCCTCTTCACCTTATCCTGCATTTGCTTTGTTTTTTTAAAATGCTGCGGGAGGGTGCATGCGTTTCAACCTAAAAATACAAATCTCTTGCAAGCCTTTCGAAGCTCGTAACTGATTGCCACCATTTGGAGACGTGCAAACGAAAACCCTGGAAAATGCAACTGCACCCTCCCAAGGTGGAAAATTATTCTCTTCCCCCCCACCCCCCTCCTCCCAATGGGCCACTGAGTCAGCTGGGCTTCTCACCAGGGACATCCATCGCCCATCCCCTTGCACATCAGTGACTGGGGTCGGGGTGCTGGCTGGGTTCTTGTCGCCGTCACTCATGGTCCCTTATGGCGCCTGGGAAGGCAAGAGCAATAATGAGACTTCACACAATGAAAGCCCCCCACCTCTGTCCCCGCCCCACCTGCCCTACACAGGGGACTGCACTAACCTAGCCAGGGAAGGGAGGGGACTGTGCATAGAGCACCCAGTCTAGGCAGGCTAATTGCATGCGTGCAAACCTTTCCCTCTCACCCTCCTGTCGGCGTGCGTGGTTTAGTCCTTTCTCATCGGCTTCACTATGAATCGACAGTCCCATTTATCAAAAAAGGGGGGTTTGTCTTATGCCATTGGTCTTCCTTGGTGGATCCTCCCGCTTCAAAGAAGACAGCACTAGGCAGCGTAATAGTAAAATTATATTTTGTGGGAGTGGTGGTGAGGGAAATACCTAGGAAGCAGAGCATACGACTAATTTTCCTGCAGGCTCCCCTTTTGATACAATAGCTCTGTCCACTGCTTCCCCCTCTGTGTAGCGCATAGTGGTACAAATCCAAAGATGCCCCCTCAAGGCGAGTGGGAAATACCAATAAACACAATGGGGGGAGCGGTTTGCTCACAGAACCTTCCCCAAAGTTATGAAATGACTGAAGGCTCCTGCTTGCCTTTTAAAACACTCTTACTGACGAGAGGGAAATAGGTTTCCCCAAGCAAAGGGAAAAGCGAGTTTGCCTGATTTCCTCCCCCTATCGTGCGCAGTGGTTCGTTCTGACATCCGCTCTACGCTTTATATATAGGCAGTACCATTTGAAACGGAGGGGGGGAAATACTCACGGGGTTGATCGGAAAGAAGCCAGTTGGTCCAACACTTCAGCGGCGGGAGAAGCCCCTTTAGCCGCCGACTGACTTGACGCTTAAGCCGCCACAGCTCCGCTCTTGGAAGCGGTTGCTTGTGTGGCCTCGGCGGAACCATCTGACCCCGTAATTTGAGGGGAGGATGCATTCCTTCGCCACTCCCCCATCTCTTGAAGGAAATGGTACCGCTGTTCCATTCATCTTCCGGCTGTTCCTGGTACCCTCCCTTCCTATATCGGGCTGTGCTATGCATCTCCCCTCGGCTGCTGCTTCCTAGGTTCCGCGTCAGCAGTTGGTGCAGGCAGGATTTATAGAATCAGAGTGTTGGAAGGGACCCTGAGGATCATCTAGTCCAGGATCAAACCTACAAGCTTGGCAGTATCAGCATCATGCTCTAACCCAGTACTTTTCAACCAGTGTGCCGTGGCACCCTGAGGTGCCTTTGAACAATGGTCAGGGGTGCCGCGGGAACCACTGGCCTCTGTCCCTCTTTCCTTCCCTCCCTCCTCTGATGCCCTCTTGTGTTTCTGCCTCCCAAAGGCTTGCACATCTGTTTGTTGCAGCAGCCCCAGGGCGAATAGTGCCTCTGGGGCTGGCCAGGGGGTGCTTCCCATGCCCCTGTGGGGCAGTGGGAGGAGGCACCTCTCTTTGGGGTGGAGCAGGGGGTGGGCAGCTCAGAGACGGGGGGGGGGGGGCAGCAGCTGCTGCTCAGAGGACTCCCAAGAGGAGGAGAGGAGGCTGAGAGAAAGCTCCACAGGGGTGTTCGAAAAGGGGTGAGGCGCTGCCAGTTCTGCAGGCAAGGGGTAACATAAAGGGGCTCCTGAGCCCCACAGGGGTGCCGCAGAAAGAATGCAGTTGGTCAAGGGAGCCGTGGACTCAAAAAGGTTGAAAACCTCTGGTCTAACCAACTGAAGTATCTGAAACTCGGTATCAGGATCCAACATTTGCGCTCATGATTGGTTTTTGTGTGTGATAGTACAGTAGTTGGGAGCAATATTTGTATAATGTTTTCCTATTTGGTGTAGTGTACATTCTTAGATTTCTGCATTTCCTTTCATTTATATAATGCTCACCACACCCTGCAGGCACCATGAGAATAAGGCTACTGCTTCTGTTTCCCAGAACTGCCTTTGCTCCTGCACATCGGGCAGAAATTCACGTATTGAAATAAAGGCACTGCAGCCCTGCCAGGTAAAAATAAAATTGGCAACACTTTCTATTTTGGGGAGAATGGGAGAGAGCAAGCTAAAAAAAGTCAGGGGATATTTGGCTCTCCATATTTTGTTGGACTGTAACTCTCCAACTCATAGTAGCTGGGACTGGCTGGAGTTGGGAGTCCCAACATTTGAAGAGCCAGATGTTCTGCATTCCTGGTTTAATGCATTCCCACAACCATTTGGAAGCCCAGTGTATTCCTGTAACCATTCAGAAGTTAGCACAGCTCATTCTTTTTAGAATCTCTGGATGTTGGTGGTGGAAAATAATAACTTAGCATTTGTACAGCAGACTGTTAATAATGTGTTAAATACTTTGACACAGTCATCCCTGCAACAACCTTGTAAGGTGGATCAGTATTGTCAATTTATTGCAGAATGAGGTGCTGAGGCTGAAAAAATACTCCAAGCCTGCACAATGTGTGACACATTAATCTGAATGCAGCCAATTGGCCACATACAATAGGCCACCAAGTTGATGAACCTCCTGTTTTTGCTGCAAGCAGCTGGATGGCCATATTATACACCTGATAAAGCACTGCATTTAGCTCCAGGATTGTGCTGGCCTGAAATAGTGGCCTTGCTGATGCAAGTTTTAAACCAAGGACTTCCCAGCTCTTGTATATTGAGGCCTAGTCCACCCCATGGTGGTACAGCCACTCCTGCAATGGCACTTGAAGAAACATTGTGTGTTACAGTAGTTCGAAACCACACCGGTGCAAGTAGATAAATAGGTACCGCTGTGGCAAGTGTGGTGGGAAGGTAAACAGCGTTTCCATGCGCTCTGATTTCCGTCACGGTGTTCCGTTGCGCCAGAAGTGGTTTAGTCATGCTGGCCACGACCTGGAAAGCTGTGGACAAATGCCGCCTCCCTCAGCCTGAAAGCAAGATGAGCACCGCAACCCCAGTTGCCTTTGCCTGGACTTAACTATCCAGGGGTCCTTTTTTACCTACCGTATATCCAAATAGGAACTGACCAGTGGAAAGCTGTTGCATTCTCTCTCTCAGCCACACAGGGGACCCATTTTCCTGAGAATCTCAACAGAACAGCAATAGGAAGGAATAGTGCTGTAGATCAACCCTGAAGGCATGGTACTGTAGGCATGCCTGTACCACACTCTAGGTGGATTGTCCTACAGCCTTCTGAGGGGTCTAGAGAACAATAGCAGATAATTCTCAGCCTCTTCTCATATCTATAGTATGCAAGGTTTAAGCTTCAAGAGGTAAAACACTGACATTGTTTGTAGAGAAGGCATGTCCTGAGGATGTTCTCACATACATGTAGAACTTAAATTAGTGTTGCTGTCCCTGTATCTGAAATTCAAAGGTCTCTAAGCTATTTTAGATAATGTTTCTGCTTATCTTGCATTAATAACCAAGGCTTGTACATTATTTTAATCGTTTTAAGTTGCTTTGTGCAATATGACTGCATTGGAAGGCCTGGATGCCCATTTTTCTAATAAATAAATGGGGTGGTTTGAGTTACTTGTTTCTGGAATTATTGCTTGTGGCAAACTGTGATGTGGGCTCTGTTGGTTTGGAGAGCTGATAATGAAAGCCTTTCTAGAAGTGAGAACCAACAGAACACGGCCCCACCTCCCCCACCTCCTCTTGCTAATACATCCAGCCTTCTCCCCTTTCCGGCAGAAAGGCGGAACAACAGAACAGTCCAGTTTGGGGTGAGGGAGATCATAGTATGATCTACTGCTGCAGAACAAATCTCACTTTAACAGCTGCTTGATATTTGCTGCAGAGGCTCTCTGTTACTGTATATTTATATGGGAATATGTACATGTACACATCACAGAATTTTGAGAACTTTTTTGTTTAAGAAATACTTACAGTTCTTGTTGTGGATATAAGTTTGAAAATATATAGAAGTGTTTGTAAAAGAATTCAGCATGCAAAGGAGAAATTATCTGTGACACATGGTTTTCTCATCTTACCTTGTGGTTTTCACTCCTGGTGTTCTTGCATACCCTCAAAAACCAACATAAGCTTACAAATGCAACCCCATTAATATATTCTGAGTGCAGAATTTCAGTATAGCTCTGATTTAGAAAACTTGAATCCTTCTTGAAATAGCACTAGATAAAGCAAAGTGAAGAATCTTTCAAACTTCAGCCTGGGGATAAAAACCAAAACAACTGCTGCTGTGTCTCAACATTTTATTGGCAGCAGTCGGGAACGTAACACATGTCTTGTTCATTAATCATTTCAGTGTGATTTATTTTTAAATGGTAGAAATCCATTACAATACCCCATTTCTTCAAGAAGGAACATTAACTGCTTACACTATTTGTTAGAAAGCTACTCCAACATGCTATTTAAAAATCGTAACATTTTCTCAAAACCCTTTCAAAAACTGCCTGTTGCCTGGCACTGAACTAGTTAAAATGAATTGAATGTGTTAAGTGATGCTGACTTTGTCTTGCCACAATAAAGTGGTTGCAATAACTCAGCTGGGAATCTGAAGGAAAGAAATGCAAAGGCTGTGCCCCTAGCCATGCCCTGTTAAAAGATCAGGAGAGAAGGGCTTTACCCAACTGTAGCCCTTCTTTTCACAAAGTATTATATATCCAGGCACCCTCCCACTGTCAGAAGCCTAGGTGGGGAGCGAGATGGAGCCCATCTGGCCAATGCTTAGGGAAACAGAGGGGGAGGTGTTGGCCTGGTGGAGGTGGCTCGGCTGTTGTTGGCTTGGTGAGGCTTGCTGAACAGACTGGCTGCATGCTTGCTTAGATGCGAGGAAGTCAGGCGCTGCTTCTGTAGAACCTACACAGAACAGAGAAATCCTGTTAGATCTCTAACACTGCAGCTCAGTGGATTCTTTCCCTATTCCTACCTATAAAGTAGTGCCTCGACTTACGAATTTAATCCGTTCTGAAGGCACCTTCATAGGTCGAAAAATTTGTAAGTCGAAAAGCGCCATTGGAAACGCGGTTTCCCATAGGAATACAGTGGAAACGGAAAAATTCATAAGTCGAAGCAACCCTATCTAAAAATTCGTAAGTAGAAAAATCCCTATCTAAAACCGCTGCGGTTTCCTTTCGGATGTCGAGACATTCGTAAGCGCGTGGCATTTGCCCCATTCGTAAGTCGAAAAATTCGGTTGTCTAGTTGTTTGTAAGTCGAGGAACCACTGTAGAAATCACACTGATCTTGTGACAGCCATTCAGACAGGCCTCCCGCAGGGTATCAGCCTGCTATTTGTAAATACCATGTGGCTGACCTGGGTTTGTTCCAGGTCAGCTAGAAGGTAACATGATTGGAATTGCATTGCCTTCTGCCTGATCCGGTGTGAACCCAGGTCATCTACAAGCAGTAAGTTGACACACTGCAGGAGCCCTGTATGAATAGTTCCTAAGTGGCAACACCGTAATTGCCCCTTCTGAATTCTTTCTCTCAGACACTCTGGGTACTCTGCACATCATTATGACCATGATCCTTAAATCCCATGATTCTCAAGTTGACTGCAATACGACTAATCCAGAATAAGTGATTTGAATATTTCTGTCTGTGTTCTGAGGAGCCCAGCTGTATGACCTCCTGTGTAACCTCTTGATACAAAGGTGATGGTGTTTAAACAAAGGAGTTCCAGAAGCTATATGAGATGTCCAGAGCAGGTTTCTTATTTGCACCATTGACACTGCCACTTGGTACTTCCTTGTATATGGGAAGAGCAGCAGAAGATTCTCAGTTTAGGAGAAAAGCAATATGGGTGTAGGTATGTCTTGGTCACTGAAATCAGGTTTCCTGATAAAGGAGAAACCTGCTGAAGCTAGTTTGCGTTCATTCCTAACAATTTCTCTGCAAGGACTGTTCTTGCTAACGGTAGGAATGTTCCTATACATCAACAGTTCAAATCCTTTTTTTAAAAAACCACAAGATCCCAGCATTAATATCTACAAAGAGAATTAAAGATCCCCTCGTTCCAGATTCCATGTCTGTCTGTACATGTGCTTAACATTTTGTGCAAATTCCTATGAAAGCAAATAAATTGCTACAGGTAGCAGTGCTGCATCATGGAAGGGCATTTCCAAAATTTAAAATACTTCAGTTTTGTATAGTGAGTTTTTCTAAAAGCTCAAATGCACATATTTGCGTACATTCTTTCAATAACCCTTACAACAGCCCTGAAACGTTTACCAATATTATTATCAAAACTGTTATCCTCTAGGAAAACAGTTTTTCAGATACAGTGTACTGTATCTGAAGAAGTGTGCATGTACACGAAAGCTCATACCAAAATAAAAACTTAGTTGGTCTTTAAAAGGTGCTACTGAATGAATTTTTTTATTTTGCTCTAGGAAAAAAAACTAATGATTTTTTTTTAAAAAAAGTCTAGTGGTTATCACAACATTCTGCAGTCAATTCCATGTTGATTGTGCAGTGTGAAGTATTTTTGTTGTTACCGTAGTCCTGATCCTACTGCCAATCACTTTCCTTAAGCTAGTGTGTTGTGTATGAGGGGAAAAAAAATCAAAACTCTATATTCCTTTTCTATATATAGCCCACAGTTAGATTTTGGGTACAGGGGTGCTTTCTGCACATGTCATTGCTCTTTCGGAGACACTGTTTTCAAAAACAGTTGATAACACATATTAGTCATTCTGGTATCGATTGCAGCTGCATTGTCTATAGTGTACCTTCTGGATCCTTGCTCCCTGGCACATTGTGGCTTCTGCCATGTTCTTCTCCTTCCTGTCCCGTATTTGAATGCTTTCCTTCTTGGCTCTGCTGCTGATGGCATTGTTTTGATTTCTGCCCTGGGGGGGAAACTGGCTCTGGGAAACCTTCCTGAGCTATAATGTAGGGGGTAGGATTCAACAGTGACAGCCTGGGAAGCATGTGCAGTTCCATCCCAAATGGAGTGCATGGGATGCCAGTTTGTAGGGGCACTGAAGTGACAGAGACATCCATTGGTGGGACACAGAAGGGCAGAATTTGAGGGCCACTGTGAGTGGAGCCAGATGGAGCAAGGACTTCAACATTTGTCTCTGAAATCCAACCACTGTCTACGGTTTGTGGCATGCAGATGGTATGTGGCATGGAGCCTGAGGCTGTGTGGTAGGCTGCCAAATTTGGGGCAAAATGGTGGTGGCTGACACTGGAAGTCCCTCTGAGGCTGGGTTTGACAGCTTGGATGCTGGAAACCATTACAGAAGTAGCCACTTGGGGTGCCCGGGATGGAGCAACTGAGAATAGATGGACATTTTTGTACTGCTGGGGAAGAGCACTTCCATGGAGTAAAGGAAGGAAAAGAGGCCCTGGGGCCTGTTCTCCATGAGCACTAACTGACTCTGGGGACGGCTGGGTTCCTTTCAAAGCTATGTCCTTGGAAGCCTTTACAGGCTGAATGTCACATGGAGGCATGAAGTATGAGGGATGCTGCTGGAAGGGACTGGCCACCCCAGGATTGTGAAACGTTGCTGAGGGGCGTGTGAAAGCTGATGAGGCCAACAGAGCAGGTGCAGAGCTGGGAGGGGGCAGAAGACTGGAAGTGGCCAAAATGGGACCTGGCTGGGGAGCATTTCTCAGCACCATCAGGGCTTCAGCAGCCTCTTTCTGCAGCTGTTGTTCAGAAAGGGGGGAGAAGATAAACCCCCTGGTGGGCCAGACCGAAACATGAGCAGAAGAGGTTGGCTGAAGAGAGAGGGGGAGAGACTATTAACCTCATGATTAACAAACAGACATGAACTAGATTAATGAAATGTACAGATTCTGCTTGTTCCTTTTGCAGAGCTTGTGAAACAGAATACCGTGTTTCTCATAAAATAAGACGTACCTATAAAATAAGCCATGGCAGGATTTTCATGCGTTGACAAAATAGAAGACATACCCCGAAAATAAGCCGTAGTGCTAGGTGCAGTTCTGGAGGGCGCCAAGGAAGAGGAAGAGACCTGTCGGGTTGGGGCCTGGAACCGGATGCTGCCACTGCTGCAGCCCCGCCCAAACACCCAAGCGCATGCCGAGTGGAGCCCCGAGCCAGCGGGACCCAGTAACGTGCCCCGCTGAAGCGCCCAGCAGCGCCACGCGGAGTGCCCCGAGCCAGCGGGACCCAGCAGTGCTCTGTAGCACTTTGAATCCTCCTCCTGCTGCAGCTCGGGGTGCTCTGCGCGGCGCTGCTGGGCGCTTTGTCGGCACTTCAGCTGGGTCCCGCTGGCTCGGGGCTCCACGTGGCGCGCGCTGCTGGGTGCTTTGTCGGCGCTGCAGCAGCAACAACCAGTTCCGGGCGCTGAGCCGCAGCAGGAAGAGGAGGATTCAAAGTGCTACAGAGCACTGCTGAGTCCCGCTGGCTCGGGGTGCTCCGCTGCTGGGTGCTTCAGCGGGGTGCGTTGCTGGAACAAGACCGCCGAGTGACCCGAGCCAGTGGGACCCTGCTGCTGAAGTGCCGACAAAGTGCCTAGCAGCGCCGCGCGGAGTGCTCAGAGCCTCCCGGAGCCAGCAGGAGGAGGAGGACGCCTGCCGGGTCGGCGCCCAGCAGCGGAGCACCCCGAGCCTCCGGGAGCTGGCAGGAGGAGGAGGAGGCCTGCCGGGTCGGCGCCCGGCAGCACCACGCGCCCCGAGCCAGCGGGACCCAGCAGCAGCAACGCCGGCCGCCACAGGAGGAGGCAGGCACCCAGAACCATATGGTACGCATCGGTAATTAAAATAAATATAAGACAGTGTCTTATTTTAGGAGAAACACGGGTAAGAGCAGGGTAAATCTTGCATCTTTCTTTGCTGGTGGGAAAGAACAAAGAGACCTGCAACACCTTAAAAGACTTAACCATTGTATTATAGTATAAGCTTTTGTTGGTTACATCCACTTCATCAGAAGCATGAAGTGTTACTCTGATGAGAAGGTGCTAGCTGAAGCTTCACCCATGCAGGTAACCAGCTCATAGCTCTCCTTTTCCTCGCCAGAATTAAGAAGAAAAAAAGAAAAGTGGTAGCAGCAATAAGAATGACACACAACCGGCCTCTGCTGCAAGACAGTTGTAGATCCTCAATTTTAATCTAGCCCCAGGTTGGCTTGTGGTATGGGCACTTGCAACATGGAATATTTTAATAAAGGTTTCCAATTAGAATAGGGTGGAGATGCAACTCTGGCTGCTTTCCACGTATACAGAGTGAAACATAGACCAGTTATTAGTCATTTTACCAATTGCCTGTGCCAAATAACGATTCTTTGATTGAATGGATATCATTTAGCCTTGCCAATCATTGCTTGTGTTCTCCCCAGCTGTGCATTCTACTTAGTCCAATTTAAAGGGCCGGAAAGGAATAGGAGTTGTTTCACTTTCCAAGGGATAATGTTTACTGTTTCCAAAGCAGTTCCTCTTTTGCAGCTAAAGCTCTGGCATTTCATAACACAACATTAGACCAAAGAGGATGACTGGCTGACTGTCCCACTTTTACCCTCTCCCACTAAACCACTGGACCAGCCCATGAAAGCCCCCCACCAATATAAGGTTCTGGCAAGTTGGGGCCTTCTTATGGCAGAGAAGCAATCACCTACAAAATGGATCGTGGGACTTTTATAGGGGAAACATAAGTTCTACTATTAGTAAAGAGGTTGCCCATTCCAAGACCCTGAACTACTCTCCATTTCTCTGTGACAAGCTAACACACCTGTGAGCCACCAACTGGAGAGACATCAGGAGAGAATCCTTACCATACATTGGCATGTGTGTATTCACCCTCCCACAGAACAGGGCAGACTAAATAATTCCAACTGCCAGCTTCGCTACCTCCTGCAACATCACTGAAATGTGTGTTCCCATCTTTCAGGAAGGAGGGAGAAGAAGGTAATTCCAGCTCATGGGCAATTTTTGTGCAAGACACAAGGACCAAAATACCTGACCTCCCAAAGGTGCAGCCTTTGGACGTCTGCTGAAATCCATGTTGCCACTCAGGGGATTCAGGGCCATGCGGCTGGAAGAGGGTGGATGGGAGGGAGAAGAGAGAGAAAGACAGAGAGCACATTCAATCCTGTTTATAAAGTTCCTTACTGGCAGCTTGTCTCCCACTCGCCTTCTGTCCTTGCTAAACCACAAACTGTTGAGGGGGAAGAGGGGCTTCTGCATCTGCCATTCTCCCAAGTTCACTTTACATTTCCACCCACAACTTGCTGTTTGCAGTAAATGTTTGTTAGTATAGACAGCTGTTGCTGTCCCAGTGCCAGAAAATAAAAGATAAATAATAGATTAGGTAGTGTCTTCCACTGGAGCAATTTCTGATTATTCATTATACAGGACCTGAAGTTACATGGAACTGTTAAAATTGTTCTTTAAATAATTTGTGCAAATACATTATTCTAGCAGTAAAGGCATATGCCACCCTTTGGTTTCACTCATAACAAGACAATTATTATAGCACTGTCTTTGCTATGTCTGCTTCATATCTGTGACTTTGTGCTTCCACTAGATTCTTCTGGATCAGGGATAGGAATGTTTTTCAGCCTGAGGGCCACTTTCCCTTGTGAATAACTATCTGGGGGGCGCATGTATGTCCAAAAGTGGGTGGAGCAATGGATGTGATGCTTACTTTGTAATAGGCCAAGCAAAAGTCAGATGTTTCCCCTCTCCACCCTCTATCCAGGCAAGGAAAGAACATATTCCAACCAAACAAAAAATCTTGGGTGCAGAACAGGGCTAATGAGGTGTGTTGCCTGGGGAGAATTCTGAGGGCCACATTCAGTCCCTGAGTCTGAAGTTCCCCACTTCTGCTCTAGATTAAGACTTTTGTGTAACTGGAAAGTTTGATTATTTCTTTTAGCAACATAAATTGGCCAAAAGGGTCATCAGCTTATCTGCTTTGTATCTCATAAATTTCTATAGCAAACTCTACCTTTTATACTTCCTTTTGACTTCACTGTAATTACTTTAGTAACTTTACCTTCTACTTAAAATATATTTTACACAGAGAAGTAGATCACTTAATAACTAACCCATCTTAAATCATGGGCATTGTGTCTAGTGGAGACTTATTCCTCAACAGCCCTGACATTAGCTGGATTAGCCCTTTCTTGGGATTAGTGAGCTAATATACACCCTGATACTGTAAATATTGTGGCAGAAGTCAGTCCTATTGACATTAATTGAACATTTATGCTAAGTGCACTTAGGATCGTAGCCAAAAGGCATGTTCATTCCCACATGTGGGAAGCACTACCTGATGGCTAAATTAACCATGTGATCTGGGTATTAGAGGTACCATTACAAACTGTTTGCTCTCTGTCTTGTCCTGGCTTCTCGTTTTTGAATCCTCAGCAGAGCAGGGAGATGGAACATTACAGCAGCCATACTTTCTTTAGGGTGTTTACCCAACTGCCATGTGCATAAACATTTTGGACAAGAAAATATTTCAGAGAGCAAAAATTTCATCATATAGTATGGGCAAAATGTGAGTGGACAGGTGGTAGAATTGCCAGCTCAAAAGTTCAAACTTACTCTGGAGCTATGTTACTTTTTACAGACCTCATCCAACATGTTATGCTTGGCAATATGATATGACCAGGGCCACCTCTTTAAAGATCAAGCAACTCTAGTGAATGTCCACATTCTTTTTACTATATAACTGCAAGGACTCCTGATCATTGTGATAGGATTCCCTTATTTTCACCATAAATGTGTTCTCATATGCAAAATAAGCAGTCATTAAATTTATTTTGCATATGGAAATATTCATACTGACCTATATTAATTTTTTACAACTATAATAACCAAAGATTTCAGTCACCCACAGTTAGTCTTCATGGCTGATCCCTAGATTAGCTGTTATAGAGACATATTCCTGTTTTTAAATTTTCAGGCACAGACCATTAAAAGGTAAAGGTACCCCTGACCGTTAGGTCCAGTCACAGACGACTCTGGGGTTGCACGCTCATCTCGCTCTATAGGCCAAGGGAGCTGGCGTTTGTCCACAGACAGCTTCTGGGTCATGTGGCCAGCATGACGAAGCCGCTTCTGGCGAACCAGAGCAGCGCATGGAAATGCATGGAAACCATTACTTAGCTTTAAATATTCCCGATGCTGGAACGCCATACATAAAATACCTGGGCAGATCGGCAGGTGAAGGTACCGGTAAGCACCAGGAAGTGCCAGGGGTCTGGTGAAACATCTGTCCTGGAGGTGTCATATAACTATCTGGCATGTATAATGCTTCATTACCATTACAACCTGCAGGGGGTGGAAAACAAGCTCAGTGATCAGACCCTGAAAACGGAGGCCAACATCTGAATACGGAGGCCAACATGGTGTTTACAATATAAGAAACCAGAACTAGGGCTAGCCTTTCTGAAGCAACAACTCGTTCCTCAGAACAAAGAACACAAGGATGCTGGAAAGGTCACATTAAGTTCTTATATAATTGCTGCTATTATAGTATAAGACAGGCATGTCCAAAGTCCATTTTGGGGGCCTAATCTGGCCCGCCGGTCAGTTTAATCCGGCCCCTGTGGCAGTGTTTATTTCCTGGGGTAAAATCCTTAAAAAAAATCTGAACAACTTCAATCCTAAAAAAAGGTTAACAACTTTGGTCAGCCCTCACGGCCCTTCACTTCATCAAATCTGGCCCTCTTTGAAAAAAGTTTGGAACCACTGGTATAAGAAGTGCAATATATATTTCATAGCATGTGCTATGATCATGTAGGTTTTCTTAATTACATGCAACTAAAATATTAGCCATCAAATCAAAGGGTCAGATCTGTGGGGTCAGAGTGGGGCCCTCTTGTATGAGAGACAGAGGGGGACTGCGTGGGCTTCTATATGTGAAAGAGGGAGTAGGAACTCTTTCTAAGACCGTTGGTTGTCTAAAACGTTTGACTATCTTGTGTTTATTTTTTACCATGGTATTTGGTTTTTGTAGTTTTGCTTTTTTTCCTTGTGACAGAATTGTTGTCGGGTTGTTGTTTTTTATAATTTTTGTATGCTGTTGTTTTTACTTTGTTTAATTTTATTAGTTGTTCCCTGCTCTGTGACTGAAAATGTTCAATGAAGAGCAGACTACTAAATGCAACAAAATAAATAAATAGATTTGTTACTAGAGAAATTGGTCACCCACCTACCATACCTTGAAATTGAAAAGAATGTTCCTGAGGCAAGAATGGGCAGAAGGGTGCAGGGGGCATAGGAAGCGGAGGTGGGAACCAAGCAGTATGAGGTGGTTGATGTCCTCTAAGGGTCCACGGCAGTTCTCTCACTTTAGAGCAGTGAGGGAGAGGCAACCAAGAACATTCCTAGAGAACAATGCACAATGCAAATGCAATACAAATACAGCTTATAAATATTGCAAACATCATATAAATTATTTCATCATACAAAAGAAGCAATTTTTTAAAAGTTTCTGCTCAAATCATCAATTGACATGAAACATATTAATTATCTATGGGAAATGCTCATAGCATCATAGGGGACATTCTCTGTGAGGTTATAGCCAGAGAATCAGTCAAGTCTCCTAGATCTTAAATGAGTGAAGGAAACAAAGGGAGACATCACAGGCTACACCTAGATTCCAGAGCAGTTTTGCCAGGGAGGACACCTTTCCACTCTCTGGCACTGCCCACGCCTGCCAAGCCTACTGTTGCAGGGAGTTCCACAGGCTCAGGTTGGATATATAAGGGGAAGCAGCCATTACCAAAAAAACACCCCTAAATGCTAATAGTGACTCCAGTGTTATGCTGGCAAACGTATATGTGGCTGGCTACTTTATGTTTAAATTGATGAATAATAATAATAATAATAATAATATATTATTATTATTATTATTTATACCCCGCCCATCTGGCTGGGTTTCCCCAGCCACTCTGGGCGGCTTACAACAGAAGATAAAAAACACAATAATCTACTAAACATTAAAAGCCTCCCTAAACAGGGCTGCCTTCAGATGTCTTCTAAAAATCTGATAGCTGTTTTTCTCTTTGACATCTGATGGGAGGGCGTTCCACAGGACAGGCGCCACCACCGAGAAGGCCCTCTGCTTGGTTCCCTGCAACTTGGCTTCTCGCAACGAGGGAACCGTCAGAAGGCCCTCGGTACTGGACCTCAGTGTCCGGGCAGAACGATGGGGGTGGAGACGCTCCTTCAGGTATACTGGACCGAGGCCATTTAGGGCTTTAAAGGTCAGCACCAAGACTTTGAACTGTGCTTCCAGCTTTATTTCATTTCTCATTTCCTGGCCATTTGCTAACAACTCTATGACAACAAAGCTGAGTTTAGCTTTGGAAAAGGCATATTGTTGCCAGTATAAAGAGAAGACCGGAAATCTCTTTTTCCTCACCTTCCTGGCTGCTCTTCGCCTTTGTCGTCGTAGGAGTCCTGGAACCCCTCTGAGTCCATCCTCTGAATCTTTCAAGGGTTCTTCATTCTCTTTCCTGCCTGTACAACAAAAGAGAAGAAGCTTGTGGGTCACTTTGCTGTGAACTGGAATGTTGCCTGAATTTTGAAAAAGTCATGTAATGGTAGTTCATTTGGTGTCTGTCATGCTGCACAGCAAAGGGAAGCAGGGCTATTTCATTGCAGGCCCATGCAGAGCTTGTCTGAAACTCAGGGCCTGAGGCTTGTTCTTGGCATGACAGCATAGGTAAAGCAGGCCCCTGGCAGGGCACCCTGGCTATCTTAGCCTTCCAAGGTCTGTGGCAAGTGTACCCGGCTGCTCCCCACTCTACAAAGGCCTGCTCTTAACACCTTCGACCCTCCCTGAGCTGTCCCCTAGCAGCACTGTTCCATCAGATTATTTTAAATTGGTTGTTTAAGAACTGAAACTTTAAGAACTGATGCCTGAGTTTGCTTCCCATCTCCCTCCCCACTTTCCCCTTGTTTGCCACAACATTTAGATTGTAAGCTTGAGGGCAAAGACCGTCTTACAAAAATAGTAAGAGGCTCCAAGAGCCTTTTCAGTGAAAAATAATGAGAGTAAAAATACTTAAAATAAATAATTGTATTTATTACTTAAAATCTGGCAAGCAGCCAATTTACCTCCTATGATACGGTATTTATTTATTTAAGACATTTTTACTCAGTCTTCAGCCAAAAAAGATTCCTAGAGCGACTTACAAATGTCAGTAGTGCAACAGTCCCTGCCCACAGTCTTGCAACCTACAAGACATGACAAACAAAAGAAAAAAGGAAATGGGAAGAAGAATTTAAAAAAGCAAACACAGACACAGAATTCTTCTAAATACCAGCCTGAATGGATTTTTTTCAAGGAGAGAAAGAGCCAAAGGTTGCTGGACTTGCTGCAGTCCTTGAGCCCCTGATCCTAAGGACAAAACTACATACACATTTTAATAATCCCACAAACAGGTTTTTTTTTGGGGGGGGGGAGAAATGCAGTTTCAGGAGGAGAATTTTGGAGCATGAAAAACTGTGGGGAGAACACACTTAACTCTCTTAACACTCGTTAGTTTTTGTGTGTACTCCTAATAATCTTTTCCCTCTAAGTTCAAAGCATCTGTTTGCAAGGGCTCATGGAGCTGAATTTGCAAAAATCATTCTTTGCCAGCATGAATCCTCATTTATTTCATGGCAGCCATTCATATCAGACATATATTTTCTGCTCCCCTATTGTTTGGCAGCCTGTGTTATTATTGTTATATATTTATTTATTTATACCCCACCTTTTTCTGACGGGGCTCTTTTGTTTTAGAACTCAGAGGCAATTGAGAAAGTCAGTTGCTCCTATATAAACTGATGGGATTGTATATACATATAATTAATGCCAAATGCTATAATCCTAAACACATTTAGGACTGGAAGCAAATTCAGATCAATGAGGAGTACGGTTCAGCCCTTTGCATTTTTATTTATTTATATAATTCAATGTAGGTTTTCCTGTTCTCATAGCATAGCAACTTACCTATGTCTCCCCTGCATGGTTTGATCCCTTTTGGTTGTTTGGGCGCGTGGAGAGAGCTTGATGTAGGGCTGTCCTGAAGCTGCAGCAAACCACTGGTCAGCTTCCTCAGCTCCATCTCCTGCTGCCTGCGCAAGGCCACCTGGGCAGCCATGACCCGGCGTCTCTGCCTGGGAGGAGAAACCATTAAATAAATAAAGAATTAAAGTGGTAGAGTGGGTAGATACAAATCACACACAAACAAAGAGTTATTGGCCTTTTCCCTATGATGTAAAAAAAAAACCCTGCTTTTCTCCCTTTGCAGCCCTTGGCAACATTTGACACCCCCCACTCCCGGGCTAGGCTTTGGGAAGAAGGTGTGAGGGCTCTCTGGCAGGGTCCTAAGGTCCTACCGCCTCCTCCTTCCCAAAGCCTAGTTAGTGCTTCCTCAGCTTTGGGAAGGGAGTGAGAGGGATCTAGAACCCTGCTGGAGCCTAGCACCTCCTTCCTAAACATGGCACCTCGCTAGCCAGCTTTGGAAAGGCAGTGCTAAGGTTTGGGGTGGGGGCATCAAGTCTTGGCCTTGCTTTCCTCCTCCCATGTGACAAGGCAGTGTGTAGCCTGTGGGCTCCATGTTGAAGTACTCTTGCGGCCTACTTGGTATGAAAACTTGGACGGCCCGGCTTTGGGTTTCAGATGCATATTTAACCTTCCTGGTTCTCTAGTCGTACCCTCCCAAGATGGCATTTTTCCAGTTTTCTAAGCCATCCATGCACATTTGCATACAACACACAGATTCTTCCTTTAGGATACCGAGCAGGGAGCTGCAAGGAGTGTGCTTTAAAAAGAAAAACATTGTGCCGTACATCACTGGAAGTATTAATGGGCGTGCTGCGGAGCTAGCAAGCCTCAAGCAAAGCACAAAGGGGAGAGGTAGTGCTTGCAGCTTAATATGACGAAGGCCTTATTCATAAGGGAACAGTGCCACCTACTGAGACCAGCACCGTGCTACGTTCAACACAAATCCCCACAATGTCAGGGGCCAGCACCCACTTCCATCTTGCTTTCCCACAAGACGTACAGGATAAGGATACATTTTTCACACTGGCACCCCTGGAACTGGCAAGTGTTCTTGTGGCCTTTCAGTGGGACCCGGATGCCATGATTGCGGCAGCGGGCACAGGTTGGAGAGCGTACGATGGCGGGGAGCGCATAATCATCTTGGGTGCTGCTGTCGTCTGTGGTGGAGTCTGAGGGGGAGCACTGCATGCTTGGTGCTGCAGCAGCGTCAGGATCCTCATTGTCTCCCATGGTGTGGGAACCTGAAAGGGAGGGGAGAAACATCATGTCTCCTCAAGGGAATGTGAGGCCATTTCCTTGATTCAAACAGAGCCGCCCATCCTAAATGTTGACTAGAACCAGCTTTGAAGAATTCCTGATGCACACCTTGACCACTTCAAATGTATACCCGCCCGTCTCAATCTTGCAATATACCTGAAAAGATACATTATCTTGGCCTCTAAAATGGCATATTTCCCATTTTAGATAGTTGCACCCTGCTGCTGGTGGAGCAGGATTACCCAGAGGGTAATAAATGTGTGAGGTCAAAGGTGTGATTGCCTGTGCTGGCCTTTGACGTCTTTGCTCCCAGTATGAAAATTGAAAATGACCCTAAGGCAATTGGCTGATTTTATTTTATGTTATTTTATTTTGGATTGCAGCCACAGAGATGAAGATTAGAGGCGGGAAAATGGCAACCCCTCTGAAATTTGATGCACAAAACAACTGCTTCATGCGAAGGCCTGCTCTGGTTACTGTCACCTGGACCACCCAAATTACCATTTGCTTCTGGAGAAATATGAAACAGACCCTTGGAGGAGATTATGCTGCTTTTAAAATGCTGGGGTGTGTTTGAAGCCAGGTTGCTGTTGGGGAAGTATTGGAAGGGCACTTCATGCACGGTGTCCAAATGAAGTGAAGTTAAGGCACAGCAGTTGTGGGAAAGCCAGGACACTGTGGGTTTATGAGGGAATCGTGTCACTAGATAGCCAAGTTAATTAACTGAGTGTGACTACAGTACAGGTAACAGTGAAACCATCTTGTTTTTGACAGGATGGCGGGATCTTTTGGGATGGTTGCTAGTGATGCCCTCACAATGAAGGTGTGTCAATACTATGAAAAAATTGTTGGGCGAGGAGAATGCAGATTTTATTTCCGAAGGTTAATTAAGCTTCTGAGGCAACATTTTTATAGCATTACCATGTCACTTTGAAACAGATATATATACTTTTGTGGACCGGCGTGACAATAAAAAAGGAGAACTGAAGAGTATTTCAGAACGCTATAAAAGGCAAGCAAGCATTCATGCACATAAAACGGTTCCTAGAGCACTCGCTTTAACTCCGACATCAAACAACCAATCACAGCAATCCTATCATTCGCTGCTTGGACGGCGAGCCAATGAAGAGTGGCCTTTTATTACTCCCTTAGCCCCCGTGACAAGACAAAAATCATTCGTTCGCCCCCGCTCTTCGTCAGGTTGCTACTTTGCATGCTTTCTGCTAAACTGTCGCTCTTCGCTCCCAACTGCAAAAAAAGAGAGAGCCAATGAGCGACGAGAGCGTCTCGGGCTCGAGCGGTGTGGGGTGATAGTTAGGGGAAGTCCGCTCAAACTATTGAGGGGGAGGAAGCTGGCAACAGTTGGGCTGAACCATTGTGGGGGAAATAGGGGGAGAAGGGGAGAATCACTGTGTTTCCAAAACAGTGCTGGTGAAAAAAGTTGGCAAAGGGATGCCTTAAAAAGCAGAATAATATGCTCGGGGCAGATCAGTGGAAGATACAGTGCCCACAGAATGCTCTGGTTCCCTCCAAAATTTTGGGTGGTTTGGCCTGAACCAATGAGTAATGAAGAATATACTGTACATATATAGATAAGATAGAATGAGCAAGAAAGGGATCCAGCCCCTCAGCTAAACCTGGCTTGTCTTGACTTGGATGGAATAAAGGCCATTACAACAAAAATGAAAAACCCAATGGCAATAATGATGGTTTTTAAAAGTGCATCAGCCACCAAAAGGCCTCTTTTTCCTCAGTGTGATAGTATTGTAAGCCAACTACCACAATAGGAGTCTTTTTGAAACAAAGTTACAATTATTATTTTTTGCTTGTTTGTTAGCTTATTAAATTAAATGCAGCTTGAATCAGTACTGGTAGCTGGGATTTGTGCACCTCTGTGCTGCAAAATAAAGGGCATCATCCCAAACTGAATTGTCACTGCATTTATGTTCCATCTTCCCTTCAAAGAAGTTAGCGTGCCATGCATCTTTTTCTCTTCATCCATTTTACCCTCAGAACAACCCTGTGAGGTAAATTACACAGAGATGGCCCAAGGTCACTCAGCACGTGCTTCATGGCTGACGGGATTTCAAAGTACTCTGCTCTTGTTATTTATTTTATTTACTTATTTACATTCATCAGGTCTATCAACCAAATATTTTTTTTATCATGATAGAGCTAAAACCAAAATTTAAAATACCAGGATTTCTCCAACATTGTTCTAATCACATTTACAATTTCTCTTCTTTTTTTGCCTGTCAGTTAGCTACCAAAATAAACTTGAGATTGATAGATATGAAAGAGGGACATGGAATAAAAATGCAATTATATTCTTTAGTACAAGCTTGTAAATAAATCCACACAAGTTACTAGCCTGCAATGCTATTAAAATAGCCCACTAAGAATTATACATTTCCTTGCTAGTTACAGAGGAGGCAAACCATAGAAATGCAGGCTGTTAATGCCGATTTCAAGCTATTCCACTGAAAGGGCAGTGGGAGCTGCAGAGAGACTTAGGGGCTAGTTGATTATGTATTAGTCATACTGTTTCAGGGCAAATCTGCTGTCTCACTAGTACCATTAATTACTGGTGAGTCGGGTTGAAGAAAGAGTCCAAAGGTTTATTCACTGCAGTAAATAGGTTCAGCGCGGTCACTTCCACAAAGGCTGAATGTGGGGGAGGGTGTTACCCCCCTGGACCATTTACAGTAGTACCTTTATTCTCAAACTTAATCTGTTCCAAAAGTCTGTTCCAAAACCAAAATCAAAAACCAAGCTGTGCTTTCCCATAGAAAGTAATGCAAAATGGATTAATATATTCCACTTTTAAAAACAACCCCTAAAACAGCAATTTAACATGAATTTTACTATCGAATGAGACCATTGCTCCATAAAATGAAAGCAATAAACAATGTACTGCAGTCACACAATCAATCAATCAATCAATCAGTAGCTGAACTGGGTTCCACACAGCCGCAAAAACAAACAAAAACGCAAAATAAATAGCAAAAACAGACAGACCTCAGCGTAACACTCAAATTGGAAGCATGGCACTCAAAACGGAGCATGTTCGGCTTTCGGAAAAAGTTCGCAAACTGGAACACTTACTTCCAAGTTTGCAGTATTTGGGTTCCAAGTTGTTTGAGAACCAAGGTACCACTGTATAGGTTTTAGAGATAACATCCAATCAAAATGCTGTAGACATTTGCAGAAGGTAGCTGGCAGAACACTCATTGGATACAACCTTCTAGATGTCCAGCCTGCAACTTGACGTGTGTCGAGCCCTTCTAGGGCCCCTTGCTTCTAAAGTTTTGAAGCCTACATAGATACAAGCCTACACACTAAAGAAAGGAGAATTGTAGTCTGAGATTTATGTTTACCTAAATAACAAGCCTACATAAGGGGAATCATCCTTGGTAAGCTAGCACAGCCAGACTCCCATAATTTTACTCTTCAGAAGTTCACTCCCCAAATGCCTTATTTTTGGAATTTTCAGCAACTGGGCTAATGTGTCTTTTATAAACAAAAGGAAACTATAATGAACCAAGGATTTTAACAGAACTCCAATATAATAATAATAATAATAATAATAAATTTTTATTTATACCCCGCCCTCCCCAGTCAAAAACCGGGCTCAGGGCGGCTGACACCAACAGAACCACAATAAAACATAAAAACAATTAATTAAAATACAGATTAAAATACAGTATTAAAATTTAAAGTGCAGCCTCATTTCAAGTAGGCCATAAATCCAAGCCATGAGGGAGAAAAACACAGGGGTCAGGCTGAGTGTAACCCAAAGGCCATGCGGAACAGCTCTGTCTTGCAGGCCCTGCGGAAAGATGACAAATCCCGCAGGGCCCTGGTCTCCTGGGAAAGAGCGTTCCACCAGGTTGGGGCCAGTACTGAAAAGGCCCTGGCTCTAGTAGAGGCCAATCTAGCCATCTTATGACTCGGGATCTCCAGAATATTATTATTTGTGGACCTTAAGGTCCTCTGCGGGGCATACCAGGAGAGGCGGTCCCGTAGGTACGAGGGTCCCAAGTCGCATAGGGCTTTAAAGGTCAAAACCAGCACCTTAAACCTGATCCTGTACTCCACCGGGAGCCAGTGCAGCTGGTAAAGCACTGGATGAATGTGATCCCGCGGCCGGGACCCTGTAAGGAGCCTCGCCGCGGCATTCTGCACCCGCTGGAGTTTCTGGGTCAGCTTTAAGGGCAACCCTGCGTAGAGCGAGTTACAATAGTCAAGCCTGGAGGTGATCGTCGCATGGATCACTGTGGCCAGATCGGGGCGAGAGAGGTAAGGGATCAACTGCTTGATGCGGCGGAGATGGAAAAATGCCACCTTTGCTGTGGATGCAACCTGCGCCTCCATGGAAAGGGAGGCGTCAAAGGTTACACCCAAACTCTTGACAGAAGGCGCTGGTACCAATTGAGCCCCTGCAAAAGATGGGAGTTGGCCCCCCAACCCCATGTCGCCCCGACCTAGCCAGAGGACCTCTGTCTTCGAAGGATTTAGCTTCAGTCGGCTCCCACGTAGCCATCCAGCCACAGCTTCCAAGCACCTGGTGAGTGTGTCCGGGGCCGAGGCAGGGCAGCCGTCCATCAACAGATAGATCTGGGTGTCATCAGCATATTGATGACAACCCAGCCCAAAACTCCGGACAATCTGGGCAAGGGGGCGCATAAAGATATTTAAAAGCATTGGGGAAAGGATTGCGCCTTGCGGGACTCCACACACCAAGGGGTGCCACGGCGACAACTCCCTCCCTAGCGCCACTCTCTGTCCCCGACCTGAGATGAAGGAACGCAGCCATTGTTGGACTGTGCCCTGAATCCCCACGTCGGCAAGGCGGTGGTCTAAAAGTTCATGATCGACCATATCGAAGGCTGCTGACAGATCTAAAAGAATCAGCAGTCCCGACCCACCTCGATCCAGCTGTCTACGGAGATCATCTGTTAAGGCGACCAGAGCTGTCTCGGTCCCATGACCAGGGCGAAAGCCGGACTGAAATGGATCTAGAGCCGATGTTTCATCCAGAAACCTACCAAGCTGTTCGGCAACCACTCTCTCAATTATCTTACCCAGGTACGGAAGATTCGAAACCGGGCGATAATTGGATAGATCTAAAGGATCTAGAGATGTTTTCTTTAAGAGTGGACGCACCACTGCCTCCTTCAACTCCTCTGGGAAAGTTGGGGCTTTTTAAAGGTTTCTCACACAAAACATATTTTGGGGGCCCTTGGGGTCCCCCCACAATACCATCGGCCAATGCTACCAGTTAAGAATGAAGACAGGAATGGATATTTTTGTGTAAGCTCATGGTTATTTTGATGGGGCCTGATTTCAACATACCTTTCTGATATGCCTAATGTTGGGGTGGGAATTAATTGCATATAGAAGTTAATTTGTCTCACTGATGGTTTTACCTTCGTGGATGCGTACGTCAGGGGTGGGTCTGATCTGATCAGAGCATCAGTCCCCTCTGTCATCCACCAAAAGCAACACCAACAACTTGACAAGGATAAACGTCTGGAGGAATAATCTACTACTGACAGACTATCACAACACGCAATAACAAGGGCTCATTTGCTTCCTCGTCTTCCAGTTGTCACTTGCCAGCAATGGCCTTCTGCTTTCTATAAGCGACAAACAGACCAGTCCCTGAGAGTAAATCAGTGAAGGGAAACCCTCAGCTCACAGGCCAAATTAGGCCCACCAGGGATCCTAATTTCAGAAATGAGGCCATTTCACTCAAACCATGTCCACCTGCTCCACATCTGGCTTTGTATGTGACACCTGGTGTGGGTCAGATAAAGATGCATCTGCAAAGGGACAATCGGAATAGATAAAGTGTGTGCCTGATTGCTCTTTGATTAGCAAGGTTGACATGGCTGGGGAGGAGGGAGCTTGCAATAGCAGGGCTGAACCGCTGTGAAAAATAGATGCAGAATGATAAATAGAATGAAAGGGCAGAAATCACTGTGTTAAAAGCAGAGCAGAGAGAAAAGGATGGGTAGAGGATTCCTTTAAAAGTGGAGTAAAGAATGAAGTATAAATGATATTTTTGGTATGTTCCTGAACGGAGGAGTGGAGCCATATATATTTATTTTGATTCCTCAGATTCCCCCAAAACCAGAAAACAGCACAAACAAACAACATTAAATTTTTTTGTGCTTATGCACACTTCCTGGGCAGGGGAATTAAAACAGGACAAAACAAGAAAACAAGAATGAGGTGCACCTGCAAAAATATGCTTATGTGCCCTACCAGTACATAACTGGTGTAACAGAATTAATAAATTAGAAGGTGGGGACAAACATAAAAGGCAACACCTACTGGTATGAATTGTAAATTACTCCCCAGATACAAATTCAAATACATATGGGTCTCAACTAGTCTAATTCAATTTGAATGGTGGGGTGGGGAGTAGATTAACAGCTAAACAATGCTTACATGTGGACAAGCCTTATGAGAACACCTTCTCACAGACCATCCTGCCTGCACCTTAAGGTCAGTGAATGAGGCCTGACTGGTGGTCCCTGTGCAGGATGAAGTCCATACCTCTGGGACCAACTGAAGGGCCTTTTTAGTGGTGGCTCCATGTCTCTGGAATGTTCTCACTAAGGTGTGCCTAGCCACATTATCATTTTGTTTTAGAAAGTGGGTGAAGGCACACCTATTCCAGCAGGTTTCTGGACAAGGGGAATTGTGACTGAAGTAATTTGAAAATAGTTGGATGCTGTTGCTTTTGTTTGCAAGTTCTTGTGTGGCTTATTCTTATGTTGTTGTTGTAAAGCACCATGTGGCCTGTTGGCAACATTTATTTTTAAGCACAAGGACAAATCAGCATCTGTGTTGGCTACCCCTTGTCATAGACTGTGCTTTTTGTATTGCATTGCCATTTGAAAAAAAATGTGGGGCAACTGATCTGTTTCAGACCAGAATTCCTCCAGTCCCATCCCCACCTGGAGACTGAACCTGGGACCTTCTGCATGCAAAACAGATGCTGTACCACTGAGCTGCATTCCTTTCTTCTCGTACATCTCTATCTTTGGAAATTGCTACCCTATTTTCCAGGAACTGCTGATGCTCATTCTGAGAAAGAGGCATAAGAGCAACATTGTTTTGGAGAACACAGGCAGAAGTCTTTCATTGTGGAAACATCAGTTAGTGCCAGCACTGAAAAAGCTTTCTGTGCTGAATTAGCAAAGATCAAGGTGTCAAAAACAGTGTTCCCATTGTGGGTTTATGGGTTCCACTTTCTTCCCTCCTCACAGCACCAAGAATTTCATATTGACTTAAGCACTGACGTTGACCGGAAATGCCGTTGCTGTGGGCTGAGTCACCAAGTGCTGGGAGCCAAGCAGCTACAGGGCAGCACATCACGTTTCAAATTTAGGGCTTTGTGAAGGGATTGTGCAGTTTGCCCTGCTCAAACAGTGGGATCTTCCAGCCTCCAGCACCTTCCCTCACCCCTCCTTCTATGGTCAGCTGAGAACAAGCAGTCCTGCTGGCTGGTTAAGACAGGAAACCAAAAGGGAAACTGAAACCTTTCCTTAAGCAATTCTACAATTCCAGTCAAAGCATCTAGTGAGGGGAAGTCATGTGAGCCCTACCATAAACAGCCACTGGAGTTTGCAGTCAGAGCAGAAGTGCTGTGAACTGCCCCAAGCATTCATCCTTTCCTCGACTGCTGCCAAGCCAGACCAGCCAGAAAATTCACTATGTGAGTACCACTTTTTCTCTCCACAGTCCTGCCCAGCTGTTAGCTTGAGAGAAACAGCCACAAGCCCTGGATTTCAGACTTTCAGGCTGGGGAAGGAATGCCTTGGGCCAAATCAAGGCAGGACTGGCAGGATACATCTTGCTGAGTATGGTGAAGCAGCAAATGCTTTCCATTCCTACCCCTTCTTGCTGGCTATGTAAGGGATTGAGCAAGTAGTCAAGTGATTCTGGCACCTGAGGCAGAAAATCCCAGAAAATGTCTGTTTTCCTCCCTGGCAGTGAAAACACAGTAAGAATAAATAAAAAATTTGCAGCCTTTTCCTGATGCACAAAAACAGCTGCCCTCCCCTCTACCTAATGATAGGGCTCATCCTGGAGTGAATGAATAGTTTCATAGTTCTTGAAGAAAAGCATTCAAAGATCCTATGGGCAGCCCTTCCTTTATCTAGCTAAAGGATGGGGAATCTCGGGTTCAGGTGCCAATGTTACCCTGTAGGCCAGGGGTCAGCAAACCTTTTCAGCAGGGGGCCGGTCTACTGTCCCTCAGATCTTGTGAGGGGCCGGACTATATTTTGAAAAAAATATCTGAACGAATTCCTATGCCCCACAAATAACCCAGAGATGCATTTTAAATAAAAGGACACATTCTACTCATGTAAAAACACCATGCAGGCCCCACAAATAACCCAGAGATGCATTTTAAATAAAAGGACACATTCTACTCATGTAAAAACATGCTGATTCCTGGGCCATCCGCGGGCCAGATTTAGAAGGCGATTAGGCCGCATCCGGCCCCCGGGCCTTGGTTTGGGGACCCTGCAGTAGGCCTTGGGACCACACCTCCTCTCCCCATGTTACACCTCTCACCAGCCCTGCTCTGCACTCTCCTCAAGATATTTTGCCTAACTGAAATATGTCCTTTCATTTTGATATTTTAAAATGGTAGGAGTCACTCACATTCACTGCTCCGGACCAGAAGCTTGCCCAAGAGGAAATGCCCTTGGGGAAAATGTTTCCCAACCTTGACCCAGCCTTTCCAGGGGAAATAACCTGAGTGCAGAAGCAGAGCTTGGAATTTCATTTTGTCTGTTTAGATTCCTCAGCTTCTTTCCTGGGCTGCCTTCTGAACTGCTCAGCCAAGCATCATGGAAGAGCCAATGTGCCTGATCGAGAACAACCCCAATGAAGAGCTGCGGGTCAACCAGGAAGCCCTGAAGATCTTGCAGAGCATCCAGCAGCCCGTGGTGGTGGTGGCCATTGTGGGACTGTACCGCACTGGCAAGTCCTACCTCATGAACAAGCTGGCAGAAAAGAAGAAAGGTGAGTCTGCAGAAGGAATAGGTGTTGGTGGGTAGAGACTTCGGGCTGGATGGGGCAAGCAAGGTACATTCAGATGTTACTTCATTTAGGTAACTGCTTTTTCAGATATTGGAGAATTCCACACTAAGAGGACCAGATTCTGAGGTTACTGCTGATCCCCTCCTTATTCCTGTCTCATTTGATCCCTATAGGCTTCTCTCTGGGGGCCACGATACAAGCACAAACCATGGGCATCTGGATGTGGTGTCTTCCTCACCCCAAAAAGCCTGACCACACCTTGGTGCTTTTGGACACAGAGGGGCTAGGCGATGTGGAGAAGGTAAGTTGGAGACACAGAGCAGCTATTGTATGGGGAAAGGGCCCTAGCTTAGTGCTAGGGCAGCTGCCTTGCATGCAGAAGGTCCTAAGTTCAATCCCTGATATCTCCAGGTAGGGCTTGCCGTTTGTGCCTCACACCTTCATTGTATACCTTTAGGTACCAGGCAAAAACATTCCTTTTCAACTAGGCTTTGGCTGATTAATATTCTACAGCCTTTTAAAAGTGTTTGGGGGTATTGTTTTGTTCTCTTTAACTATTTACTTTTGTTTTTACCTTTTATCCTAAGATCTTGTGATGAAGGGTGGTATATAAATCTTAATTAACAACAACAACTATACGACAGGAGAACAAGGCTAATCAGGAGCACTTTAACAGCTCTCAGGTGAGGAAGGTGAGGTAGTGCGAGCAGAAAGGGATCAGCCAGGCAGAGTTATTTACTGTGTGTGGGGATGCAGCCTAGGTGCAGATAAAGTGTGTAACAGGATTCTGCACTAATTACTTATATCCCACCCTACAGAGCAATACTGCGAATGACTCCTGGATTTTTGCTTTGTCCATTCTGTTAAGCAGCACCTTTGTATACAACAGCATGGGCACCATTGACCAATATGCTCTGGAGAAACTGCAGTATCCTTTGTACAAATGGTGTCAGGAAGTTCACTGCCAGTTTTCCTGCTTTGCAGTCAGAATAGATGGTGTAGATGCTTTTGGTAGCAATGTAGCTGTGTGTGCACACTGGGAAATGCCTCTTTGTACAGTACATACATTTATTTTCACAATACTGGATGGCGCAATGTAGGTCACAGTTAGTGGGGACACTGCACTGGTTTCCAGGAAGCACGAATGGACAAATTCAAACGAAGATGAACGAAAATGTGATAATAAATAAGACAGCAATTTTTAATCAGTTAGCTGGTTAGATTTCTTTGGGAGGGAAACAGCACTAAAAAAGACACCTCTCCAATCAGGCAGCAAAAATCTGTTAATTCATTTAAATGCAAGTCCTATTGATTTTTATCAATAGAGGGCAACTGCCTTCTTAAGAGAGTCATTCTGCCTTCTCGCACAAGGAATGCCTCTTCTAGTACTGTGTCTGCTATGTCGCATGCATACATCATCTGAAAATGAAGGAATTGTGCTTTTTGATTTGGATCTACTGTTTTTATCTAGAAGCAAGATTTATTTAACTGGGTGACATTTCTAATAAGGGGCTTAGGAATAGTGAGGAGGGATAGAGGAGGAAAGGTGAGAGGTGTTTGAGAGATTACTGCCCTGTGAAGTGGAAGAGGCATTGTAATTTCCTTAGTGTGATCCCAGGTATGTGACAGAGCTGACTAAGCGCATTAAGGTGAAGAGCACACCTGCAAAGGAGGGTGAAGAGGAAGATTCAGGTGACTTTCTCAGGTTCTTCCCAGCTTTCATCTGGGCTGTGCGTGACTTTTCGTTACTGCTGAAGCTGAATGGGAAACCTATCACCGAAGACGAATATCTGGAGAATGCCCTGAAGAGGAAGAAAGGTACTGAGAGTTGGAGGGCTCCTAGCCTGGATGAGTGCCGTATTTAGGACAGTGTGGGACGTTCCCCCTCACAGGGTGCCAAGCCAAGGGGGCACTAAATAATAGCAGCAGCAACAACAATAATCTTATCTGTGATTCTCTCTGTCTTAGACAACCCAGAGAAGTTGGACCTTGCCAAGAAATGCATACGCCAGTATTTCCCCAGCCGCAAGTGCTTTGTCTTTGACCGCCCGGCTTCAAGGCGAGATTTAGAGGAATTGGAGGACCTACCTGAATCTAAACTGAATCCTGACTTTCTGGTGCAGGTTCAGCATTTCTGCCGCTATATTCATGAGCAAGCTCAGGCAAAAGTCATCCAGGGAGGGCACACAGTGACAGGGACATGTGAGTAGAGGCAAAGGGCGTGGGTTGAGTGGCTCATGGGGAACCCTGGGTGGAGAGGATGGGGTTTCACCATGAACTTCAGTATGCAGCAGAAGGGTTTATGGACTGGAATACATTTTTGTTTATGGACCAGAATACTTTTTACGTAGTTGTTTTTTCTACAAGAGACTAAGGGTCTGTCCACACTTCCACTTGCCCCAGACTTTTGTACAATTTGTGCTGGACCATTACCACTTATCTGAGAGCTTTTTCATATATCCTGAACTATCTCTTAATTATAATAATAAATAATATTTATACCCAGACCTTCAGGCTATGTTTCCCCAGACACTCTGGGCCATTAGTTCATCATTTATCCAGTTTTACTCATATCATATTCAATCACATTAATACCTTATTAAACCATATTTCTCTCCCTTCCTACCCCTTGCAGCATTGGGGCACCTGGTGGTGACCTATGTGGACGCCATCTGCAGTGGGTCCATACCCTGCATAGAGAACGCGGTGGTAGCCTTGGCGCAGATTGAGAACACAGCTGCTGTGCACGAAGCCATTACATACTATGAAGCTGAGATGGAGAAACAGTTGAAGCTGCCCACTGAGACTATTGAGGAGCTGCTGGAAGTGCATGCCCAATATGAGAAGGAGGCTATTAAAGTGTTCTTGGCACGAGCCTTCAAGGATGTCAATCATGAGTACCAGAAAGAACTTGGGGTATGGGGATAAACTCACCAGTGGGCATGAGATAAGGGGCTCTCCATATCTGATATGGGGAAAACAAGAAGGATTTTGTGTTGGTTGGAAAGTTGGATACTCAGAAATGGGAGGTTCCTTTCTACAGGGCAGTGTATTCATTCCTGTCCTAGTTCAGAGACTGAGTAGCCAAGATGTCAAGGGATGAGATCCAGCTCCTTAGCACGGTTGTGTTGGCCATTGATTGGAGCTAGTTGAGTTGAGCTAAGATGCCCTCAGGAACACTGAACATCTGGCAGCCACTTGGTTTTGTTGGAATGAAAAAGTAACCCTGTTGCCAAGGGAGGTGCTTAGAATGAGGAACTAACTGTGGGAGAACCAGTTTGAGGAGAGGACAGAGGGTAGTAGAAGGGCCACCTTTTTCAGGCAAAGTAGACTTGCAGCAGGTCCTGTTATTTGAGGCCTTATCCACACACCTTTTGCCCTGCTCTTTCTGAGCTTTAAAGCACTGATTGTGCCTGGAAAGAGCAGAGGAAAGGTAAATGTGAATAACCCCTGGGTATTTTAGCCCTTCCATGCATCACTTCTCCTTCTGGGTTGACAAATGGGAAGCCAGCTGGCACTCAGCAGATTGGACTTTCTTATCTGTATCTAAGAGTCAGTTTTTCTCATGGATTTCAAGGGCATTGCAGCCTTCCTCCTGGGTCTCCACGTGCAAGATGCAAGCTTCTTTCTACCTTCCCCCGCCCAGTGGTATTTATGATAAGTCTAAAAAGCAGAACAAAAATAATAATAAAAATCCTTCCAGTAGCACCTTAGAGACCAACTAAGTTTGTCATAGGTATGAGCTTTTGTGTGCATGCACACTTCTTCAGATACTGGGGATATTCGGCATTCTGGGGGCTAACTTGCTTATTTGGTTGATGGGGCTGGGAGAGTAAGTAGAGCAACAGCCAACTTTTGGAATAAAGTCATTTTATTTCATACACTGACACACTTTGGAACCATGTTATCCGTTGCTTTCCCTTTGCACTGGTGCACTGGGGCTAGTGCCTGCAACAAGAGGGAACCCTGAAATCCCTGTAATAGGGAATATAGGACTGTTCTCCATTAGGAAGCACCATTTGCATCTCACCCTGTGTCCCCTTCTCTCTTCCCCTCCACTCTTCCCTCTGGTTTCTTTCAGACCCAGCTGCATGCCAAGCTTCTAGAGTTCTGTTCTCACAATGAGCAGGCCTCATCAGATCGCTGCCAGGCTGTGCTTACACAGCTGTTCGAGGACCTGGAAGAGGAGATTTGCAAGGGGAGCTATTCTGTGGCTGGGGGCTACCAGCACTTTCTGGATGACCAGAAGGAAAAGGTGGATCAGTATTACCTGGTGCCTGGGAAAGGACTCATGGTGAGTCAGACTTGTAGGCACAGGGATAAGAGGACATGCAACACACCCACAAACCACGTTTAGCTTCCCCCAGGGATAAATCCTCTCCTTATAACTATTTCACTGTTCCTTTGCTATAATAGGTTTCTCCAGAGCTGTCGCTCCATCCCAGTCAGCATCACTGTAAGAGCCACTGTGGTGCAATGGTTAGAGTGCTGATCTAGGATCTGGGAGACCAGGGTTCATAGCCCTACAAACCCGCTGGGTGATCCTGGCCCAGTCACTGCTCCCTTGCTATCTTGCCTCACAGCTTTGTTGCAAGCATAAAATAGGGAGGGCGAGAGCCAAGTACGTCACCTTCAGCTCTATGGAGGAAAGGTGGGATATAAATGTAACCCCTGCCTCACTCCCCTGCCTTGCCTGCACTTTGCTCAGCACAATAACCACATTTCTCCCAGCACAGCTCTGATCCTGAAGTGAGTCAGGGTGGGAGAGGATTGCTTAAAAGGACAGTATGCCTTGGGGTAAAGCAGAGGAGGAAATGTCTTTTTTTGGATAAATTACATCTTGCTTTAATTGATTAATGAATATCCTGCCTTTTCTTCAAGGAACACAAGGCAGTGTGAGTTGTGTTCCCCCTACCTTTTTCTTACAGCAACCCTGTGGGATAGGCTGCTAGGGAGAGAAAGAGAGAGAGACTCCAAGATCGCTTCATGGCTGTGTGGGGGACCTGGACCTGGACCTCCACAGTCTTAGTTATACACTTGAAGTAATACACCTCACTGTCTCTCACAGACCCAGCTTAGCTCCAGATGTGATTGGGCCATTAATCTAGATAAAGTACAAATGGCTACCCTGCCATATCTAGTCTGGCCTTCAGATTTTTGCAGTGTCTTCTTTACTGTAAAAATAAAATAAAATCCTTACAGTAGCACCTTAAAGACCAACTAAGTTTGTCATTGGTATGAGCTATGACAGACTTGGTTGGTCTCTAAGGTGCTACTGGAAGGAATTTTTTAATTTTGTTTCGACTACGGCAGACCACCACGGCTACCTACCTGTAACTAATTCTTTACTGCATATAGCTTTGCATGAAAGCACAAAGCCAAACAATGCCTCAATCTACCCCTCTTCTCCTCTTTAGGCTTCCCAGGCCCTGCAAGACTTCCTGAAATCCAAGGAGGCAGCAGCCCAATCCATTTTGCAGGCTGACCGGACCCTCACAGACAAACAGAAGGAGGTTGAAGGTGAGCCCCAGTTCAGAGACCGTACAGACCCATAACAATCTTGGCTGGGATAGTTTTAGCCTCCTCCGTCTGAGGTGGGAGTCCCCACTTCCTATTACTTTTGTTAGTTCCTGATTCCTACCAATTCCCAGACCTCAGAATGAAAGCCAAACTAGGAACATATTGGAGGGTACAATGATCAGACCTGCCATTTAACAAAACAAAAAAAAATTGTAGTGGCCATTGTGGAGGGGTGACTTTGACCGAGACCACAGGATGGAAGAGGAAAATGTTGCTGGGAAGATTCTTGTCATCTGATCAAGGGAAGTGGGAAAGGCCCACTAGACTGAAGTTCATTAAAATAACGATGTGACTTTCAATGATATGATAATTTGTAAAAGCTGGTTTTTTTAATATAAAAAAGCCCTGATACTGAGCTCTCACAGTAGCCCAGCTGAAATGTGATGCAGCCAAAAAAAAAGAACTGATGGTGCTGTATACTGTTAAGTACACACCAATAATAATAATAATAATAATAATAATAATAATAATAATAATGCTACATGCATACCACTCGTAAAGCACATTCCCTTCCCTAAGAATCTTGGGAACTTAGTTTGTTAAAGGCGCTGGGAATTGTAGGTCTGTGAAGGGTAAACTAAAGTTCCCAGAATTATTTAGAGGAAGCTGTGTTTTTAAATTTGATTTCAATGTATGTACACAGCCTCCAAATACGCTAATGCAGCCTTTGCCAACCTGTGTCTTAATGTACAATTCACATTCACCATCTCTCTTTCCCTCTAGTGGAGCGAGTCAAGGCTGAAGCCTCTGCCCGGGAAGCAGAGTTGCACGAGAAGATGAAAGATGAGGCTGTCCGGAGGGCCCAGCAGCAGGAAAAGAGTTTCGAGGAGCACAAAAGGCAGCTAGAAACAAAAATGGTGGAGGACAGGAGGAAGCTACTGGCAGAGCATGAGACGGTGATGAATGCAAAGCTCCAGGTAACAATATCCATAGTATTGTAAGCCTGATCATTTGTGCAGTCTTGCCGATCAGAAGGTCGGTGGTTCGAATCTCCACGACGGGGTGAGCTCCCGTTGCTCGGTCCAAGCTCCTGCCAACCTAGCAGTTCAAAAGCACATCAAAGTGCAAGTAGATAAATAGGTACCGCGACAGCGGGAAGATAAACAGCGTTTCCGTGTGCTGCCCTGGTTCGCCAGAAGTGGCTTTGTCATGCTGGCCACATGACCTGGAAGCTGTACACCAGCTCCCTCGGCCAATAATGCGAGATGAGTGCCGCAACCCCAGAGTCGGTCACGACTGGACCTCATGGTCAGGGGTACCTTTACCTTTTACCAGCTTTCACTAAAGAGGCCAGAGTCCCATAAGACACTATCTATGCATGCAATTTCTATGCATGTATTTTTACCCCACTCTTTAGCCAAAGAATGCCTCCTGAGCAGCTCACAACAATCAGTAATACAGGTGAAACCTGGAAAATTAGAATATCGTCAAAAAGTGCATTTATTTCAGTAATGCAACTTATTATTTTTTATTTCTATATTTATTTTTACAAATGCTTTCTTTTGGAAATTCCACAGTAATAAAACAAATAGTTACAATAATACAAAAATAAACATCACTATTACATTTCATTAATTACATTCCATTTATAATTGACCCGCCTAACGACAAATAATTACAATCACAACAAATAAAGGCTTGACATATCTTGCTTTGCATGTCATGCATCTATCTCATATATTGGTTTCACCTTTTAAGTTGCATTACTTAAATAAATGCACTTTTCGATAATATTCTAATCTTCTGAGTTTCACCTGTAAGCATTCAGGCTTACAATCTAAAAGATACAGCACAAAAAGAAAAGGGATTGGGAGGGAAGACAAAAAAAAGCAACCCCAGGCACTACTACTTACTCACAACGTTCTTTTGAGTCTTCTTTCTGGCAGAGAAGAAGGAAGGAAGCTTGCTGCTGCTGCTACTGCTACTGCTACTGTCTCTTTGGATGGTGGATGGGGTCTGGTTTGTCTCTCTTGCCATGGTTATTTTTTCTGGAGACATGTGACCATTGGGGAGCTCTATAACATACAGTGGTACCTCGGTTTACAAACACAATTGGTTCCGGAAGTATGTACTTAACCAGATGCGTACTTAATCTGAAGCGAACCTTGTTAGGGTTAAAAGCAAAGTCAGCAGAAACTGGTTGAGAAACTTACACATAGAGACCAAGGCTTAAACAAATGCTTGGTTTAATGGAGAAAGAAAAATAACAAAAATTAAATTAGGCTTGCACAAAATACCCACACAACCAAACCACCCACCAAGAGCACACTGGGAAAACGCCCAGCACAGAGGCAACACACAACACCCCTGATATACCCTGCATCATCAGCTTCACAGCAACACCTGCAGAGCCCCAGTCATTAAATCTTTCCTGACTCTTAAAGGTACAGTGAAACAATAATGACACTTTTACACAATCATTCAACATATCCCCTGCAGTTCATTATTGTGAAACAGAGACAAACTTTGTACATGTCTTTCATGCGCAACTTTTGGAAGTGCTTTAGTAAAGATGTCTGCAACTTGTCTGTCACCGGGGACATATTCAAAAACAATTGTTTTGTCAGCAATCAAATTCTTTACAAATTGTAAACGTAATCTCAACACTCTAGTGCGCTGTGTGTTGGTTTCTGAGCACAGGATAGCAAGTCCACTCTGGGAATCGAGATAAACTTTTACTGGGAGTGATGCTGGCATCTTTAAGTCTTCAAATATTTGTAAATACCACTCTATATCACGAATGGCCTGAGTACAGGCATATAACTCACTTTCAGTTGAAGAAAGACAATTAATCGTTTGATTCTGTGCTTTCCATTCAAAAGGACACCCATTATAAAAATAAACCATACCAGATGTACCTTTGTAATTATTTTGCTCTACAGCATGAGATGCATCACAATATATTTCAAAACCTTTGTCAATAGATGGTGTAAATTCCAACCTATAATGTTTTGTGTGTTTGAGGTACATCACCACTCTCTTAAGAGCTTTGAAGCATTGGGTAGTGGGTTTTTCTACAAATTCTGCCAGAAAATGAAAAGCATAAGTTACATCTGGCCTTGAAACTCTTTGAATAAAATTGAGCTTGCCTATGGCAGAGCGATACAAAGTTTTGTCAGAGAACGTGTTATTGCCATCTGTAAAAGTGAAACCACATACCATAGGCGTTTCTTTCCCATTTGCATTCTTTAAACATAACATTTCAACAAGATCATCTATTTTTGCATTTTGATGAATCAGATAAGAACCATTTTTGCCTTCTTCAATTTGCATGGATATATAGTTTTTAGCTTTGCCTAATTCTACCACATCAAATTTTTCTTGTAACAGTGACACTATCTGTGTATATTCATGTTTAGTTCTTGTAGAAATTAATATATCATCTACAAACACACATAATTTGGTCACAGAATTTCCATTTTCTTTTGTAAATACACAGTTATCTGCCTTGCCTTGTGTAAAACCAAAATTCAGCAATTCCTTCACTAAAGTCTGATGCCAGTTTTTACCACTCTGATGCAAACCATAAAGAGATTTATTTAGTTTGCACACTACTCCTTTAGTGGTGATTACGCCATCAGGGACACGCATAAAAATTTGTTCTTCTAAATCTGCAAACAAATAGGCAGTTTTTATATCTACATGATAGACAGAATGTCCACGCTGGGATGCATCTTTTAACAAAAGCTTAACAGATTCATATTTTACGCTCGGTGAGTAACACAAATCATAGTCTTCACCTGGGATTTGCTGGAAACCTCTGGCTACTAACCTAGCCTTGTACCTTACAACTTCGTTTTTATCATTCATTTTCACTTTATAAACCCATTTTGAATCAATAACTCTCATGTCTGGAGTTTGTGGTACAAGAGACCAAGTGTTATGCTCTTTTAAAGAAGCTATTTCAGCATCCATAGCTTTGTACCAATTTACAGCTTCATGCAAAGGTAATTTTTGAACATCGTTGTAGCATTTTGGCTCAAAAACTGCTTTATTGGCATACACAGTATATAACTGCTCTTTTGAAAACCGTCTTGGTTCCTGTCTCTTTCTGTCTGAACGTCTTAGTCCTGAAGAAGAGCTAGGCCCTTCAGAATCAGTAGAACTATTTGGACTTCTAGCTTCAGACTGTAAATTGCTATCATCAGACTGTTGAGACTCTTGTGGGCTTTTCTTACTCTCAGAAAACTCAGAAGAACTTAACCTTTCTTTAGGTGTCTGTGTCTTTAAATTTTCAAACAAATCACCAGACACAACAGGCTTTTCGTCTTCAGATTCACTAGTATCCCCTGCTCCAGCTTCTCCCTCTTCTACTTCTACTTCCTCCTCATCAGCATTATCTAAACCATCACTATCTTGAAAAATAGCAACTCTATTCCAATTTACAGTTTCAATCATGCTTCTGGTAATATGAAATTTGCCAGTTGCTGGTACATAAACTCTGTACGCCCCCTGCTGGTAGCCCATAAACTTTCCTTGAACACTACGCTCATCCAACTTGTGTCTAGCAGGGTAGTGAATAATAACGTCTGAACCCCAAATTCGCAGGTATTTCAAATTAGGGCGTTTTTTAAACAACATTTCATAGGGTGTAACATTTAAACTAGAATGATAGGATCTGTTTTTAACAAAAAGATAGGCATGAAGAGATTCCGCCCAATATTCTTTCCCCAAATTAGCATCATGCAAGTAAGTTTTAACACCTGCCTGCAAATCACGTTGCACTACTTCTACAATCCCATTCTGCCAAGGACTTCTAGGGCAGGACAACTCGTGAACAGTCCCCTGCGCTTCCAGGAAATGTGAAAATTCCTCAGAAACAAACTCTCCCCCCCTGTCAGAAAACAAATGCTTTATAGGTTTGTTAAAGTGGGTTTTTACCCAGTTGCAAAAAATCTTGTACTTCTCAAGTGCTTGTGACTTTTCAGCAATGGTGTAAACAAAACAATATCTGCTGTACTGATCAATAAGAGTAAGCCAATATTTTGAATTTCCTAAAGAAGGAGGGAGTGGCCCTACTAAATCACAATGCACGCGTTCAAATGGCTCTGTTACTTTCCTGCCTGAGCATTTACCCTTTCTTGCAACTTTTATCTTATTCTTACAACAAGATACACATTGCATATAGTATTTACATGGCTTTAAGTTTAGTCCATCAACAATCTTCTCTGTCTTTATCACATCTGTGAAATTTAAATGTCCCAAAAGTCTATGCGCCTCATGAATACATCCGGAGTGAGGCTTTACATTTCTCAGCCCCTGACTTGGCTGGGTTACTCTACAGTTCACAGGTGGCTGTGAATGCTTTTTAAAATATAGTCTATATAAACCTTCAGACTCTCTGGCATACAATACACGTTTTCCCCCTTTGTAGAACTCACATAGTGATTTTGTGAAGCACACAGTTACTCCTTGGCGTGCAAAGCAACTTACTGATAATAAATTGTCCACTGATGGGCAGTAAGTGCAATTTGCTATTGTGATGTTCAAGGAGTCAAGTTTCACAGTACCTCTGCCAAGCGACTGTAGAACGTCGGAGTTGGCCAGATGAATGGTGCCAATTTCCTCTTCGAAAGAAACAAACAGACTTCGGTCGTTACAAAGATGAATTGACGCCCCGGAATCTACTACAAACGATTTCCACGTGTCATCTTTAATTACTTTACGACCTAATTCACGAACATGGAATGCTCGCGGCTCACGTCCATCTTTACGATGTGCTGCCGACTGCTGGGTTGCTGTCTGTGATTTACGAAATGGAACAGACCCTGAAGCATTTTGCTTTTTAAATCTGCAGTCCCTCGCAAGGTGCCCCTGCTTTTTACAAAACCAGCAATGCTTGGAAGTTTTGAAAGCAGATGAATCACCACAGACTTGCATACGGCGTTCCTCATTATTTTTAGAAATAGGAGTGCTAATCCCACAAGCCTCCCTTCTGTCCAGCTCGCCCATCAATCTTGCTGTTACCCCTTCCACAGTTAATTTTGCTGGAGGTACAGCAGATATCTGACTAGCTATGGCATCATAGTCTTCACCAAGAGAACAAAGAATAATAAACACATATTGAATGTCAGTTATATCTACGTCTCTTTGAATTAGTTCGCCGCGTATCGCCTCCAGATGTCTTAAATGTGCTGCCAGGTCGCCTCCAGGCTGCAGCCTTGTCTGGTACAGGCGTTTAAAAAATGTTAGAGCAGACGCTGACTCCTTTCTAATGTGCACTGCCGTAAGACTGTCCCACATTTCTTTGGCAGTCTTCTTATTTCTTATATACACAACTTGCTGATCACTAACAGACAAGTTAATTAATGCCCTTGCTTTAGCATCACCTTTCGACCAGGCATCGGTCACAGGAGCAGGAGGGTCCTCGGTCACGTACTTCCACACATCACGGGAAGTTAGAAGTGCTTCCATGCGAAAGGACCATAAACTGTAGTTCTCGGCCGTTAGTTGCGGGAATGTTAAAGCCTTCTCAGCCTCAGCAACACGGTCTGCCATGCTGGAACTTTTCAACCACCAGCCCACAAAACCGTTGCAGCAAAAAGAAGGAAAACACCTTTCTAAACCTTTCTCCAAAAACTAACATGTGCAGTTCCACGCTCAACCACTGGGCCCATAACCAAGATGTTAGGGTTAAAAGCAAAGTCAGCAGAAACTGGTTGAGAAACTTACACATAGAGACCAAGGCTTAAACAAATGCTTGGTTTAATGGAGAAAGAAAAATAACAAAAATTAAATTAGGCTTGCACAAAATACCCACACAACCAAAACACCCACCAAGAGCACACTGGGAAAACGCCCAGCACAGAGGCAACACACAACACCCCTGATATACCCTGCATCATCAGCTTCACAGCAACACCTGTAGAGCTGCTCCACAGCTGCAGAGCCCCAGTCATTAAATCTTTCCTGACTCTTAAAGGTACAGTGAAACAATAATGACACTTTTACACAATCATTCAACAAACCTTCCCATTGAAAGTAATGGAAAGTGGATTTATCCGTTCCAGACGGTTCGTGGAGTACTTAAACTGAAAATACTCAAACCGAGGCGTACTTAAACCGAGGTATGACTGTACATCCTTCAGGAATCACAGGGCCAGTTTGTGCAAGATGGCAGTCATGGCCCCATTCTAGTTGACTGAGGATGCCTGTGTCATCTTGAGAGAGTCTTCAGGGACCTAACATTAGGGGAAAGAAGCAGTTGGATTGGGGGCATATGGAGAAGGGAGGAGGAAGCAATTGCTCACCTGTCTCAATTCACCACCTGAATTGGCCTAGCTCTGTCCCCATCTCTTCTATTGCAGTCTCCATCTTTGCTCTGTGGTGAACTGGCATTGACTTTATTCTTTATCCCTGCCATTTCCTTAGGAGCAGAGGCGGCTTCAGGAAGAAGGGTTCCAGCGAGAAGTCAACAGGCTTCAGGGCGAGATCCAGCGCTTGAACTCTGTGATGAGACAACAGTCGAGTGGGGGCTCTGGATGTGTGATCCTTTGAAGCTGCTGGGATTTCCAAAAGGCCCTAAATGGATGAGGGATGGGATGGAGAGGAGAGATCTACTTTGTATCTGGGCTCACTGAGTACGTAGGTGTTTTTGGTGTGACTTTTTTGTGTGCAAATGAGAAAAATGATGGCATTTAAAGACAAAATGGGTGAAATTTAACAAGAAGGAAAATCTGATAGTTGATTGTATTTCATTGGTATAATAGGGTTCATGCCTGGTAACCTTGTCTTAACTGTTATGTTTATGTTACAAATGGTTCTAGCTGCTGCCTTCCAAGCATTTGCATACCTGTGGATTATTTATTTTGATTTTATTTTACGTCTGTATTTCTTCGACAGTGATTTATGATTGTATATGGACCATGTATATTGCCACTAGATCCTGTTTAATAACAGTGCATTTTGCAGCACCTTATATAGCACTTTTTGGAAAATTAATAAAAAATATGAAAAATAAATCAGAATCGGCCTTGGGTGGAGGCTTCTCTGTAAAGGTAAAGTGTCTCAGCTTGAAACAATCTAAAGACAAGACAGTGTGTGGAAATTTTATTGGGCTTGGATGTGGGGAAATCGTGTTCAGGCTATGAAGCTCCCATGGATGGGTTTTAGGAAGTGTGGAGGGAATCGCCCCCATATACATTTCAGATGACATTATTCACTAGAAGCACCTTTATTTCAGGCAAATCTGCTGCATCTTTGCATTGACTGGCTGTTGTGAACAATTCCTCCAAAGTTCTTGATTGCCATTAGTCATAGGCAAACCACACCAAGTATGGACATCATATTTTCCCCAGGGGAATCAGACTTCTGCCGCTTCTCTCTCATACACAAACACACCTTTGCTGCTGGAGAGCACACTTCAGCTGTGGATATTTGCAGGCATAGCTGCTTCCCATCATCTCACTGACTGCTAAAAAGGTGATCTGTTCATTGTTTTTCAGACAATTAACACTTCCACACTAAGGTCTGCCAGTGCTGTCCAGACATGGGTATTCCACGGTCAGGTAGAAGCAGAATTATAAATGTCCTCATAATCAAATTGACCCCAAATTATGACCCCCAAGGCCTCAGTCCTGGTCTGTCGTTGCCAGTTTTGACCCCATGAATTTTGACCCCATTTTATATGTGAAATGAAGAGGGCTTTTTTGTCCCAACGTGAATAATTTTACACTTGAATTGCATTTGCCATTCCACCACCTCACTTTGAAGAGGTCCTTTTGGAACTCTTTTGTTCAGATTTGTTGAAACAAAAAAAGATTGCAATGATGTATCATCAGCAAACTTGGCCACCTCATTGTTTACCTCTTAACTCTAGATAATTTATGAACAAGTTAAAAAGCACAATCTTTGGGATAATATCAATCTTTGGGAGACTCCCATTTTCTTCTCCATTTGGAGAACTGTCCACTTATTCCTACCCTTTGCTTCAATGAACTTAACCAATTCCTGATCCACAAGAGGACCTCGTATGTTTATTCCTTGACTCCTAATAGCTCAGGAGTCTTTGGTTAGCCCCCAAAATCTAGCAGCTTATTGGATGACCTTGAGCAAATAATGTGCCCATTCTCAGCCCCTGTCAGCTCTGTGTGAGTATGAGAGAGAGAGAGAGAGAGAGAGAGAGAGGCCAGGCAGGCAGGCACCTTTTATCCATACCCCACTCCTCTGCTTTTGTATTCAAGCTGGTCCAACCCAGAGAACACAATCATCAGGTGAAGTGGAGAGGATCAGGAAGATCTCTCCTCTTCAGGGAGGGGAGACTTTGCGGGCGGGACCCGCTCTACGTGCCAAGCAGGGGGGGGCGTGTCCGGCCCCCTGCTTCACCTCTACCTGCTGCTGCGCTCTCAGGCCCCTGGCTGGCCAATAGGGCCGGCCCGTGGGCGGGGTTTACCTGCTTTAAAACAGCGCGGCAGTATCCGAATCCCCCCTTCTGCTGCTGCTCCTCAACGGATCTCCCGCCCACCCTCCCTTTAGGTCTTCCCTTAGTGTGTTTGCTTTGACCCTGCTATGGACTTCGGTTGGTCTCCTTTGGTTGCCCAAGGGGCCTGGTAGGAGTTTTTTTATCCAATTGGCTAATTGGCACCGGCCTCTTGGTTTTCTCGCCTACCTCGTAGTAATTCGTCACAACTTGTTTCGGTATTTGGTGGTAGGCATTGGAATATGGAGTTGTCTGGTGTGTTCGAGGACTGGTTGTGGCCATCATCCAACCCTCCTCTTATAGGGGTATCCCCTTAAGGGATCCGGCGGTCGTGGATCCTGTCCGATGCCCTGCTGGGGGCTAGGGCCATGGCAAGACCCCGGTGACACCAGGGGGAGCTTTCAGTTGTATTTGCATCAACAGGCTCCTACCTCAGGGTGTTAACCTGATATGACCCCCCGCGGAGCAGGGTTGAGTCATGCTTGCTAGGGTGTCCAATGCCTAAGCCAATACCTCTCACTTGCTCTAACCAATAAAGTTGTGGCCTTATTTTACCCATTAACCCAAATACCATGTGTCCCTGTGTCTTTATTTCTCGCGGGGGGCGGGTCCTCGAACCGCAAGTAGCAGAGCTCCACTCACACTTCTCTAAATTCAGGTTGCTCTTTTGTTAGCCTACTCTTTCTCTTCAAATCGGGTGGCGGTACTATGCATGGTGAATCCAGCTGAATCTATTCTTGTGATGCACAGGATCTGGCTGCTCCTGGGACAAGCCCTGTTGGAACAGACTAATGGCCCACGTAGCCCAATATTCTGGTCTCACTGTGGCCCAGCAGATGACTTTGAGAAGCCCACAAGCAGGACTTGAGCACAACAGCATTCTCCCCTCCTGTGGTTTCCAGCAACCGGTGTTCAGAAGCCATAAATTTGTCCAGTCCTCTTTTAGAACTATCCAAGTTGGTGGCCATCGCTACCTCTTGTTGGAGCGAGTTCCATAGCTCAACTACGAGCTGCGCTGAATCTTCCAATATTCAGCTTCAGTGGGTGCCTCTGAGTTCTAGTGTTATGAGAAAAGGAGAAATTATGCACACACTAGTGGGGACATTATAAAGTGTATAAATTATGCATACTTTTCTACACCTTTATAGTAGGGTTGGTGTATTTCAAAAAGTAAAAACCAGGACGCCCTGAGAGTTGTAGAGCTTTTTTTTTTAGGAAGACCCCAAGGACTGATTTTTTGATGGACTTGTCTAACATCTAGGACAAATCCCCCTCCCCCCGGACGTCGATTCTGCCTTTGAAATCCCAGTAATATCCAGGAAAATTGGGATGTATGGTAGCCTTACTTTATAGTGTTTCCACTTACTTGCCTTTTTATTGGGGTTTTTTTATTTGAAATTTTTTTTTATTAAAAATTCTTGGTTTACAAAAGTATGTGCAATGTCTCTTTTTTCAAGCTGTGTTTTCTACAGATCAGTTTCATTTGTTGTGAGACATTAGTGTTACATTAGGAAGTAAAGGGGAATGGTAACTGGGGTGGGGTCAGGTGTTACTTGTCTTTTTTTCTAAGCTACAAAGACTCAAACATAATATTTCCTCATAGGGACACTTGATCATGTTGCATTTGCTTACATTGCATCACATTTGCCATTTTGCTGTCCGTTTGTCCAGTTGGGATAAATTGTTTTGCAGCTTCTCAAAATCCTTGCTTCTTTTAGCAACCTCTGGGAGTATAGAACACCAGTCCTAAAATATCTACATTGGCTCCCAGTACATTTCCAAACACAATTCAGAGTGTTGGTGCTGACCTTTAAAGCCCTAAATGGCTTTCACACTGTATACCTGAAGGAGAGTCTCCACCCCCATCGTTCTGCCCGGACACAGAGGTCCAGCTCCGAGAGCCTTCTGGCAGTTCCCTCACTGTGAGAAGTGAGGTTACAGGGAACCAGGCAGAGGGCCTTCTCGGTAGTGGAAACCCTCCCAGCAGATGTCAAAAAGATAAATAATTAGGTGACTTTTAAAAGGCATCTGTAAGCAACCCTGTTCAGGGAAGTTTTTAGTGCCTGATGCTACATTGTGTTAGACTTCCCCCAGTCTAACACACAACATCTGGTTGTGAACTAGAAGTTTGGTGGTTCAAAGATTGTGGGAAGTATTCCTGCATTGCAGGGGGTTGGACTAGATGAGCCTTGGTGCCCCCTCCAACTCCACAATTCTATGATTCTTTGATTCTATGGCTCACCACCACCACCACCACCACCTTGGAAATTGAGCCATGTCTCTTCTGCAGGCTTTTGTCGCAAACAGAGCCTTGAAGCAGAAGAAACAACCCGAATTACAGTTACTGAGGAGGATTCATGAGCCGGGAGTGAGCGAATTACACAACTCAAGCCTGTTGCCTGCAGAGCAATAATCCCACTTCTCCTAATCACCCACCCTCTGCTTCCAAGGCTGCAAGAGTTGTTTGTTCAAAGGACAAAGGCAGTTTCCTTGAAAGGAAAAAGTGAAACTAGAAGTAGACATTTCTCATGCAATGCTGAAAGAAGGAAGATTTCAGGCAAGGAAATCCCCAGGGTCAGCAGGGAAATCCAGGAAGCATCCACCGCACCGCCATAAAAAACCAGGCGAAGTTCAGTGAAAGGAGAAGAGGTGTGCATGGCTCCAGGAAGAGAAGAACCACAGCAACCTCTTGCCTTTGGCAGAAGCTCTGTCCACAGGCAGTGAGACTCAGCAGCAACCCAGAGCATCAGCTGCTGCTCCCAGCAAATTAACTCTGTAAGTACCATTCTCCTTCCTCCTGTCCCTCCTGTTGGCTTGAGAGAGACAGGCATAAGCTTCGGAGGCCAGACTTCTCAGAGCAGGGAAGGGACTGCTTGGGTGAGTGGAAGGATACTGGCAGCTAGGGATGGAAGCAGCCACCAATTTTAGCTCTCTCAGCTTCTCTTTCTTCCAGTCTTAAATTTGATTATTTTCATTTCTGCAGCAATCTGCAGTCCCCCTAAAATCTGCCACCTGAGGCAGCTGCCTCACTCTGTCTGATGGAAGGACCGGTGCTGCATTTGTCTGCGGTTTGCTTGCTTGCTTGCTTTAATGGTTGTGTCGTTCTCACTGTTACGATATATTGGATTTTCGTTGTCATTGTACACACATACATACTCTGGGATCTGCTTGGATGTTTCTGACCTTTTTAATAATGATAATGATAATGATAATGATAATGATAATGATAATAATAAATTAGTTCCTCAGATCTTACAGAAAAGAGTCTGAAGAAGCCACAGGCAGGCTTTTCAAAGAATGGTTCTCATTTTCCCTTACTCGTGCCTCAGCCGATGACAGCCAATTAATTGCTTGTCCCTGAGCTTGCCTTGCTCAGTAGGCAGAAAATACAGAGATAATTCAAATAGGCAGAGAATACAGAGATAATTCAAACTAGAGAGAAATTCAGAAATTCAAGTAGGCAGAGAATACAGAGATAATTCAAACTAGAGAGGGTAGGATGGAATGGAGCTATCCTGGAAAAGGGCACAAGTGGCTGGCTAGCACTATAGAGCACACTGCACAGCGTTTTGTTGCAGTTTTCACTTGTGGGACTAGAGATTTCTCTGGAAGTTGATCTTCAAGCAATTAAGCAGTGGATCCAGACTTATTACAGGTAGGTAGCCGTGTTGGTCTGACATAGTCGAAACAAAAAATAAAAAAAATTCCTTCCAGTAGCACCTTAGAGACCAACTAAGTTTGTCATAGGTATGAGCTTTCGTGTGCATGCACACTTAGTTAGACTTAGAGTAGACCCATCAGGTAAATGGGACAATCTCATTGCTTGCAATGGATCTGCACACCATACAGAGAAAGCACATTCCCGCCCCCTAAGAATCCTGGGAGCTGTGGTTTATGCCTCACAGATCTACAATTTCAGCACCTTTTACAAACTACAATTCCCAGGATTCTTTGGGGGGAGGTTTGCTTTAAATATATGTGGCGTGCACAACCCAAATGTGAACCCAACCCTTACACTCTGCTCAGATTCATCAGCTGTGCATGTTTGGGCTACAAAGAGGCAAAGTTTCAGACGCTGCAAACAACTGTGGCTTGGAACAGCTGGACACAGAACCAACTAAAGGGGAGGTGACCTTGGTCATAGTCCTGTTTGGTACTGTGCCCTATAACTGACCAGGAACACTGACCACAGTGCTATCAAATCCATTAACTTGGGGTCCTTTCCAACTCTAAGATTCTATGAACTATCTAAACAGTTGCGGGGAAAGTCCAGCTCTTGATTTCAAAAGAGGAAATTCTTTTAAAAACAAGGGAGTTCTGGTAAAAAAAAAAGAGAGGAGGAAGCTGAAAAAAGAGCATTTCCAGAAACAGCTTGAAAGCAAAGCGGACAGTGAGTTTCATAATGCTTTTACGAATACCCTTTAGCAGTGCAGAAATAAAAGGGGCCAGGCTATCTGTTTGTGCATCAAACTTGGATGTCTGCAAAAGAGGTGCATATGTTTGAGAAGGTACATCTGCATAAGCCCTCTTCGCAATTCAGTATCTGTACTTTCTAGGGTCCTGATACCATGGAACACCTGAAACCTTTGTTGATGTGCAGAATAGTAGTGAAATACGACATCTACTCTTAGGAAAACGGAGCAGCTATTCTGCTGAGTTTTTAAAAAGCCAGATTTTCTGAACTTGGGGTGGGTGGGGGAGCATAGGACGTAGAAGATGAACAGGGAAAACAAGAGGGGGGGATGTGTTGTTCATGACATTGTTGAGATAACTTTGTAAAATGTAAACAAACATAGTATAGCTATTCCACAGTAAAAGCCCAGTGCCCTCGTTTGCACATCACAAAAAGCTACTGTTTGTTATAAACCATGGCTTAATCATAAATGTGTCCCCTGGGTCCCCACCCACTATCCAGTTCTCTGCACAGCTCCTCTCCCATGCATGCCATCCATGTGGCTTACTACATTAGGTGTTTTTGTGTTTTTACATTGAAACCTCCCCTGTGATTCTCAGATGAAGAGATGGCAAAGAAATGTAACTAACTAACCAAGTGATAAAACTATACTATGGTTTGTTTGTTTCAAACAAACCATGAGCACCAGATCAAAAACAAGCTGAGAACAAACCTTGGCTTATGTTTGACTTACCACTTGAGGGTTGTTTGTTTAGTTTTTATGTTTGTTTTTAAACGAAGAAGCCACTATCTGGGTTCAGCCAACTTGCCAAGAAGTACCAGGGGTTTTATGTATGCGACGACTACCCCACAGATGTTGCTAGCTCGGAAATAGAAAGAAGACAAAGTCCCTACCAGGGAGGAATGACAAACTAAGCTATTGGACTATGCCAAAATGGCAAAACTGACTGGAAAGCTCAGGAACTAAGAAGACAAAAATGCATAATTTATTTAGGAGACCACTGTAAGCAGATGAAAACATTAGCAGGATTCTAATAACACTTGTCATGTAGCAAATATCATGGAAAGTATTGAAAGATACAAAATATGGATTATGAAATAATATGCAGTCAAAAAAGTTGACAATAGGACCCATGGAAAGGATGGTGGGAAGTCTGGAGATTCAGAGAAATCTCTAGATATGGATATGTATCTTGTATTGTTAGGGACACGGGTGGCGCTGTGGTCAAAACCACGGAGCCTTGGGCTTGCCGATCAGAAGGTCGGCGGTTCGAATCCCCGCGACGGGGTGAGCTCCCATTGCTCTGTCCCTGCTCCTGCCAACCTAGCAGTTCGAAAGCACGTCAAAGTGCAAGTAGATAAATCGGTACCATTCCGGCGGGAAGGTAAACGGCGTTTCCGTGTGCTGCTCTGGTTTGCCAGAAGCTGCTTAGTCATGCTGGCCACATGACCCGGAAGCTGTACACTGGCTCCCTCGGCCAGTAAAGCGAGATGAGCGCCGCAATCCCAGAGTCGTCCATGAATGAACGTAACGGTCAGGGGTCCATTTATCTATCTTGTATTGTTATAACTCTACACTTGTAAAATCAGATAAAAATTATTTCAATAAGAGAGAGAAGTACCTGGGTTTTTCTTTTCACCAGCAATATAGTGAGAGCAGAACTGGATAGTGCAGTACTTTACTTTTTCTCCCAGGAGGTTCTTCGTCCTGATCCGTCCCTCTCATGGGCTCTCCGCGGCCTCCGTCGGTGAACATGGAAGGGCCAATGTGCCTGATCGAGAACAACCCCAATGAACAGCTGCGGGTCAACCAGGAAGCCCTGAAGATCTTGCAGAGCATCCAACAGCCAGTGGTGGTGGTGGCCATTGTGGGACTGTACCGCACTGGCAAGTCCTACCTCATGAACAAGTTGGCAGGAAAGAAGAAAGGTGAGTCTGCAGGAAGAATCTGTTTGCAAAAGGTGGAAGCCCTTCATTTTAAGAATTGGAGTGAGTACTATTGAGAGTTGGAAAACAGCGCCTCCGCCCACAACAAACACACAGGTGATCCCCTCAAACCTGATCTCTTTCCACTTTGTACCCTACAGGCTTCTCTCTGGGTGCCACCATACAAGCAGAGACCATGGGTATCTGGATGTGGTGCCTTCCTCACCCTGAAAATCCTGACCACACCTTGGTGCTTTTGGACATGGAAGGACTGGATGATGTGGAGAAGGTAACCTGGAGGTCAGGGCTGGAACCAGTGTGATGCAGGGGTTAGGATGTTGGGCTGAGACTTGGGAGGCCAGGGTTCGAATCCCCACTCAGCCACAAAGCTTGCTGGGTGGCCTTGGGTCAGTCACTGCCTTTCAGCCTAATATACCTCACAGGGTTGTTGTGGGGAGAAATGTGTCACACTTATTAAGATCCCCATGACATCATCATCATCATCAACAACATCATTTATTATTTATAACCCACCCATCTGGCTGGGTTTCCCCAGGCACTCTGGGCGGCTTCCAACAGAACATTAAAATACAATAATCTATTAAATATTAAAAGTTTCCCTAAACAGGGCTGCCTTCATATGTCTCCTAAACGTCTGGTAGTTGTTGTTCCTCTTTGACATCTGGTGGGAGGGCATTCCACAGGGTGGGTGCCACTACTGAGAAAGCCCTCTGCCTGGTTCTCTGTAACTTCGCTTCCCCCAGCAAGGGAACTGCCAGAAGGCCCTCGGCACTAGACCTCAGTGTCCGGGCAGAATGATGGGGGTGGAGACGCTCCTTCAGGTATACTAGGTCTCAGGTTTTGACCTTGAAATCTCAGGGTCTGGGATGCTCCTGAGCTGGCAGTCCTAAGAGCTGGGCTTATCTGGAGCACTCCCAAAGCTTTTGGACATGGATTGGCTGGGCGATGTGCAAACATTTGGAAGCAGGGAGTTGATGCTTTGGAGAGTTTCCTTTTTTAAAATAATAATTTTTTATTCATTTTTAGCTTTAACAATTAGCGTCACACATAAATCATAATCATATACATATAGGATTCTCTGAATCCTTGGAATTCCCTTCACCCTTCCATGGTTTCCATAGTTATTCTTTTCCAACTGCATCATATAATGTTCTCCATATTTTCTTTAACCTCAGTTCTCACCATAGTTCTCGTTACATTGCAAGTGGGTTTTTTTTTTAAAATCCTGCCAATGTTTTTAATTGTTTGCAGTGTTATTTTAAGTAACTTATAAATTTCCCCCATTCTTTATCAAATTTATTATCCTCTTGAACTCTGATCTTCCTGGTCATTTTTGCCATTTCCACATAGTCCATCATTTTTGTCAGCCATTCTTCTCTTGTAGGTACTTTATCTTCCTTCCATCTTTAGGATAATAACATCCGTGCAGCTGCCATAGCATACATAAACAGTCTTTTCCTCTCCATTGGTATATCTGGACCTAGAATTCCTAATAAAAAAGTTGCTGGTTTTTTAACAAAAGTTATTTTAAACATTTTTTCCAACTCATTATAAATCATTTGCCTTAGACGGTTTTCTACAAAGTCCTTATGCACAACAGGAAAACTAGACTAAGACCAGCCCCAGAGCTCTTGAAAGTCACCACAGTGTGAGGCAGTGGGAACAGAAAATACCCACCAAAGCAGTGTCCCTAACTCTAGTGAGTGCAACAACTCGGGAAGGCACCATCATTGTACAATTTCCTGAAAGAAATTAAAACTTTTTAAGGTAAACCTAGCAAATATGTTGATATGCTTTTAATCTCTCTTACTGTAGATTTTCTTAAATTAAAAAATTGCATTGCCGGGGGTTGGACTAGATGACCCCTGGGGTACCTTCCAACTCTTTGTTGTTGTTTAGTCGTTTAGTCATGTCCGACTCTTCGTGACCCCATGGACCAGAGCACACCAGGCACTCCTGTCTTCCACTGCCTCCCGCAGTTTGGTCAAACTCATGTTCGTAGCTTCGAGAACACTGTCCAACCATCTCATCCTCTTCTCCTAGTGCCCTCAATTTTCCCCAACATCAGGATCTTTTCCAGGGAGTCTTCTCTTCTCATGAGGTGGCCAAAGTATTGGAGCCTCAGCTTCAGGATCTGTCCTTCCAGTGAGCACTCAGGGCTGATTTCCTTCAGAATGGATAGGTTTGATCTTCTTGCAGTCCATGGGACTCTCAAGAGTCTCCTCCAGCACCATAATTCAAAAGCATCAATTCTTCGGCGATCAGCCTTCTTTATGGTCCAGCTCTCACTTCCATACATCACTACTGGGAAAACCATAGCTTTAACTATACAGACCTTTGTTGGCTATTCTATGTTTTCCAATGTTTTCAGCTTTTTTATTGATTTTTTTTAAACAAATTTATTGCAAACTGCTTACAGGCTTTGCCGCAATTGAGCGGTCTAGAAATGGCGTCAGATGCAAATAAATAAAACAGGTGGAAGCCCAGTGTGTGAGGGTTTCGTGCCAATTATTCCTATCCCTCCCTACAGAGCAACATCGAGAACGACGCGTGGATCTTTGCCTTGTCCATTCTGCTTAGCAGCACCTTGGTCTACAACAGCATGGGTACCATCGACCAGTTTGCCTTGGAAAAACAGCAGTATCCTTCCATGCAAACTCCATTTCACCTCCAGCTCCCTGATTTGCAGCCAGAGTAGATGGGGCAGGGACTTTGGTTTGTGTGGTATCTCCATGAACATTATGGGATATCCCCCATGCAATTCTTTGCAGGATACTAGATGGCGCCCGCAAGCCTACAGCACCACCTTTCTCTCTGGACTCTTGTGTTATTTAAGTTATTTAAGGGTCACTTGAGAGATTGTTGCCTCACTAGGCTACAAGAGTCATCTCCATAAATTCCTTAGTGTAATCCCAGGTATGTGACAGAGCTGACTAAGCGAATCAAGGTAAAAGCCACAACCACAAAGACCTCTGAGGATGGAGAGGAGGAAAACAGTGACGAATTTCTCAGGTTCTTTCCAGCCTTCGTTTGGGCTGTGCGTGATTTCACGCTACAGCTGAAGCTGAACGGAAGCCCTATCTCTTCTGACAAATATCTGGAGAATGCCTTGAGGAGGAAGAAAGGTACGGCAAAGGGGGCTGATGGGATCCCACCCAGGCATAGGGTTGGGTCTTGCGTCACCGATTTGAGGCTGTGGCAAGGACTGACTCTATCAGGGGTGGGGAACCTTTATAATTCAAGGGGCCGCATTCCCTTCTGAGCAAACTTATGGGGGCCACAGGGCATCTGTAGAATTGACCTTAGTACGGCAGGTTGTCATATTTTCCACCCACACAAGCAAAAAGCCTTATTGGAGGTCAGGGACACAGTTCAGCTGGGCAAAAGCTCTCAAGGAGGCTGCAAGGCAGAGCCATTGAGAGCCAGTGTGGTGTAGTGGGTAAGCGGTAGACTCGTAATCTGGGGAACCGGGTTCGCGTCTCCGCTCCTCCACATGCAGCTGCTGGGTGACCTTGGGCTAGTCACACTTCTCTGAAGTCTCTCAGCCCCACTCACCTCACAGGGTGTCTGTTGTGGGGGAGAAAAGGAAAGGAGAATGTTAGCCGCTTTGAGACTCCTTAGGGTAGTGATAAAGCGGGATATCAAATCCAAACTCTTCTTCTTCTTCTTCTTCTTCTTCTTCTTCTTCTTCTTCTTCTTCTTCTTCTTCTTCTTCTTCTTCTTCTTCTTCTTCTTCTTCCCTGAAGAGAAGGGGTATGGACTGGGGAGTCCTGAGGGCCACCCAGAGAGACCTGCAGGGCTGTTTTTGGCCCACAGGCCTGAGATTCCCCCATCCCTGAATGACATTCTTGTTAGCTTTTTATAACATCTGCGTCAGTGGGAAGTCGAAATTCTATAGACATGATGAAAAATGGGAGAGTCTTTCTGTGAAATGGGGCCTTTGAACAGAAGAACCCCAAAAGAGCCCTGCTGGCAGGCAAGAACTGTATGGCCCCCAATTCTGTCATTTTACTCCACAATTTTCTGGGTTAATGGGGTTGCAAACAGATGTTTGTTTCTGGAAGCAATTAACGTGGAATTGAGTGCTAAACCTCCTCTGTATTCTGCTAGATTTCTGGAGGTAATAATAATAATAATAATAAGTATTAGTATTATTTCCCCAGCCACTCTAGGCAGCTCCAAACAAAATATTAAAAACACAGTAAAACACCAAACATTAATAACTTCCCTAAACAGGGCTGCCTTCATATATCTTCTAAAAGTCAGATAGTTATTATTATCCTTGACAGAATCCGCTGGCAAAACGAACAGGAAAACAGGATGAGCTAGAATTTTCCTCCCTGGTTCATCAGCTTTCTGCAGGTGGGAAGATTTTGGCATAGGGGTGTTTTCACAGAAGCCATGACAAATGTGCATTCCAAAATGGTAGAGTTGACATGAAGGATTGCACCTCTTGGCCAGCTGAATTTGAGCTGAGGCAGGCATGACGTCTGGAGCAAAGATGGAATGCAGCAGCCCAGGTACCGGTAGACTGATGGCTTTGAATTTTCTTGCAATTCTCCCTCTCCAGGACAACCTGAGAAGCTGGATCTTGCCAAGAAATGCATCCGTCAATACTTCCCCAGCCGCAAGTGCTTTGTCTTTGACTGCCCAGCCAGAAGCCATGACTTATCGGAACTGGACGACCTGTCTGAAAAGATGCTAAGCCCCAACTTTGTGGTGCAAGCACACCGTTTCCGCCAGCACATATATGAGAGCGCTCAGCCCAAAATGATCCAAGGAGGACACCTGGTGACCGGGACATGTGAGTAGAAGGGAAGGGACCAGAAAAAATGGATGTGTTAACCAAGTCACTTAAGTAACACAGACGGAGTCCAGAGGGAGAAAAGGAATCGTCGTAATGCTTCACAGGAGAGAGGGGAAAGTCCCATTGCGCAAGTGGTAACCCCTGGCAGATACCCACAACTTAATATAATTGAAATAGGAATACAGCATGTGTCACCATAGAAATCCAACTAGCTAGCTAAAATAAATAAACTGGCTTTCTTCCCTCCCTTTGCAGTGCTGGGTCACCTGGTGGTGACCTACGTGGATACAATCTCCAGTGGGTCCATACCCTGCATAGAGAACGCGGTGGTAGCCTTGGCGCAGATTGAGAACACAGCTGCAGTGCACGATGCCATTACACACTATGAAGCGGAGATAGAGAAACAGTTGAAGCTGCCCACCGAGACTATTGAGGAGCTGCTGAAAGTGCACGCCCAATATGAGAAGGAGGCCATTAAAGTGTTCTTGGCTCGGGCCTTCAAGGATGACGATCACGACTATCAGAAAGAACTTGGGGTATGGGGATTAACTCACTGGTGGGCATGAGATATGGGGCTCTCTATATCTGATATGGGGAAAACTAGAAGGATTTTGTGTTGGATGGAAAATTGGCTACTCAGAAATGGGAGGTTCCTTTCAATGGGGCAATGTATTCATTCCTGTCCTAGTTCAGAGACTGAGTAGCCAAGATGTCAAGGGATGAGATCCAGCTCCTTAGCAAGGTTGTGTTGGCCATTGATTGGATGCCATTGGAGCTAGTTGAGTTGAGCTAAGATGCCCCTAGGAACACGGAACATCTGGCAGCCACTTGGTTTTGTTGGGATGAAAAAGTGACCCTGTTGCCAAGGGAGGTGCTTAGAATGAGGAACTAACTGTGGGAGGACCAGTTTGAGGTGAGGACAGAGGGTAGTAGACGGGCCTCCTTTTTCAGGCAAAGTAGACTTGCAGCAGGTCCTCTTATTTGAGGCCTTATCCACACACCTTTTGCCCTGCTCTTTCTGAGCTTCCCCACTCAAGCAAGTGGCCATTCCTATACTGGGAAAACTGAAGATTTGTTGTTGGATGGAACGTTTGAGACTCAAAAGTGTTTCTTTCCTTTTCCACAGAGGGTAGCAGGTTGATTCTTGCCCTAGTTCAGGGACTGACTGGCCAGGATGTCGAGGAATGACACCTGGATTCTTGGCATGTGCCATGAATACATCGGCTCTCAGGGAAGAAGTGCAGGCAGAGGGAGAGGGCAGACAAGAAGAGAGAAGGTTAAACACAGAGCAATCCGCACAGGCAGCAGTACGCTTAGGAAGGGGAGGGAGTTGACCCCATTAGCCCCATTGTGCAGGGACAAGAAGTTGATCCGGTTCCCAGGGAGGTGTTTCGAGTAAGCAACTAATAGTGGGAGTACCATTTTTTGGAGTGGAACAGAGGTTTGTGGACCAGCTGATCTCTTCTTCAGGCAAAGTGGACTAGCAGCAGTCCTGTTATCCAAGTCCGCTAGTTCTTCTATGCATTTCTTCTCCCTCTCAGTTGGCAAATGGGAAGCCAACTGATGACAACCAGATTTGGTTCTGGGGTTCCCAGTTGTTGATCTGTGGCTAAAACCACTTCTCACATCAAGGGCACCTCGGTCACCCCCCTGGGTTCCCAAATGTGCTTTTTGCACTAGCCCACCTGGTTTTATACACAAATGGACAAGAAGGTTGAATTAGGGGACCTCCAGCCTCTTACTCCAAATAAGCTAATCTTACATTGCATGTTTGAGTTACATCCTGCTCTCCTTTGTTGACATTGCTGGGAGGGGTGGCCCAATGAAAGTTTGTGCTTTCCTGGAGACACAATGAATCTTTTGACTCTAGTGATCCCATTGTTTTCCTTTTCCTTTGGCCTTCCGCCTGGGAAAAGAGTGAACCGTGCCAACAGATTTGTCCTTGTTTTTAGGATGCTTAGAGTTTCCAGACTCTCTGGAATGGGGAATATAGGACCATCCTCTACTGCTGAGCATCTGTTCCCATCTGACGCTATCTGTTTCTTGCCCAACCCCAGGAACGGCTGCAATCCAAACTTTCCGAGTTGTGTTCTCGCAATGAGCAGGCGTCGTCAGATCGTTGCCAGGCGGTGCTCCTGGAGCTATTCCAGGACCTGGAGGAGAAGTTCAGCAAGGGGAGCTACTCTGTGGCTGGTGGTTACCTGAAGTTCCTGGATGACCAGAAGGAAAAATTGGAACAGTATCACCTACTGCCTGGGAAAGGGATCATGGTGAGTCAGACTCAGTGGGAGAGCAATTGGGGGGGGGGCAAGGGCCAGAAGGATACCCCTGAGAAAAATAACTCCCCCTTTAGCAGCCTCAGAATGTTATTATTAGTTATATAATGCCAGATATGTACACAGGGCTGTATCCAACAAAGTGATAATGTAAGATCCCATTTGTGCAAGGATTATTGATAGCACAGTGGGTCTCAATGACCCCCATCTCCTTCCCCTGCATCCCCCCTAAATCTAGGGGTCCCTCTGATCCTTTGGAGTAAATTTGGGGAGAGTGTGGGATGTGTAGGGGGGGGGGAGTTGAATAGAAACAAACAAATGACTCCACTCTTTCTCAGGCTTCCAAGGCCCTGGAAGAATTCTTGAAATCCAAGGAGGCAGCAGCACAGTCCATTCTGCAGGCTGACCGGACCCTCACAGAAAAAGAAAAGGAGCTTGAAGGTGAATCTGTTCAGGGACAGCTTGTTACGACTCACAGACACTTAGGCTGCTTCCACACTGGCCATTTAATGTGGAATCGCCACTTTTTGCTCACAGCCTTTTTATGAGATCTCTGCAGGTGGTCACGAAGAAAACATCCCCCTCTCATGCCTTTCTGGTTTATCGTCAGTTCTTTTCTGCCCCCCCCCCCACACACACCAGAAAAAGATAAGAGAATCTACAGAAGAAGAGCTGTGTTATTTCCTATCCCCATGTAATGAATGTGGGGTGCCCCTGCAGGGCAGATTCATGACATCTCCTCTGGAGTCCTCCCAGTAGATGGTGACTGGAGGTAGACTGGAATAAATCTGCAGCTTCTTTTGGAAATTAAAAAAAAATACCGGCATGAACTCACTGCTTGTCTCTTTCTGTGCAGCGGAGCGAGCCCGGGCCGAGGCTTCTGCACGAGAAGCTAAGCTGCAGGAACAAAGGAAAGAGGAGGCCATCAAGATGGCCCAGGAGAAAGAGCGGAGTTATAAGCAGCATGAAGCACAGTTAGTGGCCAAGATGGAAGAAGACAGGAAGAAGATGCAGGCTGAGCATGAGATGATGATGAACAGGAAGCTTGAGGTAATCGAACAGCGCCCTCTATGGGCAGCCTTGGTCATCTACACCAGCGGTGGGGAGACTTAGGCCTTGGGGGACAGGTGTGGCCCCCAAGGCTCTCAGGCTCTTTGGAATCACCTCAGGCCTCTGTAGCTACATTTTTTTTTCATTTCACATTTAATTTGTATACCACCTTTCTATATTACTATGCACAAGGCGGTTTACAGCAACAAAACATACAAAAAAGAACACGGGCCTTGTAATAATCTGATCCAATACAACATATCTTTAAAATGGAATGGCTTATATCAAATGAAGCAATATCCAGTAATCTAGTAGAATGTAATAGTACACAATGAAATCAACTCTCAAAATATCAGCAAATAATAATTGGCAATTACAATAAAAAAATTACTAAACTATGACCAATAAAAATAACTGCAGGTCACAATGCATAAAATGCCACAATACATACCAAACCATGTAAAAGGATCAAATTGAGAAACAAAGGACACACCACTGATAACATTACTATTATTTAAATCCCTAAATTCCTCTCCTCCCTTCCTACCTGTTACGGACCCTGCATTGCATTCCCCCCCTTGAGGGTTTTTGCCTGACTAGAATGTGCCCTTGAACTCTGATGACGCCACTTGCATAAGATTTCCATATGTTAATTTACACGGACAGCACCACGTTTAGAAATAACAACTGCAGTAGAAATACAATACATCTTGCTCCAGTGAGCACATAGCACATAACAAATAATAATAGTTATTATTATTATTATTATTATTATTATTATTATTATTATTATTATTATTACCCCGCGCATCTGGCTGAGTTTCCCCAGCCACTCTGTGTGGCTCCCAACGGATTATTATTATTATTAGTGATAAAACATCAAATATTAAAAACTTCCCTAAACAGGGCTGCCTTCAGACATCTTCTAAAAGTCAGATAGTTGTTTATTTCCTTGACATCTGATGGGAGGGTATTCCACAGGGCGGGTGCCACTACCGAGAAGGCCCTCTGCCTGTTTCCCTGTAACCTCGCTTCTCACTGTGAGGGAACCGCCAGAAGGCCCTCGGAGCTGGACCTCAGTGTCCGGGCTGAACGATGGGGGTGGAGACTCTCCTTCAGGTATACCTGCTAATCTCCATGACCACTCTTTTGCCTAAACTTCACCCTTCCATTATATAGTTCCATGTTTCAGACATCATGATATATCACTATATCCCAGTGTTTATCTGGGGATACCTCGCAATGTCGAAAACCAGATATCACCCAGCCCTTCAGCCCAGGTGTTGCTGATGAGCCTCTGCTCTCCCTTCTTAGGGTTCTTTATCTTCCCAATGGATTTGCACTGGGCAGCCTTTAAACAGAGGACTATCCTCTCTATAGCATAACACACATGGGCACTCTAGACAGCCCTTTGTCCTTTTATTCATTCCACCTGCTTTGTGAGGAACTGGGGCTGACTTCCATCTTCATCCTTGCCACTTCCTAGGAGCAGAAGTGCCTTCAGAAGGAAGGGTTTGAGCAAGAAGTCGCAAAGCTTCAACTTCAGATCCAGGCACTGCAGGAGACGGTGGAGATGCAGAGAACTACGTGTGGCCCCCCGCATCATCGTTGTGTAATTCAATGAAAACAGCATCCCTGGAAGTGTCGATGGGTTGAATAAAGGTGTCTAGATTGGCCTCAGGACCGTGGATGGGAGTGCAGCTAGGAAGCCAGGGGATGAACGGAGATCTACCTTATGTTACCATTTAGTTGGTGTTTGCAGTCTGTTTGCGCACAAAGGAACCCCAACTCTGCGTTTTTAAGACACAAGTCTATTTCTAAGGGGTCATCTACACTTCCACTTGATCTGTGCCTCTAAAGTACAGGTCTGAGTGGTTTTCCATTTGCCCCACTCCTTTTCCAAGGAAAACCTGCTCTTTAGTTCTCAACTGAAGCAAACAAACCCGAATTGCTGTTTGCACCGATCGAGCACTAAAGAGCAGTTTTCCCCTGCCCCCAGGACAAGGTGAAGTGTGGATAAGCCCTAACAGAAGAGCAACATGAAACAGACTGTGACATGAAGACTCAGCCTTGGGCCAGTCAGTCAGTCAGCCTAACCCCAAGAGCGTAGCCAGGATTTTTGCTGGGGGGGGGGGCAGGACCAACATGATTGGTCTGGTAGTTAAGTATTTCTACTCTTTTACTTGTTCTAGGGCGAGGGGCAGCTGCCTCCCTTCCCCCCTTGGATATGCCCCTGGCCTAACCTACATCACAGGGTTGTCATGAAGATTAAATCCGGATGCTACCATGAAGGAAAAGTGGGAAATTAATGCAATACTAGTGTATTTCAGCCCGTTCAATAACGGGCGCTAGAGCATCTATTATTATATAGGATTGTTGAAATCTGCAGGCCTGCCTCGTTCCATTGATGCCAGTGGGTCTATTTTGAGCCTGACTTTGTCAGATCTCAGCCCTCGATCTTAAAAGCACCAGAACGACTCGACAGGCTGAGATCTCCGAAATTGCCCCACTGCATCTAAACCACCTCAAGCAATCAGCAGCATGTAGGAGCAGTTAAAACTTCCCCATCGGAAATACTTCTGTCCGCGACTACAGTAGGGGGTGGAGAAGACACTGAATGCGGCTCCTGGGACCATTGGCTCTGCCGCATGCCCTCCTGGAGAGTGAGGGGAACGACGGCGGCTCCCCGCCTCTATGAGAGAGAGAGCCCTGAGAGAGAGAGAGCGCGCGCGTTGAGAGCGGTGTGTGTGTGTGTGAGAGAGAGTGAGAGAGAGAGAGAGAGCGCTGAGAGTGAGCACGCGCGTTGAGCGCGTTGTGTGTGTGAGAGAGTTGAGAGAGAGAGAGAGCGCGCGTTGAGAGAACCCGGCCCCCTGAGGGTGAGGAGCTCAGGACGGGCAGAGGCCAGGGATGGTGAGAGACGCTCGGGCCGGGCTGCTCCCGCTGCTGCTGTTACCACCGCCGCCTCCTCCTCCTCCTTCCTTCACCAGAACAACGGAGGCTGGTGAGGAAGGTGGCTCCGGGGCCACACATGGCTGTCACGGGGTCGAAGCCGGGGTGGCGGCGGGGGTGGGGATCCTCTAGGCGCCCGTGGAGGCCGGCGCTGGGAGCGGCCCGTTAGCACAGCCTCCGGCGCCGCATGAGAGTGTCCTGGGTTCTCAGCCTAACTCAGCAGCCGCAGCTGCCCCCTCCGTGCCGACTCCTCCGCATGGGGCTTGTCCGGGCTGGCGCCTCCTCAGCCACTGCTTCCTGCTCCTCCTCCCTCGCTTGCTCGCGGGTCTCTAAGGAAGGCGGGGGCAGCGCTGCTGCTGGAGGCTGCCGCCACATTGACCCATCTTCCACCTTCACCTCAGGTTGCCGCTACTGCCCAGGCAGGGAAACGGTAGGCAGAGGGGTTGGCGGAGCGGCGGTTGTCGGTTGTCTCTGCTGTCCAATCCCTGTATCCCTGGGGCACATGCGCAGTGACCCAGGGACACACGGGACAGCTTGGACGCAGGGACAACTTGGACTTTATATATATAGATCCCTGTATCCCTGGGGCACATGCGCAGTGACCCAGGGACACACGGGACAGCTTGGACGCAGGGACAACTTGGACTTTATATATATAGATATATCATCATCTTTTTTTAAAAAATAAATGCATATTATTGGTTTTCCAGTGAAGTTGTACAGTTGAAAAAAAGGAAGAAATAAATAAACTACAGTTGAACAAAAAGAGATATCACATCGTTTTTCCTGTGGAGTAAGATATGGGGAGAGAGGGTATAAAGCCAGTATAGATAATACGGAGCAATAAAAACAGCAGCCATTCATGTTAATTCACAGAGCCAACCCCCCCCCCCAAAGCCAATGTATGGAACAGAGGGCTTTAAATGTTTTGGAGGTGGAATTAATAAGAGTCAGAAATGGAAACCACACGTCTGCAAGTGCCTCTGTTTTAGCTCACTTGCCCTTTGGTTGGCCTCAAATTATGATAAAGCTTCTCCATCAAAGCCAGATGCCAGGTATTATGACTGTACCATATTATGACTGTACCAGTTTTCAGTGGAGAAGTCTAAGGGTGTTTTCCTCCCTCCTGCTACTGCCCCCCCAATAAAGCTAATGAGATCCCTGTGAAATAGTTTAGGACCAACAAAAGATGAAATGAGAGTTAGTGAGGGAGACTTTGGGGCTGGGTATTTTTAGAGACATGGTTAAATACAAGGCCCCAAAACCCAGCCACGTGAAGTCAATGCTGCTACTACAGTGGTACCTCTGGATAAGAACTTACGGTAATTCATTCTGGAGGTCTGTTCTTAACCTGAAACTGTTCTTAACCTGAAGCACCACTTTAGCTAATGGGGCCCCCCACTGCCGCCGTGCCGACGCTGTTCTCATCCTGAAGCAAAGTTCTTAACCCGAGGTACTATTTCTGGGTTAGCAGAGTTTGTAACCTGAAGCGTTTGTAACCTGAAGCGTTTGTAACCCGAGGTACCACAATAGATAATAAAGTTGGAGCCCTGAATGGACCACCCACTCCAGCAATTAGGGGAGAAAGTGGGGCTCATATAGCTCATGGATATCATCTTCTTGATACAATTGGAATGCAACTCTGCGTGGTGTGGCAGTTTTGGGTTTAAATGCGGGGAAGCTGAGCTGCAAATGCATGCTCCACTGCGAAGCTCCCTTGAACAGGTTTAAGAGATGGTGGTGTAACAGGGAGTCCTTGGAGCACTCCACAATCGCCTAACCTTGACTCCCATAGGTTCAGGTCGGGGTCACAAGCAAGAGACTTCAGCCTGGAGATAGAAGCAAAACAGCAGCCACTTGGCCTGATCTTTAGTGTTGCAACAATACTTCCTGCTACCACGAAGATGAAGCAGCCAGAAGCCCTGGTCGATGGTTACATCTGTATTTTAAAGTTTCCCAAAGTTTCCCATAATACAACTCGGGATGCATCATCAAGATATCATAGATATGTCACAGAAAAGGTGTGATCTCAGGCATGCCCCTGTCAATCAAATATAGTTCTTTCACACTTACCCAATCACAATACAAATAAAGGTACCGTATTTTCATTATTGTCATTGCCATGATCCTACACTTTGTTGAAGTGAAACTCCCCTCTGGAGTAGAAATCATATATCAAAGAAATGGAAAGCTCTTTTATCTGAGTAGGCTGAAAGCAAAGAGTAAGGTTACTGTAACTTCTGTCATAGAGCTTCAGTATGCTGATGACAACATTGGGTGGGCACACTCACAGGATGACCTCCAAACCATCCTAAATATCTTCGCAGAAGCTTATGAAAAGCTTGGCCTATTGTTCAACATCCAAAAAACCAAAGTGCTGCACCAACAAGCACAAAACAACCCATCTGTAGCGCCACAAATCCACAAATAATGTTGGAAAATGTTGATCACTTCTCCTACCTGGGAAGTTATATTTCCACAAGGGCCAACACTGATGCCGAAATCCAGTATCGCCTGAACTCTGCGAGTGCAGCTTTCTCCCGATTGAAGTGCAGTGTTTGAGGACTATATAAGGGTCTGGTGACTTCTGTTTCAGTGTATCTGAAGAAGTGTGCATGCACATGAAAGCTCATACCAATGACAAACTTAGTTGGGCTCTAGGGTGCTACTGAAAGGAATTTTTTTATTTTGTTTCGACTACAGCAGACCAACGCGGCTCCCTACCTGTAATGAGGATTGGGACATTCGCAGGGAAACCAAAATGCTTGTTTACAAAGCTATTGTACTACCAATGTTACTGTATGCTTGTGAAACTTAGAACTGAGAAGATTGATAAAATGAGTGATTTCTGATGACTTTATAAAGTTTCCCCATTGAGCCAGTACATAGATACGTTTAACAGTGAATTGCTACATTTGGTATTGACACTTTCCCTGTTTTCCTTTGTTGGAGACCTGGGTTTCAGAGAGGAGTCGTCAGCTCCTGAGCTGAGCTTCCCTTGCAGATGCAATGCCTTTGCAGATATGTTGCTGTTATTTTCTCTTGACACTAGAAGATTTGTTTTGAAGGGTGAAAAGGCAGCGAAATACCTCTGCGTAGTATGTGTGCGATTGAATGGTTTGGTAATGTGCAGCGGAGACTCTTTGGCTTTGCCTCGTAGTGTGGACAGGCAAGACTCACGGTGGTGGTGGGGAGGTCTCTCAACCCCCCTTCCAATTTACCGGTAGCAGTGGGTGCAGACGTTTCACTGCGCACACGTGTAGGCAGCAGGTGGAGCCTGTTGCCCCGCCCCCGCCCCTCCTACAGTTCCTAGAGAACGTCTGGAAGCCCTGCAGGTTCCACTCGGATGTGTGGCGCGCTCAGATTTCCACGTCACTTATTCCCATCTCCCCTTTCCTCCGAGGAGCAAGAGGCGGCGGCAGACCCGGGTCTTCCTCGCCCGTTTCATCCTCACAGCCCTGTGAGATCCAGCGCCTTTTCCCATGGGGGAAAAGCTGAGGGTGGACGAGAGAGATACAGAGGCAAAAAAAAAAAAAAAAAAAGCCGTCTAGGATAATGACTCGGGAAAGCTGATCTGGCCTTTCCTACGACCGTGGCAGTGGCAAGAGGAGGACCAGGCAGGCTCCAGAGATGGGAATTTCCCCCTGAGAGGGCGAGGCGAGATCGCGTCCCGTAAAAAAACGCCCCTCCCAGCAGCAAGTGAAACCGAAAGGACAGCTGCGTGTCGGCGAAGCTTGAGAGACAGGGTCTTTAGGCGGCAGCTCTTTCGTTGGGTTGTTTCCTCGTCTTCCTGGGGAAAATCCTACGGCTCCCTTGCGCTGCTTTCCGCACCAGGACGCGCCTGCGGCGCGCGCCGGATCATCGTCCCACGACCAGGATTGCGTGCCGGGTTCCCCCACTTTCTCTCCTCCCTAAACTTCCAAGAAAGGATTGTGTAGCGGCCGGGACGGAGGAAGGGGTGAGTTTCCGCGGAGGAGTGAAGGGGGCTGGGGAGGGAGTCTTTTTTCTATTCTTAAAAAAAAAACTTTTTAAACAAATAAAACAACACACTGCAACAACCAATAACGATAAACCACCATCTCTTCTATAATGCATTTGTATCCGGAGAGGGGGTGGTCAAAGTCTTTGGAAAACCAAGCAAGCTATGATCCAGCCAGTCCCTCCCAAACAAAGCCAGGCACAGAGCTGTTTGTTATTGTAGCGAAATGTTTTGGGAGGCAGCCAACGTTTATTTTTAGTTCTGTTCCGCAGGTCCTCTGCTGGGAGCTGTAGCTCTCTGAGGAGGAAAGGAGTCTTCTAACAGAAGCCAGCCCCCTCTCTCTAACAGGCTACAGCTGTTTGGGAAGTCGTGACTGTTCAAAAGTGCTTTCATGTATGGTGTAGGAGTGGTGTCCAAACTTTTTTCAAAGGGGGCCAGATTTCATGAAGTGAAGGACACTGAGGGCCAACCAAAGTTGTTAACCATTTTTTTAGGATTGAAGCTGTTAAGCTTATTTTAGGTACAGTAGAGCCCTTAATTGGCCCCAAAGCAGCGTGGTATACCATTTGCACTTGGGGAAATGGCACAGCTATTCCACCAAATGAAGGAAGGCAGGTTTTCTGAGCCCTGAAAGAATAAAAGGTAGCTGATCAGGGAAAACAAGAGAGGGAGATGTGTTGCTCTATGAAGTACAGATGCCCCTTGAACAGTGAGTAAAATATGGCTGTTTCACAGCGAATGTCCAGTGTGGAAGTGGAATGTATTAACCTTGAAAATGCCCCAACCTCTAAACAGCTACCTGGAGTCCTGGACCATCACTCCAGCCATCTTTGGCAGCAGCATCTTGAAGTATTCTCCTTCCTGTTCTTGACATTCAGTCCCCCGTGCTAGAGTTTGGGAGCGGAAATCCCTGATCAGGACCTTGTGCAGAGTAGGAATCAACAAGGTCTCCACAACAAGAAAGCGTTCCAAAGTTCTACTGCAGACAGTCTCTAAACTTGTTACAAAAAAGTTTCAAATATAAATCAACACATTGCTCTTAAACAACTAGCAATGCAGTCCTTTTTTTAAGGTTCTTACTTGTTAATACAGTTAAAGAACTACGTATTCTCTCTCTTGTCCCAGAGAGAGATTCAGATAAGCAAGTTGCTTCTCAATAAGCTGGCAGTTTCTGAGAGAGATCCAGACTCCCAGGGATGAGTCGCCAATTAAAATAAACACTGAACATAATTTTCCATCCCCTTGTTGCAGCTTTAGCTGCAAAAACACTTATTTTCATCGCACTTGTACAATTCTCTGCAAAACAAACATCCTGCAAATGCAGACCACTAAGTTTCATACGCAATGCACAAAACGTAGCATCTTGTGAGTGTTAAACTTAGTATATCCTTTGCAGCAAGGGCGTACCCACCATGGGGCAAGTTAGGGCAGCTGCCCTACTCTAGAAGCCAGCTGGCAGCTGCCCCTCTCTAGAAGCAAAAGGACGCAGCGAGGGAGAGGAGGGGAGAGAGCGCAACACCCTCCTGCTGGAGCTCGCCTGGGCTGCCTCCCCACAGCCTTCGCTCGTTCAGCTCATTCTGCTGCTGCTCTTACTAGAGCAAACAAGGAGGGGGGGAATGGAGAACCAGAATTGGAAGAGCTGGGGTGTGGATTAAAACACTGTACGTAAAACACCACACTCACTCTGATGTTCCTCCCAGGGATCGCGGTGGGAGGGAGGGGGGAAGAGAGAGAGAGAGAGAGAGAGAGAACTTGAAGCTGGCTGCTGAAGGATTGAAGTCTCTCTCTCTCTCTCTCTCTCTCTCTCTCTCTCTCTCTCTCTCTCTCTCTCTCTCTCTCTCTCTCTCTCTCTCTCTCGCAAAGAGAGGAGGCTGGTATTTAAGATACAATTTGTTTCCTTGTTTCAGGTAGCAAATGGTCGGCACCACAGCTTTTACTCTTGTCCTTGGGGAGGGAGGATCTTTATCAGTTTAATGAAACCTCCAGCGATAATGAGGTGTGAAGGGAGTTCCGTTTTAACTGGGTGGTTTTGCATAAGGAGGCTTGGAAGGCATGGGAATGCAATGGTGTTATATCTTTCCCAATTGTCCTCCCTCCTTTGTGTCTTTTATCATCCAAGCTGTTTGGGCAGCCACTGTGTGATGTGATCTTAAAAGATGTGTGTTAGAAAGGGTGGGCATGGATGTCTCAGTTTTCTCTTTCAGCCTTAAAGGACCAGCACCCCTTTATTGCTATAAAGCAGGCATGTCCAACAGGTAGATCATGATCTACTAATAGATCACTGGACGTCTGTGGTAGATCACTGGCTCCCCCCAAAGATGCTCAGCAACTTTGGCTCCCCTAAAAAAAGCTCTACATCTTTGCTCTGAAGCCTCCAAAACAGGGCTTTCCTTCCTAAAAAAAGCTAAACTTTGACCTGAACCCCCTAAAACATGGATGGCTTTCCTTCCTAAATAAAAGCTCAACAACCTCAACCTGAACCCCCAAAAGGGGGTAGATCAATCACTGCCAGTTTTTAACTCTTGGAAGTTGGCCACCCCTGCTATAAAGAGTCTGCATGTAGCTTCCTTGGAAGCGATGGTATGTTGGCATTGACAACAGATATTTTTTATGTTGTTATGTATTACGGTTTTTAGTTTCTTTGCTGTCTCACCAATAGAAAAACCTGGGTGGTCACTGTTAGGGAATTTTATAGGGGGGGGCACCCAAACGAGGCTTCATTTGGGAATCAAGATTGGCACAAATGCCCTCAAGGGGACCCCATTTGATCCTACAACACCACTCTAGTATCGCACCAACACGAACCCCCTCAAGATCAAGCCCTGTGTAATAAAGGCTCCCTTTCCTACCCTTTCTCTGTTGCCTGAGACTCTATGTAACCATATTTCTTTATGAATGAATACCGTGTATCTTTATTTCTAAATGAAACCCCCTTTTGCTACTCTGGCCAAGGGCTCTCAGGGATGCAGGGAACAGCCATAATCCTTTAAGCAAGAGGTCAGGTAGCCAGGGTGGTGCTCCTCTGCATATCCATAATCCATTCAGGTACCATCTCCTGCCATTCCCAACCCTCCGAAGCCAGAGGCAATACTCACACCTGGACCCATTGTCCCCCCCCCCCCCGCCAGGTACTCAAGGATCCCCTCCCAGATACTTACTGGTACTTGCTTAACAATGTCCTGGGACATCGTGCATTGTTACCTTATGTTAATCCTGTTTACCTCCTGTTTACCTGTATGCTAATGCCCCTTGCCCCTTCCCCTTTTCTGACGTTTTACCCTGTCACAAGTGATGTAGGTATGATGCTTTCGATGTGCATTATGGGATGATGGTGGGAACTTTTAAAAGTTCTTGCAGCCCTGTTCATGGTGTTCAGTCTGGCATTGAACCTGCTGCGCAGTAATAAACCTTGCTGTTTGCTCCGGATCGTGGCTGGACTCCTTCCTTTTATACTCTGCAACGACCACAGGCCCTTGCCTGATGAGCTGGGTGGCTGAGCATTCTCGCACCCAGAATTTTGCCCTAACAGTCGCTTTTTATCTTTGGGCGATGCTCAGAACAAAACAGGAAGAAAGCAGGTGGTGGACTTTTGGGGGAATTGGAGTCCTTTTACTTCTTCTTCTCTCCTTTAGGAGGAATATAACTTTCCATCTCCCTCTCATAACGAACTTTGCCACTGTTTGCCATGTCTTCAAACTTGCCTATTCGTTTTGCTGACATTGTCCACCATTCAGACGATTGGGTTGCATTTCGCAGGGCAGAAGAGTCCGGACCTTGGTGTATTCAGCTTGCTAGGCTTACAGGAATCCGGACGTATGAAAGGGGTCGGTCTCGCTGTGGGCAGGATTCCTGCATTACCGGGGGGGTTGGACTAGATGACCCTGGGGGTCCCTTTCAGGCCAGCTCTACAGGATTTCTGTGAGGGGTTCAAGTGAAAGGAGCGGCTGTAGATAGTTTCTGTGCTTCAGGCTGCTATCCTATACAGGCTTACCTAGGCATAGATTGATTTCTTAAGATGGTTGTGTGAAAATTATTATGGGCAAAGTATAATTATGTAGTGCCTGTATTGTAGGCTCAGCTTATAAATATGTGTAAATAAGCAATACATCATAAAGACACCACTATCTCCACTGTGGAAATATGAACCCTGGGTAAGTGCCTTGGCCCCTGGAATCTCACTGTTGTGGATATTGGGGTGGCATGGAACAATATTAAAACTTGCAGTTTGCCCCCCTCCTCCATTCCCTCAATACTTTTCATAGAATCATAGAATCACAGTACTCCAGGTGAGGTCTGACCAGGGCAGAATACAGTGGTACTATTACTTCCCTTGATCTAGATGCTATACTCCTATTGATGCAGCCCAGAATGGGATAAGGCAAAAGATGGGATAAGGCAAAAGCAGGCAAACTTTAATTTATTTCTGTACAGCAGGCTTCTAAGCTGATTCCCCTCCGTGTGCTTTGGACTACAACTCCCATCTGCCTCTGGCAGCGCAGTTGTGGTCCAAAGCACGTGGAAGGTGCCAGGCTGTCAAAGGATGCTGTTCATTCATAATATGAGTGCCCATGTGCGTAGTATGGGATATGCCTTGTCCTTGCTCTTGCGTAACCACAGCTGGTCCTCAGCAGGCTCATTGAGAATGTCCCTTTTTATAGCTGCTTGTCCTGACCTTTCTCTGATCCTCCTTAATATTTCCCTGGATTTCCCCCCTTTTGGTGTTATTAGACTGGAGTCAGTTTCACCTGGGCTCTGTAGCCCCACCCATGTCCCCACTTTGTGGCACCTTCCCTCCTGTGCCTTGGCCCCGCCCCTTGCCCCTCCCATGCCTTGGGCCCACCCCTTGCCCCCCCCTAGTTTTGATCCTGGGTACGCCCCTGCTTTGCAGCATACAGATTCCTCAGTGTCCCCAGTCTCCTTCCTGGCCTGGTTTTGACCAGAGCTCACCCAAGCATCATGGAAGAGCCAATGTGCCTGATCGAGAACAACCCCAATGAACAGCTGCGGGTCAACCAGGAAGCCCTGAAGATCTTGCAGAGCATCCAGCAGCCCGTGGTGGTGGTGGCCATCGTGGGACTGTACCGCACTGGCAAGTCCTACCTCATGAACAAGTTGGCAGGAAAGGACAAAGGAGGTAGGAACGTAAGACATACTTTTGTGGGGCTGGCCTGCGGCATTTTGCTGCCTGAGTCGGTAAAGCAAATGGTTCCCCACCCCACCCCCAAGTTAAATTATGTAATGCTCAAGTCTAGTCAAGTGATTTTGGTATTTGAAGCAGAAACTCCTCAAAGCACATCTCCCTTTCTCTGGAAGTAAGAATACAACAAAATCAAGCTGAGTAGCAGGAACCACTGCCTGTTCATGACACCCAAAATCTGCTGCCCGAGGTGACGTTCTCTACCTAACAGTAGGACTGGCCTGTATATTTGCTCTGTGAGCTGGCACTCAGGTCCTCCTTGCAGACTTGCAGGAGAGTTGCTCTTGTGCTTGGGTCCTGCTCAGGGGCTTAGGAAGGAAGGGGCGATGGGGGCGCTCTGTTCCAGGCAGCGCGATCCCGAGGGTGCCCTGCCTGCACTGGGTGCCCCGCCCCCAGAACGTGCACCACGCCCCCAGAACGTGCGCCAGAGCATGAAGCTCCACCAGTGGTCCTGCTTGCAGGTTTCCAACAGGTATCTGGTTGGCCACTGTGAGACTAGAATGCTGGACTAAATGGGCCAGGCTTTCCTTGTGTTATTCAGTGTGAAGCCTCTCCCATTGACTCTCATCTTTCTTTTATTCTCAGTGCAGGAGGAGCTCACACTCTTGACCGATTATTTATTTTATTTCAGCCATTTGTATGCCACTTAGCATGGTAGTTTGTAAGCGGTGTAGAAGGGATGTTACAAAAAGATACAATCAAATCAGTTTAAAATAACCCCAGATCATTCTGCTGGAATAAGAGGCATTGTCACCGAGTGCCAGAAGTTCAACAGGGAGGGGGGATTGTCTGCCCTCAGCCTGAAGGAAGTTCCATATAACTGAGCCAATGATATTGAACACACAGTTCCCAGCAGATAGGAGCAGTGTGTCTGAGCCATTGGGGGAACCACTCACAGTGAGTCCAGCAAAGATCTCAATGATCAGGCAGGGATATAAGGAATTGCGTGGTCATTAAGGGATTCTGGAGCATGTTACCATAATTGAGTCCTGAGATGTGCCACCACTGAGAAGGCCCTCTGCCTAGTTCCCTGTAGCTTCACTTCTCGCAGGGAGGGAACCACCAGAAGGCCCTCGGAGCTGGACCTCAGTGTCTAGGCAGAATGATGGGGGTGGAGATGCTCCTTCAGGTATATACTGGGCCGAGGCCGTTTAGGGCTTTAAAGGTCAGCACCAACACTTTTGAATTGTGCTTGGCAATATGCTTTGCTTTGAAGACGGACATCTATGTGTGAGCAGATACTCCTGTTTTCTGTACTACTAGGATTCCCGTGCTATCTGGGCTTGTGATGTCACCTGTACCCTCAGTGCATGTGTGGACATCCCTGATTGGGTTTGTGCACTGTGGGCTCTGGGACCAAGAGGCATCGTATTGCTCTGACCTCCACATCCTCGTCTATAGGCATGGAAGACTGCTCTAAAAAGGCCTTAAAAGTGTACCCGAAACAGTTAAGGCAATTTCACGCCACCCAGAAACCTGAGACTTGATACGCACAATGCCTAAGACACCTTGATTTACCAGCAGGTCAGAAGTGTTGACATTGTATGTTTTCATTGGCAGCAGTTGAGAAATTGCCGAGCTGCATTTCTTACCACTTCCGCCCTTCCCATTTCTACGCTGCCCACTACAGGTTTCTCTCTGGGACCCACAGTGCAAGCAGCCACCAGAGGTATCTGGATGTGGTGTTGCTCGCATCCCCTGAAGCCTGACCACACCCTGGTGCTATTGGACACGGAAGGGCTGGGTGATGTCGAGAAGGTGAGCTGGGGGTGGGGGCAGCCAGGATAGATCACCATGGAGCCTTTATCTGCAAGAGAACTTCAGAGATCAGGGCCACTCCCTAGGCAGCAGGAGGCACGCTAGGATGCAGTGGGGGAAGGAAGCCCCCCCGCCCCCCCAAAGGTGGAGAGATTTCCAACAGATCTGAGATTTCAGACAAAAAATTGCCAATGTTCGCATTCTACCTGAAGGAGCGTCTCCACCCCCATCGTTCTGCCCGGACACTGAGGTCCAGCTCCGAGGGCCTTCTGGCGGTTCCCTCACTACGAGAAGCCAAGTTACAGGGAACCAGGCAGAGGGCCTTCTCGGTAGTGGCACCCACCCTGTGGAATGCCCTCCCACTAGAGGTCAAAGAGAACAACAATTACCAGACCTTTAGAAGGCATCTCAAGGCAGCCCTGTTTAGGGAAGCTTTTAATGTTTGATGGATTTCTGTATTTTAATGTTTGATGGATTTCTGTATTTTAGAATTTCTGTTTTGTTGGAAGCCGCCCAGAGTGGCTGGGGGAACCCGGCCAGATGGGCGGGGTATAAATAATAAATTATTATTATTATTCTTGTCCCATGCCAGGAGTGGAAATCAGTGGATATGACCCATATTGAAATGAATGGGGTGCGATAACATAGTGACAATGCAACTTACTTGACGCAATTTCCATAATCAAGCACATAAATTGTGTAAGTTGCGGAATTTTGCTGCAGCAGACAGCCAGACAAATACAGTGGTGCCTTGACTTATGAATTTAATCCGTTCCGAAGGTACCTTCGTAAGTCGAAAAATTCGTATGTCGAAGAACGCCATTGGAAACGCGATTTCCCATAGGAATGCATTGAAAACAGAAAAATTCATAAGTCGAAGCAACCCTATCAAAAAATTTGTAAATCGAAAAATCCTTATCTAAAACCGCCGCGGTTTTCCCCCCGGATGTCGAGACATTCATAAGCGCGTGGCCATTACCCCCATTCGTAAGTCGAAAAATTCGGTTGTCAAGTCATTCGTAAGTCGAGGTACCACTGTAACAGTGTTTGGCAAAAGATGAACCGCAGTGGAATGGAAACAGTGCTGCGTATGACATGTATCATTTATGATGCCATCTTACACCCCTAGTGGAGACCTCAGTCCAATTCTTATTGCCCCAGAGTTTTATGCTCCCCATCCTCCTTTGCAGAGCAACCCTGAGAACGATGCATGGATATTTGCCCTCTCCATTCTGCTTAGCAGCACCTTTGTCTACAACAGTATGCACACCATCGACCAGTATGCTCTGGAGAAACTGCAGTATCTTTTTGTAAGAGTGCTCCCTGGCAGAAACACGTGTTAGTGAACTGTGTGGGAATCCTAATGGTGTGATGTCTCACCAGGCCCTTGGCAGGTGTGACAGTGAGGGCTCCAGGGTCCTTAAATGAGGGGCAGGAATATTTTTAAGTGAAGTCTGAAAGGGCTTCAAATGAAGGAGCTGGAGGGGAAGAGAGCAGACTTCTCAGAATGAAGCAGTACCTTGTAGAGGGGCATTTGTAGAATAAGAATTTGTTGAGCTTTATGGAATTGGGAATGTCTGTTAGAGGGATTAAGAGACTCTTAAATTATACCAGTTCTGTTTGTACAGCCAGTGTGGTGTAGTGCTTAAGAGCAGTAGACTCATAATCTGGGGAACTGGTTTCGGGTCTCCGCTCCTCCACATGCAGCTGCTGGGTGACCTTGGGCTAGTCACACTTCTCTGAAGTCTCTCAGCCCCACTCACCTCATAGAGTGTTTGTTGTGGGGGAGGAAGGGAAAGAAGAATGTTAGCTGCTCTGAGACTCCTTAGGGTAGTGATAAAGCGGGATATGAAATCCAAACTCCTCCTCCTCCTCCTCTTCTTCTTCTTCTTCTTCTTCTTCTTCTTCTTCTTCTTCCTTCCTTCCTTCCTTCCTTCCTTCCTTCCTTCCTTCCTTCCTTCCTTCCTTCCTTCCTTCCTCTCCAGTTTGCCAAGCAACTTTATGTAAGGTGTAGCAGTAAGTTAATAACCATTCTTAAAATATGGGAGAAATGGAAAAATGAGATATAGGAAAGATCCATCAAAAGGAAAAAAGACTGGGGTCCTATTTTGCTGCATGTTTTGATGTTGTGAGGATTCCTTGCATACCCACTTTAGCATTTTTATTTTTTAATTTAGCATTTTTTAAAACAAAACATGTAGGGAATTGGGAAGCTTAGTGTGGTAAGTGAAAATGCAAAGCCATTCCAAGTCAGGGTGATTTCAATTTCTATGAGGACAAATCCAAGTTTAAAAGAAAGGCACATTTCACTGCACAACTAAATGAGAAGTAAAATGACTTGCACCAGAGAACCCTGGGAAATGTAGTTTGGTGTGTGTGGGGGAATTAGACTTCTCCCTTGACACAGGCTTGGCCAGCCTGTGGTCCTCTAGATGTGGCTGGACTACAACTCCCACATCTCTGACCACTGGCCTGAATCCCCATCCCTGAATAAAAACCGAAAGGGAGAGAGTCAGCTGAGATTCTCAAGGAAGGACGTTACACAGCCTTGGTGCTGCTACTGAGAAGGCCCTGTCTGGTGCCCCAGTCCATTGTGTCTCTGAAGGGCAAGGGAAACAGAACCTGACTTCTGGTGAGGGTCACAAAAAGGTAGGCAGAGGATACCAGTACAGTCATACCTTGGTTTGCAACCGCATCCGTTTGCAACCAATCGGTTAGCGACCGCTGCAGACCCAGAAGTGTTTACATCTGGGTTCCGCGGCACGCAGATGTGCAGAAGCGATCTGTGCAGCACGCACATGTGCAGAAGAGCCCCTCAGTTTACGACGAACTTGGGGAGCGGTCGGCTCCCTGGAACGAATTGCAGTCGCAAACCGAGGTATGACTGTATAGATATCACAGACCTAAAACATTGTAAGGAGGGACTGTTGGGAAACTATTATTCTATTCTGGGGTGGGGGTGGGCAAACATGACTCATTTCCTTAACTCAGTCCCCAGCTACGTGTCTGAATTAACTGAGCATATCAAGGTGAAAACATCGGCCGGGCAGAGCAGTAACAGATATTATGGGATGCCTGATGACTTCGCCTTCTTCTTCCCAACCTTCGTCTGGACTGTGCGGGATTTCACACTGCAGCTGGAGCTGGATGGGTGCCCTATTTCAGAGGACGAGTATCTGGAGCACGCCTTGAAGATGAAGAAAGGTGCTGTGGGGAGCTGGTGGGATTCCTTGCTGGAAAAGATTGGGCCTTGCTGCTTTTGAAGCGGAGGCCTAGTAGGGTGTATATACAGCTTGCTTGTAAAAACAAAACCTGAAAGTGGTTTACAAAAAGAATGAAACAGTGACATTACCAGTACAATTAAGGTAAACAATTTAAAACTGTATTGCAGGGGGTTGAACTAGATGCCTTCCAATTCTATGATTCTAAAACAGTTTCCTCATATGTTTTTTTAAAAAATCCACGATAAGATAAAAACCAGGTTTTTTTTATATAAAAAATGTCAACATTCTGCAGGTCTGGATAGGCTTGTCCAAGGAAAAAATGTTTTTAGCAGGCGCCGAAGAGAGCCTAGGGAAGGCATTTGTCTGATGTCAGTAAGCAAGGAGTTTCAAAGTATGGGTTCTGCCACACTAAGAGTGATTTCTTGCAAATGCGGACTTGGCATTACATGGCAGCTGTGCCAGTTATGCAGATCAAAGCAGTCAAGTGAGCAAATATATGGGGTAAGGCAGCCTTGCAGGCAAATGGTCCCGAGCTGTTGAAACACTTTATACTAATAGTATTATGTGTATTTGATTCTATATTAGATGCCCCCGAAAAGCAAGATCTTCCTAAGAAATTCCTGCGGCAGTATTTCCCCAACCGCAAGTGCTTTGCCTTTGAATGCCCAGCCTCGCGGAAAGACTTGGCCGTCTTGGAGGACCTCCCGGAATCGAGGCTGAGCGCAGAGTTCGTGAAGCAAACACACTGCTTCTGCAGCTACATTTATGAGAACGCCCAGGCCAAAGTGATCCAGGGAGTGATCCTGACTGGGACAGGTGAGTGGAAGCAGGGCGGGGGGAATATACTGAAAAGGCTCCTGGAATACTCCAGATGGGGCAGGGGTTGGGCATCAAAGGCCCATCAGGGTTCCATTTTTTCCAAAAACCATAACTACCTGTCTATATCAGCTAATATCGGTCCAATGCATGTGTGACATCAGCTGTTTGGGGGGGGGGCAATTCTATGTTGGCTGCTCATACCAGTTCTCCACAAAACAACAACAACAACTGGCCCACGCAGCCAGTGAAGCAGGATTAGGGCTAATCCTGCTCCGTTTTTCTCTGGGGAACTCACACATGTAGCCAGAGCAAGGAGGATTTTACCCCCATTGATCAGGGGATGAGGGGGAGTTAAATCCTGCTCGGTTTGGCAGGATGACAGCTTCCATTAAAACAAAGTCCCCCTGTCCCCTCGTTTTAGCAGTGCCTTTCTTCCCACAATACGCTTTGAAGTCTGAACTTCAGAGCACCAAATCGACTGATGTTATTGTGACGCCAGGTGATGGTCGAGTGGGTTGTCCTGACCACTTCTCACATTTGATACCAGAGGTCAGTCCTCATAAGAACCTGGCCCATGAAGCCAAACAAAATTCCCAGTCCAAATACAGGTCTACTCAGAAGCAAGTCCCATTAGATTTGAGGGAATTACTCTCAAGTATACAGAGGATTTTTAAAAACCTTTTTATTTAGTGCAAGAGGCCTAAATTTAGACATTAGTTCTTTGGAGAAGAGTCTGGTGTTCTGTTAAAAAAAACACCTCTGGATTTTATGAAATAAAACAGCTGTTGCCTCCATGAGTTCCCTGGATGAAGAAAGACAGAAAGCTAATGAAATAAAATAGACAACTGAGTTAGCCTGCCTCCTCCTCCTGTCCCTTTTGCAGCCCTGGGGAGCCTAGTGGAGACTTATGTGGACTCCATCCGCAACGGATGCATGCCTTGCATCGAGAATGCTGTGGTTGCCTTGGCTCAGATCGAGAACCAGGCTGCCACGAAGGATGCTCTGAACCGCTATGAGGCAATGGTGGACCTCATGTTGATGCCTCCCACTGAGGACGTCGCAGAGGTTCTGCAAGTGCACGCTGTTTGTGAAGAGGAGGCCATTCGAGTGTTCCTGGCCCGTGCCTTCAAGGACGAAGACCAAGCGCACCAGAGAGAACTAGGGGTACAGGATTCTATGTCTCTCGTGGGAATAGGATGTTGGCCCTATTGGTTGGTTTCCTAAGTTCAAAGAGCCCTTTCCATCTGCTGCAGAACTCCTGTGCATCCCAGCAAATCCTGGAGCACGTTCTAAGGCAAGGACAGCCAATGTGGTAGCCTTCAGATATTTTGGACTCTTAGTTCCCACCATTCCTGACCATCTCCCATGCTGGCTAAGGATTATGGTAGGTTTGGAGTCCAGCAAAATCTGGAAGGAAGCATATTGGCTGTCCTGGTTCTAAGCATAGGATGCTGCTCAGGCCTTTTGGACCACATTCTTGCCCCGAGTAAATGGAGGGGGTATCTTGGACAACACTGAAGAGTCTTCTGTGACTTCAAGTTACAGGGGAAGATTGGCAGTGGTGGAGAAGCAGTATTTTAGGGAAGCTTGTCCCCCCATTGATCTTTTTAAAAATAAAATAAAATACTTTTAAAATATTTCCCCCATTTTTAACAAAAGGAGAAATAGTATCCTAATCTAAGTTGTCAGTTGCTCATTTTTCCAATCTTAAATGGGAAAATCTCATTGAGTTTTGAAGGAACAGCAGGGTTGCCCGGAATATCATCTGAAATTACTCCAATTAATATCTGGGCCCAATTCAGAAAGATTGGTTGGAGATTTTTGCCCAAGTTTAGGATGAACCAGCTTAGATGGCAGACGATGAAGATCTGGGTTGTTGGAAGGAGTCAGCTGGAACAGCAAAGAGGCTCAGGGTTGGAGAACTGGAACAGGGGATAACAGGCCTTTCTTTATTAGGGGACATCTGCTTTATCTGACTCTGCCCACCTCTCTCCTCCAGAGGCAACTACAAGAAAAACTTCAAGAGTTGTGCACTCGCAACGAGCAGGCATCATCAGACCGATGCCTGGCTGTGCTCCTGGAGCTATTCCAAGAAATGGAGGAGAGGATTAGCAATGGGGGATATGCAGTGCCTGGTGGCTATCAAAGGTTCCTCGAGGACCAGAAGAAAGTAGTGGAGAAATATTACCTGGCGCCTGAGAAGGGAGTAATGGTATGTTGTTGGTCAGCAACCTTGGCTTCTTGGGTTAAAGTCAGACCCTGCTCTTGCATGGTGATTCCTATTTTCAGTGGGTGCTTCCAGATGGGAACTTAATATTACAAGTGGGTCATTTGGATATTGCAAACAAGTCACTGGCAATAGGATTTTAGTTAAGTTTTGCTTATGGTAAATCCAGATTAAGGGGGTAGGGAGGGTATGGACTTGCTTTTTGATGGCAGTAACACCAGTCGCATGACCTGCCCCATATATTTAAAGCACACAGCTTCATCCAAGGAATCATAGGGATTGCAGTAATACAGTTCCCAGGATTCCTTGGGGAAAGCCGTGTGGTTTAAATGTGTGGTGTGGATCATGTGACTTGTGAGGTCACTGCGAAAATTGTGTATGCATGAGGATTACCAGTTCACAATAGATACCCATCTGGAAATGCCCAGAGCCGTCTTTTGTGATTCTTCTCCAAGTTTCAAATGAGCCACCTCACTCTCTCCTCTCTAGGCTTCCCAAGCCCTGCAAGATTTCCTGGAATCCAAGGAGACAGCAGCCCAGTCCATTCTGCAGGCTGACCAGACCCTGACGGACAAACAGAAGGAGCTTGAAGGTGAGCTCCTGTCCAGTAGGCTTTGCTTGCCTTGAAGACATACTGGCCCCAACAGGCCATTGTAGCTGCGAAAATATGATAACACAGTAAACAATGGATTGTATCTAATGCTGGTCCTACAGAGTGCACCCAGTGAAGTTAATGAACCTAAGTTAGTCATGTCTGTTAAGTTCATTTGGTCTACTCTGAGTAGGACCAGCATTGGACACAACCCACTAAGACTCTGTGTAGGCATGGTGGTAGGTGCTCATTATCCCAGACATTCTTGTCCTAAGAAGTTGTGTGAAACAACCTGTGTTGCTGTATCAAGCATCTCCCCAATAGTCTGTCGCCTCTTGAGTCGTTCCACCTCAGGTGATGCCAGTGCTGCATTTTTGGACTACACCAGCCCTGAATGCAACTGCCCTGAATTCGCAGCTACTCCTCCTACTGTGCTGTTCTCCATCTGGGAGCAGGTTCTGCACCTGGCAAAAGTGCAAACTGCAAGGCTCCACCCCCTTGAGGTGCAAAAGACAGCAGGACTCCTGCACCGTAGGCAGTTCTGCAGAACCTGCTCTCAGGTGGAGAACAGAGCGGTTAGAGGCATAGCTGGGAACCTCCACTGGCAGAGGCAATATGTTTCTGAATACCAGCTGTTGGGGATCACAAGTGGGGAAAGTGCTGTTGCAGTCAAACCCTGCTCGTGGGCTTTGTATAAGCATCTGGCTGGCCCTCGTGAAAAGAGTTTGCTGGACTAGGTGGGCCACTGACCTAAAAGAGTTTGCTGGACTAGGTGGGCCACTGACCTGGCTGAAGCACCCTGCAGAGTTGGAGGAGGGCTCCCAGGCTCGGGCATGCAGGAATTCCAAAGAAAGATGCCCAAACCATCAGAAGGATCAGGTGTAACAATTTATTAAAGAAGGGTTCAAACCTATAGCAAACATCTGACAGCTCTCTCCTTTCCCCTGCTCACATCATTCCATGGGATGGACTGCAGCAAGGAGATGGCTTGTCCACACCCAAGTAAAGATACACACAATCTTCATGGGCTCATGGGCTCAGTGGTCTAAACCACTGAGCCTCTTGGGCTTGCTGATTGGAAGGTTGGCAGTTCGAATCCCAGTGACGGAGTGAGCTCCCGTTGCTCTGTCCCAACTCCTGCCAACCTAGCAGTTTGAAAGCACATCAGTGCAAGTAGATAAATAGGCACCACTGTGGCAGGAAGGTAAGCAGCGTTTCCGTGCATTCTGGTTTCTGTCACGGTGTCCCGTTGCGCCAGAAGCGGTTTAGTCATGCTGGCCACATGACCCGGAAAGCTGTCTGGAGACAAACTCCCTCGGCCTGAAAGTGAGATGAGCGCCACAACACCATAGTCGCCTTTGACTGGACTTAACCATCCAGGGGTCCTTTACCGTTTACCTTTACATCACATGGAACACAGGTGGCTGGTATTAACCATTACCTCCCCCTCTAGCTATGCCTGGGGCCTGTGGATACATCAAAGCATGTAAAGCGCACATGAGCTCAGTGCTGCAGCTGCTATCGATTAGGCAGGGGTTATCTTGACCATCAATATGCAAAGTTTCCAGACCAGCTTGCCTTTCAGTTCAACACACCAGGCCTGATCCAGGAGGCTCATTGCAGGGCAGGGAATGGGATGGCTGTGACCACCTGGAGGTGGCTGGACTGCATATCCCATCCCTCACTAAAGGTCTCACGTTGGCTGAGACATGCTGAAGATCCAACAATATCTGGAAGGCCTGCTCTGTTCTACAACTCGAAAAACACCATCGGTGGGAGGAGAAATTCCTTCTGATTGTGTTCCTCCCCCACTATAGTGGAGAAAGCCCGGGCTGAGGCTGCCAGGCGGGAAGCTGAGGTCCAAAGACGGATGCAAGAACAGACCGAGCAGATGATGCGGGAAAAGGATCGGAGCTATGAGGAGCACAAGCGCCAGTTGTTTGCCAAGATGGATGAAGACAGGAGGGCCCTCCTGGCTGCAAATGAGAGATTGTTGAACCAGAAGCTCCAGGTAACAGCCCTTCTCTGCTCCCACATTGTTTGCTTTTCTTAAAAAAGATGTTTCAATACATGCAGTTCCTTATGTGTAGGTCTCATGATCAGCAAGGGCACACCAATAAGTGGAGCTTAAGGGGACTTCCAGAACTGGTGTTTCATTGTATTCTGCAATATGTTATTGGCACAATGGTTAGTGCACTAGGAATGGGTATATTATTGTACAGGCCACATTCACACCATACATCGAAAGCCTCTGTGATACCACTTTGAACAGCTGCGGAGCTGTCGTTTGGTTAAGGATGCTGAGAGTTCTTTTGGAGGCCCCCTATTCCCCACCCCAGAGCTATAATACTCAAAAGTTCCCTGTGAAAGGGATGATTGTTGAACCCCTCTGGAACCACCCTTCCTCTTGCTTCCTTGGAGGGAGACTAGATAGTGGAGCATGTGTAGAAGCTAGCCTATGGTCAGACGCAGGTCTCCGTTGTCGGTGAAGTTGATTCTTTCTTCAAGGAAACAAGCATGCAACTTGGCCTTGTGGTCTCAGCAACACTCCCCAGTAGGTCTTGCCCCATGGAAGGGTTGCCAGGACTGAAGGTCCCTGTCTTCCACCCTCTCTAAGGCTCCTCCTCCTCCCAGGTGTTTCCCAAGCAGTCTCAAAATGCCTTGGCATGTCTCTGGCCTCTGCTTAGCCCATCTTAGAGACCACTGGTTCAGAGGCAAGTGGAGAGGCGAGTTTGAGGGAGACTTCCTGGGTTGTTAAGCAGTCCCTTGACCACCCCCGCTCCTCTGCTTCAGCCTCAGAGTCTGAACTGCATCCTGTCAGGTTCTTCCTGCTCACTAAATCCTGTGCCCCTTCAGCATCTGACACCTTCTCCTGTCCAGCCAGTCCCTGACACCAACTATACAAGGCTACAAAATTTACATGAATTGCTCCAACCACTTTTGCTTCTGCCCCCTCCCATCACTGACATGCGCTCTCTGGAAGATGGTGCAGAAGGAAATGTGACACATTTTTGTTTGTTCCTTGAAAACTTCCATGGATCCTGGGATCTGCTGGGACCTGGCAGCTCTGGGTTCTGTTGTAGCCCAGTTCCATCTGTTTTGTGATCATCTATGCTTCCTTCTCTCTCTCTCTCTCTCACACACACACACTCACACACTCACACACAAAATGTGTTACAATTAACGGATGCTGACTTTATTATGCATCTCTCCACCCCCTTCCTCTAACAGGAGCAGAGGCGTCTTCAGCAAGAAGGGTACCAGCAGGAATTCTCAAAGCTTCAGTCTCAGGTCCAGAGCTTGGAGTCTCAGATACAGCAACAGAGGAGCCAGAGAAGAAGCTCTAGAGGATGTGTGATCGCTTGAGGACTGCATCTCTGAACAGCCCCGATGGACTGAGTGAACGAAGGGGAATTCTGGCCTGGCCTCAGGGCTGTGGATGAGGTTCAGCTGGGATGGGAAAAGGAGAGAGCTCTACTTTGTACCACTTTTTTTAAAAAAAAATTTAATTAAATTTTCCGAATTAACAATTCAATCATATCACATTAAATACTCCAAATTATACATATACATATCCAAATATTCTGCCAAATTATATATTTTTTCTTCTCGGGACTCCCCACGCGTCAAGGTTTGGAATCACTGCATTTCCTGATTCACCAATGTCGCTCTATTTCATTCTGTTGTTCTCCTCCATTCTTTCACAGCCTCTGAGTTGTTTCCACAAATGAGTTGAAGCCAATAATATGTTTCTCTGAGTATTTTATATCAATCTGAGTCCCTTCCATAAATTTGCAGTATCTTTCCACACACCAGTATTTCTGCCGCATCAGTCTTTTCATTGTTGGCAGCCGCCATCTTACATAGTTCCAATAACTCCAATCTAAGCATCTGCTCCATAATTTCCCTGAGCCGGTTACATCAAACATTAGCCTTTCCAGGGGAGATTTGCCAAATCACGTAAGGGTATAGGTATAATCACATATTATACTTTGTACCACTTTTAATAGATGTTTGCAGTATGCCTATGTACGTGTACATGGTAAAAAAATGCTGCATTTTCAAAAGAGCCGGGATAGGTCCCGGAATGGAGGTTTCTGTGCAAAGATTAAGAGTACAGCGGTACCTCTGGTTACGAACTTAATTCGTTCTGGAGGTCTGTTCTTAATCTGAAACAGTTCTTAACCTGAGGTACCACTTTAGCTAATGGGGCCTCCCACTATTGCCGCCGCACGATTTCTGTTCTCATCTTGAGGTAAAGTTCTTAACCTGAGGTACTACTTCCGGGTTAGCGGAGTCTGCAACCCGAAGTGTTTGTAAACCCAAGGTGTTTGTAACCCAAGGTACCACTGTATTGCATCCAGGCTTACAATGCAGTCCTGCAAAGTAAGTCCTGTTGCATTTAGTGCGGCTTCCTCCAAAGCAGTTAGGGTCGTGTTTAGAGTAGGTGAAGCCAGTGGGACTTCAACTAACATGATTTCAACAAGTTTACTCTAAGGCTGTAGTTGTAATCTCATTGACTTTAAAAGGACATGCTTTTGAGTAGGCCTGGTTAGGATTGCATCCTAAGCTGGGCTCCAACCCAAAGTTTTCAGCTTAAAATTATCTGAAGGCAAGTTAAGTGTGTGGAAAACTTATTTGGTTTAGATGTTAGGAAGTGAGCACTGATTTTTCCATCTGTCCATGAAACTCAGATGGATGGGTTTTAGGGAATGGGAAATAGGGGTCATCCACCACCATCCCACTAAGGGCATCCTTTAACTCGGGCAAATTCACTGCACCTGTGTACTGACTTCTGTTCTAAACAATTACCTGTGTCCGTGTTGAGTGAATCAGTCTTCAGGGGGCGTTTACAGTGTTGTCTATGGTTGTACACTTAACTGCATTTTGATATGGATGGTGCTAATATAAAACCAGATGGTTGGATCCATCTCTTAGGAAGCTGCCTGATAGTCAGATCAGTGGTCCATTTGATTTTGTCTGCACTGACTGGCAGCAGCTCTCTGAGGTTTCAGATATGGACATTCCCAGCCCTGTCTGGAGATGCTAGGAATTGAACCGGCGACCTTCTGCATGCTAAGCAGCTCCTATATCACTGAGCTACGCCTTTGCCCCTCTCCCACGTTGCTAATAACATTCAGAATCAGCTGTGTGATGGGGCTGTTGCTGCCCAGTCCACATGTAGGAAGCAGCTAAGGTGGAGAAATCCCTCATATTTGTCTCGTGGTGCTGTGTGCTATGAACTGGTCTGCAGCCAAAGATGAGTAAATGTGTAGCTGCTGCTGTGCTTTTGCAACCTCTGAATTCCTCACCCCCAAACCCAGATTCCTGGCATCCCTCCACCCACCAGTGATCTGCACTATTGACAAGGGAAGGAATCTATTCAGTTGCAGTCAGTTTGCTGGACTCGGGCTGCTGCCACGTCTTTTGAGCTGAACCCCCTCCCCCCTTGTGCAGAATAATTTTTTGGGGGGGTCTTATTCATGCTTATTCTCAAAGTATTGCAATGTTACAATGAAAATTGTAATGAAAGTGCATGAAGTGCTTGTGTGTTTCAGTATTTTTTTAAATAAAAAATAAAAGCTGTCTTTGAGTACGCCTGCTTTGTTTCTAGTCTCTTCAACTAACAACTTCTTTTTAAAAGTTTTTATTTTGGAGAGCTGTTGTACCAGCCAGCGTTGCCAATTCTATCCCATTCCAGGAAATCGGGCAATCAACACTCTTGCCAAGGGAAGAGGGGGAAAGAGTCCAGTGATCTCAGTACTGCTCACAGGTTTTGTGTTGGGAAGCCATTATTTCCCAAGGTTAGGATACCGTGTTAAATCTTAAAACTAGGACAAGGAACTAGTCGGTTCTCAATATGACAGTTGAGCAAGCAGACACAATTGCCTTATTTGCTTGTGAAGCAATTTCTCCCTTGAGAAAGACTTGCGGTCACAGCTAATTGCAGCTAAAAGGCCAACTTTTTGGGTCTACTCAGTTTGGACTTTCACGGCTTTCCCCATCAAATGCAGGCCCTGAAATTTGCTTACAGAGTCAAGTTAATGGAAGGTGGGAAGTTACAAGTATGGTTGGATGGGGAAATAGTAAAAAAGTAAGGTCAGAAAGAAATGAAATGCAGAAATGTACAGGATTGCGACAATTCCGAGGACGCAAGGCAAGAGACAGGCAGAGGGGTGCAAAAAGGCAAGGGGGAAATAGGTGGCTGCTGGTAGCTGCCCCATCAGGGCAACATTTGTGGAGCAGACGTCCAAGGCTCCCAGGGCCAGGCTCGCTACTGCAAAAGACCAAGGGTGTGTGTTTGCATTACTGCCTCAAAGTGTAGTGAAGTTGTTGAGGGATTTTTGTGTGTGTGCATTTCTCATCTCTCTCCCCCCCTGCTCCTTTTCAGGGGCGTACCCAGGATCAAAACTAGGGGCAAGGGGGGCAAGGGGCGGGGCCAAGGCACGGGAGGGAAGGGAAGGGAGGAAGCGCGCACGGCAGGGTGGGGGAGGAGCCGGAGCGTGATGGCTGCCGGGCGAGGGGGCTGCCGGTGGCAGCAGCAGGATCGGCGGCAGCGGGGGAGTCTCCAGAGGCAGGCGGCAGCGGAAAAGCACAGCCCAGTGGAGTGTGAGTTCGGCGTTCCCGCCTGTCGCGCCACACCCTCCAGCTTCCCGTCGCGCTCTCTGGTTCTCCGCCGCACTTGGCCTTGCCGGAGGGCGCGACGGAGAGCTGGAGGGAGGGCGCGGCGCGGTGTGCGGGAACGCCGAACTCGCGCTCCGCCGGGCTGTGCTCCGCCTCTGCCCACCAGCCCCGCCGGCACTGCCGCTCTCATGCGCCGGCCCTGCTTCTAAGGGGGGGTGGGCAGCTGCCCTGCGCTGGGTATGCCCATGCTCCTTTTTATCCGTAAAAGAAAATAACAAGCATTTGAAACATTCAGAAATAATAGTTCAAATCAACCATAATCTAAAACCAGATTTAAACACATGACAGGTTGGATATTCGATGTGTTCGTAGGCCCCCCTCCCAGGTTGGTCACCCCTGCTGTTGCATGCCACCTCAATCTGAGGTGCAGGGTTCAATTTCCATGGAATGAGGGTCAGTGGTGACTGTGGTGTCTTTATGATATATGGTTTACTTGCATACAGTATATAAGGTAAAGGACCCCTGGACAGTTAAGTCCAGTCAAAGGTGACTATGGGGTTGTGACGACGCTCATCTTGCTTTCAGGCAGAGGGAGCTGGTGTTTGTCCACAGGCAGCTTTCTGGGTCATGTGGCCAACACGACTAAACCACTTCTGGTGCAACGGTGCGATATGACAGAAACTGGAGCGTATAGAAATGCCGTTTACCTTCCCATCACAGCGGTAACTATCTACTTGCACTTGCTTTTGAACTGCTAGGTTGGCAGGAGCTGGGACAGAGCATGGGAGCTCACCCTGTCGTGGGGATTCGAACAGCCAACCTTCCAATCAGCAAGCATACACCCACCCACCCTGACAACAGAAATCAAGCATGGCTCTCCTTCCCTGGCTTCTATCTAAAGGCTGCTTCCAACTCTCTCACATAACTCTGCTGCCCCTACCAGCCAGGTGAGGGAGGGGGGGAGCACCCATTTGGCACAAAGCTACTTCCCTTTTGTTATGCTCAAGCCCAGTAAGTCACCAAGAAGATGGCCTGGTTAGTTCATACCAGATTTCAACCTTTGCTGTGGGTCTAGGTGCTCAGGAATTAGGACTTGGGCATTATACAGACTACTAGGTAAAGGGACCCCTGACCATTAGGTCCAGTCATGACCGAGTCGACTCTGGGGTTGCGGTGCTCATCTTGCGTTATTGGCTGAGGGAGCCGATGTACAGCTTCCAGGTCATGTTCCCGCCGGAGCGGTACCTATTTATCTACTGGCACTTTGACGTGCTTTCGAATTGCTAGGTTGGCAGGAGCTGGGACCGAGCAACGGGAGCTCACCCCGTCGCGGGGATTCTGATCGGCAAGCCCTAGGCTCTGTGGTTTAACCCAGAGCGCCACCCGCGTCCCATATACAGACTACTAAAGGTAAAGGTAAAGGGACCCCTGACCATTAGGTCCAGTCGTGACCGACTCTGGGGTTGCGCGCTCATCTCGCATTATTGGCCGGCTCGGCGTATAGCTTCCAGGTCATGTGGCCAGCATGACAAAGCCGCTTCTGGCAAACCAGAGCAGCACATGGAAACGCCGTTTACCTTCCCGCTGTAGCGGTTCCTATTTATCTACTTGCATTTTGACGTGCTTTCGAACTGCTAGGTTGGCAGGAGCTGGGACCAAGCAACGGGAGCTCACCCCGTCACAGGGATTCGAACCGCCGACCTTCTGATCAGCAAGCCCTAGGCTCAGTGGTTTAACCACAGCGCCTACCCCCCCCCCCCCAAATCACAACACTAAAATCCCACAGAAGCTAGGCATATTTATCAAGTTCATAAGTTTATTGTTCTAGCCGAAGTCCACAACAAACTGGTGCTAGGCAATAGTATTAATAAAATAATACAGAACATACGTCTATAAAAGGACATGCATAACTGGCAACAGTTCAGAAACGCCCAGATCCGTGCGTGAAGGCAGATAAAAACTCAGAAATGGAGGACCCGGGTGGCGCTGCCGCGAACTCTCAGCTCTTCCCGGAATCCTGCGCTTACAATCAGGGGCCGCTTTCACTTTCACTTCCTCGTCGCGAACAAAAGCCCCGCTGAGCAGGCAAGGAGCCATAGTTAGCGCGGTCAGCGGGAGAGCGCGCGGGAAGACTGGGAGCCGGAGGCCGCGGCCGCCGCCGCCGCCGCCGGGACGGTAAGGAGAGCGCCCGGGCCATGTTTTGGGCGGACCCCGCCGCGAACCGCAGTTGCGCCGCGATCCCCGTTGCTGAACAGCCGCGGAGGCGGAGCTTGGAGAGCCTCCTCCTCGTTTGCCTGCTGCGAGAATCCACACGTGCAATCCCAGCCCTCTTTTCCCGGGAGTCATCCCCGTGGCATAGGTGCCAACTCCCTGGCTGGGTGCGCCATCGCCCACAAAATTCCCCATGAAGGGAGCCGGGCACCCACAAATTTCGGTGCCAGGGCCAATCTGCACGCTGCGTGGCACCCACGGCCCCGGACAGGCGGACACCCACGGTCACGGGGCCAAGTTGGCACTCCTGCCCCATGCGGTTAAAGTAAGACTTACTTCTGAGTAGACGTTGCACTGGAAAGTTGGGAACAGCCGCGCTCCTGCGCGAGAGGGGTGGGGCCGAGGGGGAGGAGCCGGCGCCGTCTGGTTTACTACCGAGTAGACGCGCGGAGGATCGGCTTGCAGGTGCACATGCGAAAGGAGAGCAGCCGCGTTCACGGGGCAGCAAAAGGCCGGTTGTTTATTCTTGGATCCCCACCCGAGCTAGTTTTAGCCAAGTACTGTATTTGGAGCGGCACCGCAGCGAAGCTCTTTTTGCTTACGAGCTGCTGCCAAATGTCTCCGCGCGTCTGAGGCTGGTTTAGCGCCAACCCGGGGGGGGGGCGATGAGTTAAGGGAAGAGGTTCTAGCCAGGGGTGTCAACTTGAATAAAATGGGGGGGGGAGCCCTGCACCACATAATCGATCACATGACACGGCGCACGCACATCGTTTGAATGTCAATGCGGAGGGGGGGCGACCCCTTCAAACATTTGATTGCGGGGGGGGGGGAAGGGACCTCGGCCCCCTAGGAGTTGGCTCCTATGATGGGTTTTGTGCATTTGGCACCATTACCCCTTTGGTGCGTGTCTCGTGAGAATCGGCCTGGGGATTCCCACACGAACCCTGTGCGGTTTGTGGTTTTGCGCTATAAGATGGAGGAGGTTGCTTTGCACCCTGCAAAGAGGCCAGTCAACCTTCCGGGCCCTCTGTGTGTCTCTGGGCAAGGCAGGCCTCAATCCGGAAACCAAAGCAAGTTTTAACTGCCCCAGTAATTATCATTACTGGTGGTTTTGAAACGGTGTTCCTCGAAACATGGGGCTTCCCAGAGATTCTTCGGTGAGAAGTTTGCTCATTGCAGATAAACTGCTCAGAACATAGTTTCTTCCTAATAATAACAGTAACAAACAGTAACAATTTTTTTTCTAAATTGTACGCCACCTTTCATTTCCAATAAATGCCAATATTAAAACAGTAGCCCGTTGTTGTTGTTGTTGTTGTTGTTGTTGTTGTTGTTGTTGTTGTTGTTGTTGTTGTTGTTGTTGTTGTTGTAACTTTAATATGTGTGGTGTTTTGCAAAAGGTTAGTTCCTTGCCTTGAGAACCTTACTGTCTAAAATAAGACACAAGAAAAATGAAGGAAGAGGAGAGAGGTGAAGGCAGATTTTAAAGGGAGAATGCTATTTTAATTATTTCAGTTCCACAAATGCAGGGATGGGGGACCTGTGACCTTTTAGATCAGGGGTCAGCAAACTTTTTCAGCAGGGAGCCGGTCCACTGTCCCTCAGACTTTGTGGGGGGCCGGACTGTATTTTGAAGAAGAAAAAATGAATGAATTCCTATGCCCCACAAATAACCCAGAAATGCATTTTAAATAAAAGGACACATTTGACTCATGTAAAAACACACTGATTCCCAGACCGTCCATGGGCCAGATTTAGAAGGTGATTGGGCTGGATCTGGCCCCCGGACCTTAGCTTGTCTTCCCATGTTCTAGATCAGGGGTGGCCAACTCCCAAGAGACTGCAATCTACTCACAGAGTTAAAAACTGGCAGTGATTGGGGTCAAAGTTGTTGAGCTTTTTCAGGGAGGAGATAAAATGTTGAACTTTTTAAAGGGGAGCCACAGTTGTTCAGCTTCTTTGGGGGGAGCCAATGATCTACCAGTAATCTATCGCAGACATCCAAAATCACAATCTACCTGTTGGACATGCTTGTTCTAGATGACAGAATCATAGAGTCAGAGAATTGTAGATCTGAATGGAACCCTGGGGGTCAATGCAGGAATCTCAACAGGTGGTTCCCATCCAAATTGAAACCATTCCTGGCCCTGCTTAGCTTTGCAAATGCACCAGCAGTTTTATTGCTCTGCCACAGTAAGGCAATAAACCATCAAGTTGTTCAAATAGTAATAAAGATAATATCTTGGCCGTGTACCATAAAATCATTTAAACATCCAGAAATTATAAATTAATAGCATACAGAACAAATGGTCAACACTGAATCAAATTCATTCCCTAATTTTTTTAAGCTGTCTTTTATTAATGGATTTATTTGCACATTGCTTGTGCACATCTTTATAAATCATCTATCTTCACTGGTGGTGGTGGTGGTGTAAATATGTACAATTTTTTTGGCAAAGGGGGTTTAAGGAGATAACAGAAATCACTGGGTTAAAGCTGACTTGAAAGTCCAGAGGTAGCTTTATTATCTATTTACGATGGGGTGGAAGGTTCAAAGGCTATGAAGGACTTGCTCACAAATTTATTAACAACTGCACAAATTTTATAGCTACGGTAGGAAGTGGAAGGGTCAAGCAGAATATAAAATGGAAGAATGGTATAAAGAGGGGTGGGGTATAGCTATTAATGATAAAGTAATATGTGCCATTAAGGTAAGACGGGGAATATGTAGGGGAAATTATTTTGAGGAGATAGAGAGAGTGTTTGTAGAATTTATACTGTTAAAATGGAAAGGGGTCAAACCATCGCAAGACGTGTTGACATTTTGGGAGGTTAGATAGTTACAATGGAATGGTCTCAGTGGTGGGGTGCACATTTTAATTCTTATATATTTGTGATTATCACTTTGTCAAAATAAATAATCTATCTAAATATAAATAATAGCATCTTTCTGATTCTTCTGGCTCATATTTTTTATACATAGGTGTACATGAAATATATCCAGTGGTGACTCTTCCTGGTTTTCCATCTGTCTCCTACCCCAAACAGTACTTTAAGGTTTAGAGCAATGGCGCCCGAAAGCCACTTGTCTGAGCCCATCTGCCTGATCCAGAACAGGGACAGGAAGCTCTTTGTCTGTGAAAAGGCCCTTCACCTGCTCTCTGAAATTCGCCAGCCGGTGGTGGTGGTTGCCATTGTGGGACTCTACCGAACGGGCAAGTCCTACCTCATGAACAAACTAGCTGGCAGAAACTCAGGTGAGAGAGAAAATTGCAGTGAACCCTGGAGATGGAGGGGAGCAAACTCTACATTTAAGTGTTTTATGCTCAAATGGGGTGTGTATGTGGACCACAGAGTGCCCTTCTGTGCAGAGAGAATCCTGTAGTGACTTATTCCGAGCACAATTCAAAGTGTTGGTGCTGACCTTTAAAGCCCTAAACAGCCTCGGCCCAATATACCTGAAGGAGCGTCTCCACCTTCATCGTTTTGCCCGGACACTGAGGTCCAGCGCCGAGGGCCTTCTGGCGGTTCCCTCACTGCGAGAAGTGAGGATACAGGGAACCAGGCAGAGGGCCTTCTCGGTGGTGGCGCCCGCCCTGTGGAACGCACTCCCATCAGATGTCAAGGAAATAAACAACTATTTGACTTTTAGAAGACATCTGAAGGCAGCCCTGTTTAGGGGAGTTTTTTATGTTTGATGTTTTATCGTGTTTTTAATATTCTGTTGGGAGCCGCCCAGAGTGGCTGGCAAAACCCAGCCAGATGGTGGGGTATTTATTATTATTATTATTATTATTATTATTATTATTATTATTATTATTATTATTATTATTTTATTCAAGGCCAGTTAATGTGTTCCAAGGCAACAATTTGGACACAACTTCCACAGGAGTCCAGCATGCCTCTAATCCTAGTTTTCCTGATACATCTCTTAGGAAAATGTAGAACATTAGTAGAGTATCTGATCTGCATGTATAAGTTCCCAGGTTGAATGTTTCTAGTCTGAAAACCCTGGTGAATTGCTGTCAGTCAGGGTAGAGTGACAATACTGGGTTAGATGGGCTAATTCAGTGTCAGGAAGCTTTCTAGTTTTCTAAAAAGAAGCCCACTTTTCCTACCACCCCATCCCCCTGTGTGGGAGAGGGAACTACACCCTTGAAATGTTGCCTCTTATCATCTGTGTAAGACGTAAGAGCCTTCCAAGAGAAAGGGCGTCAGCCCCGTTCCCTGATCTTACTAGCTCGCATGTTTCCAGTTTCCTAAATCCTGAAAATTTGATTATCTCCATGGTTAGGTTTCCCCCTGGGTTCTACGGTGCAGTCAAAGACCAAGGGAATCTGGATGTGGTGCGTCCCCTACCCCGGCCGGCCTGGTCAAACCCTTGTGCTTCTGGATACAGAGGGACTCGGCGATGTGGAAAAGGTAATTCTGAACTCTTGGATGGTGCACCTGCTGAATTTCTGTCTAGCATGTACGGGGCATAGGACATAATACCGTAGCATTTGTGACAGGGCCAGGCGCAACATATCTGCCACCGTACCCAGCTGCTGAAGGATCATTGCCAGGTATTTGTCTGCAGAACCAGAAAATGCACACACCAACAGAGATAAATGTTTTATACATTTAAAGTGTGACTCAGAGGCGGAAACCTCTGTGAAGGGACTGTGAAAACAAGCTGGTGTGAGGGTGCCAACCTCTTTGTAAACTACAGGAAGGCCCCAAGTATGACTAAATATTTTGGCTGCTGGGATTTTGATGGCACAGCACAACTTACGTAATTTTTGGAATTTCTGTTGGGAGCCTCCTAGAGTGGCTGGGGAAAGCCAGCCAGATGGGTGGGGTATTATTATTATTATTTATTATTATTAATAATAATAATAATAATTTATTATTACTTACCTTGGGAAGCTTTTCTCTGGCATGGGAACAAGTGTTGGGCAAAGCTTTCCCTGCTTGATTTTGACGTGGCTAGCTGCTGTTAAAAACCCAGAATTGGGGCTCAAAGGAAGGGAGTTTAGGTATAACCCAGCACCAACAGCACTTTGGTTCTCAGTAGTGCAACTGCATCAGCGTCAGTCCTTAGCCCGCTGCGCCAGCTTTCCCAGGGCCAAGTAAAAGCAACAAATAACTTGAGAATGAATCAGTACTTATGTATTGTGCACCTCAGTTGGTTAGAGCATGGAGCTGATAATGTGAAGGTTGCAGGTTTGAACCCCCTATGGGACAGCTGCATTGTATTACTGCATCGCAGGGGAGAAGCAGAGCCAGTGTGGTATAGTGGTTAAGAGCCGTGGACTCGTAATCTGGGGAACCAGGTTCGCTTCCTTGCTCCTCCACATGCAGCTGCTGGGTGACCTTAGGCTAGTCACACTTCTTTGAAGTCTCTCAGCCTCACTTACCTCACAGGGTGTTTGTTGTGGGGGAGGAAGGGAAAGGAGATTGTTAGCCGCTTTGAGACTCCTTAGGGTACTGATAAAGCGGGATATCAAATCCAAACTACTACTCTTCTTCTTCTTCTTCTTCTTCTTCTTCTTCTTCTTCTTCTTCTTCTTCTTCTTCTTCTTCTTCTTCTTCTTCTTCTTCTTCTTCTTCTTCTTCTATGGCTTTCTTCCTCCTTTCTTAGGGTGATACTCAAAACGACACCTGGATCTTCGCTTTGGCTGTACTCCTGAGCAGCACCCTGGTCTACAACAGTTTTGGTGCCATTGACCAGCAAGCTATGGATCAGCTTCAGTATCCTTCCCAAGCACTAACTCTGATTTTCATTTGCTGGAGGGAGTTTGAGGAAGTCCTGTATTGGCTCTCTCTCCTTAGGACATTGTCTCTTGTTATGTCTGGAGTGGTAGGAAATCTTTTCCAGCCCAGGGGCCACATTATTTTATGTGCAACCTTCCAGGGGTCATGTGTCAGTGGTGGGTGGGGCCAGAGACAAGAGTGTGCAGAACAACTGGTGCAACTCTATGAGTTTTGATGGATGCAATAATGGTAAAATGATTGGTATAGTTTTTTTTGTAAAATATGCAGGGATTTAAGATATGTAAAATGAACCATGGAAAGAGAAGAAGAGAAGTCATTGATATCTTAAGGATGTAAAATGAGAATTTGAAATTGTAAAACAGAAAATTTAATAAAAATTATATACATTTAAAAAAAAACACCAGAAGATGAGGAGGTAACAGGGTTTAGTGAGCAGGAAGAATCTGTGGCAGAGAGCAGTCCACAATCAAAGGCAGAGGCCAAAGCCGGCAAGTGGGAGGAGGCCAAGAGGAAGATGAGTCAGGTCGATGAAAAGTCACAGGAGTCTCCCTGCCCTGCTGCTACAATCTTCCCTCCCCACTTGTCTCCCAGAACCAGAAGAGGGCTGAAATGGGCAGAGCAGTGGCAAGTTGCACGCAGGCACAGTCTCTGATTGTTTGGGGGAAGCCCTGGAGAGAAGGGACTTCGACTGCTATGGGGAGGCGGGGACTTTCAGTCTCAGCAATGGATTCATGGGGGAAGACCTACTGGAGGTGAGCTGCTGTGCTCCTTAGGCCTGACACTCAACCAAGTCCGTAAAGATCCTGCTTTTGCTAATAAAGAGTTAACTCGCAACTTTGACATCATTTTTCTAAAACTGCCATCCACATGCCACATAAAGTTGAAGGGATTTTCTCTCCTGTTGTAACTTTGTTTTCCTGTGGCAATAATTTCAAAGCAGGCCACCCTTGGGGGCGGGATGGGGGGGAAGAGGCATGGAAAGGGCACATTGTAAGGACATCATTGCCACAAATGCAGCTGCATGAGGATTTGTTCTGCACATGCAATGGAAACGGTTAATGAGATGGCTCTCCAAAATATGCAGCATTTTAAAGGTACAGGACCTTTCTCATTTGCATTGAACTATCTGTTCTGTATTACATGGCTATGCAGTGGGGGTATTTCGAGGGGGTGCTTGTTGTCCCCCTGTGCAGGCAACTAGTCTCTTGATTCCTAAACCTGGCCAACAGCTATGTGACAGAGCTCACGGAGCGCATCAAATCCAAATCGTCCCCCGGGGGCGGCAGTGGGGGACTGGAAGACTCTGCTGAGTTTGTCCGCTTCTTCCCAAGTTTCGTCTGGGCCTTGCGGGATTTCACCTTGCAGCTGGAGCTAAATGGGCACCCCATCACTGAAGACGAGTATCTGGAACATTCCTTGAGATTAAGGAAAGGTACTAACAGTGGCTTACAAATTCAATGGTTTCCCCTAAAGAATTCCAGGAGCTGCTGTTTGTTAAAGGTGCTGAGAAGTGTTGGGAAACTACTCTTCCCCTTCCCAGACTACAGAGTTCCTTGGGAAGGAGTATTGATTGTTAAACCACTCTGGGAATTGTAGCTTTGGGGGGAGATTAGGGGTCTCCTAACAACTCTTCGCATGCTTAACCGACTCCAGTTCCCGGAATTCTCTGGGGGAAGCCATGACTGGTCAAAATGGTATCATAGTGCTTTGAAGTATTGTGTGAATGTGGCCTTAGTTTAATACCAGTCTAGGTGTGTTAACGTCGTGCCTATACTACCTAGCAGAGTTGTGTTTCAAAGCACGTTTGATGTGTTTACACATCACATTTATTTGAAACAGTTGCAGCTTTCCTCTGCACAAAATTCCTCCCAACAAACCACAATAAAATACAGTACTGTATATAAACTGTTTCAAAGGGGTAGCCAAGTTACTCTGCTGCAGCAAACACAACGGAACCTTGCTAACTTACCAACAGCCAGCTCTGGTAGGCCCAGTCAGCATGGACGTTGCTTAGGGATGATGGGAGTTGCGGTCCCATGATACCTAGAGGGCGCTAGGCTGGCTAACCCAGCTTTGTAACTTGCATGTGTGTGTGTGTGTGTGTATCTGCCAACTTAGGATAACATTCCATGCACCTGAGAGAGTAAGCCTATGCCATAACACACTTGCTAGTCTTTAAAGTGCATGAGACTGTCGTTTTTAGTATATATATTTAAAAACACTCAGAATTCATAATGCATCTGAAATTACTAGCTGTTGCTTAAAACTTAGAAACAGTACCACCCCTGCCTATAGTTAGATCTAAGAGTCAGAAGGGAGGGAAAGGTAGGAAGAGGGGAAAAGGGTTGTGTGTCTATGTGCTTAATAAGGATAACCATGAAGTATAGTATGCCTTCTATTCTATAGTATGAAATATTCGCCTTGCTCAAATCCCACTTTTCCTCTTCCATGTTCCAACCCACTGGTATCTTTGCATTTCTATGTACCATTTCAGATTTACCCACAAGCTCTCCATCTCCTGATAATATTTGTTCTGGTACTGTATTTGTTAGAAACTGCATTTCATAAAGAATGAATTGTACTGGGGGGAAAGAAAACCTATGTTATGTAATGTAACAGCTGCAGAATCTTGTGACTCCAATTAAGGTCACAGAAATGCTGACTCATCGACTTGTTAATTTGTTAACTCCCTTTAAAAGTGAGTGTGTTTCTTATATAGGAGGGGAGGGAGCTGGAGGTTGTCTTGTTGTTGTTTCATTGACCAACAACAACAACATGGGAGTGTGGAAACTTCAAGTAGATGCTGTGTCTGGAGGAGTTTGTGAGGACAGACAAACTGGGCACTGATATCTTACACACTGCTATGAAAGAGTTTTTGAAGCAAGAAGCATGAAGATCCTCTCTTGGACTCAAATGCATTGTATTGGACTTGATATGCACAAATAATACTGCTTGTGTTTAGATGTTTTAATTTTTGTATGGATAAATGTTTATTTCTGACTGACGGTCGAATAAAATCTGATTGATTGAATACAGCTTGTTAACAGTTGCCATCCTGCAAGTAAAGAGTCATATTCAGAGTCCTGTGTCTGGAGCCTACTTCATCACGAAGGCTTTGAGGGTGAAACCCCTGCATGACTCAGAAAAATAGCTAACATCTCCATCTTCTTCCTTCCAGGTGATGCCTCTGATGTTCAGCTGTACAACCTGCCTCGCAAATGCATCCGGATGTTCTTCCCCACTCGCAAGTGTTTCATTTTCGACCGCCCCACTACTAGGAAGAACCTGCCCCAGCTGGAGTCGATGCAGGAGAGCCAGTTGGAGCCTGACTTTGTGGAACAAGCCGGCCAGTTCTGCCGTTACATCTATATAACATCCAAGGAAAAGACCATCCCAGGAGGACACCTTGTCAATGGCCGCTGTGAGTTCTGGTAACTCTGTAGTCCTCCTCAGATCAGCTGGTTGACAGCTGGTTGGTCCTGTGCACCTGTCAAAATTGCCCCAGGGAGGAGCTCGGGATCTGGCTCACCATCCTAGCTACTTGATTTTGCATTGCAATGGGCCACTCTGAGCACAGGCAGTTCAGTGTGCCCTCCCATAAGTGCTGCCACAACCAGCTCCTTTGCTTTCCCCCCCTGGTAGTGCTGGCAAACCTAGTGACGACCTATGTGGACACCATTCGCAGTGGGCAGGTGCCTTGCATGGAGAGCGCAGTGCTGGCCTTGGCTGAGATTGAGAACTCGGCTGCTATCCATGATGCTACTGTGCGCTACGGGGAGCTGATGGATCAAAAGCTGAAGCTTCCTATGGAGACGGTCCAGGAGCTGCTGGGGATCCATGCCGAGTGTGAGAAGGAAGCCCTGCAGGTGTTCCTGGCTCGTGCCTTCAAGGATGACCAACAACGGTTCCAGGTGGAACTCATGGTAGGTTGTCCCTTGATATCTTCATGTTAAGAGGTGGTACATTGAGAGTGTCGGTCTGGTTGCAAAACAAACATGAAGCAAGCATGTTAAACCTGGACAGTTTTTCCCATGCTGCAAACTGTATATTATACCCAAATATTCAGATTTTTGTCCACCAGACTGGAATCTTTTGGTGGAGGGTGGTTAAGAAATGTCTTGAACAATTTTATTCTAAAAATAAATCTGTAGCACACAAAGTCTGTTCTCCCAGAATAGAAATGTTTTGAAGTGCTTAGCTATGTCTCAGCTTTTTTTTTCTTTGTGTTGCCAGAAAACCATGGACCAGATGAAGGAGGGCTTCTGCCAAAAGAATGAGCAGGAATCTTCAAAACTCTGTTGGGCTGTGTTGATGTCCTTGTCTGGGGAGCTGGAGGAAAACATCAAACAGGGGGTTTACTCCTGTCCTGGGGGTCACAAGCTGTTTTCGGATGACCTGAAGGAAATGGAACGGAGATACCACCAAGAACAGAAAAAAGGAGTGATGGTGAGGAAGGGAGAGGGCTGCTGAATGAACATCTTAAAGGGACATTGTAATGTTTCTGGGGAGCTCGGCTGATTGGAGGGTTGGAGTGCACTCCAAATCAAGGTTTTCTCAAAATTCAAATGGCCAAAATCTGAAACACATTTTATAGGTGTGGTTGAAATAGGTGCAAAGTTCATAATTGAGTACCAGAGCTGGTGATTGGGTACTGAAATTGTAACTGGGGAAATCCAGCCAGATGGGCAGGGTAATAATAATAATAATAATAAATAATAAAAAATTACTCTTGCTATACAATTGCACCATTTTTAAAATTCTGAACAAGAAAAATTAAGGTTTGTCTGACTGCAGTCTAATAGCTCATTGTTCAACCTGGTAGCAAACAGAAAGGCATACAGCTGAAACAAGCTCAGATTCCTGGTCCAGTCGTGAGACATATAAAAAATAGAATGGGAGAGAGATTGTGGGAGGTTGTTCTGCTTCCCCTAGCAATCATAGCTGCCAAGTCTCCCATTTTTCACGGGAAACCCCCATATTTTAAACCGTTTCCTGCTGGCAGCCCGGATTGGAAAAAAAATCCCATTAATCCCCCGGATTTTCTACCTGCCAGGGAGGCTCCATTTTGGGTCCTGGCGCGGCCCGATTTCCGGTGCCCAGACATGGGTAGCGCGGCACCGGAAGTCGCTTCTACGCTGCTGATCCCGCATTTTTCAGCGGGAGACTTGGCAGCTATGCTAGCAATGTGCCTGAGCTTCCCAATTTAGGACCTGTACAGATGTGACACAGGAAGTCTGCAGTGTTTTGAATTTTACTTAAAATCAATTGCTAGAGATTGCAGATCAGACTAGAACACAGTGGCACTGGGAGATCCTTGCATTATCGGATATTCAGGGTGCTGTTTAGATCAGAAAAGCAGATGATCTTTTCTTCCATCCTGGCTGCTCTGATGTGATGTGATGTGATGTGCAGTCCCCAGCAGTGTTAAGTAACATTCAGAATGCTAGCAGATCCAGTCACAGGCACCCCTCAACATATCTGCTTAGGCTCTTAGAGGGCCACAATACAGAGGACGCAGGTGGTGCTCTGGTCTAAACCACTGAGCCTCTTGGGCTTGCTGATCAGAAGGTCGGCGGTTCGAATCCCCATGACGAGTTGAGCTGCCATTGCTCTGTCCCAGCTCCTGCCAGCCTAGCAGTTCAAAAGCACGCCAGTGCAAGTAGATAAATAGGTACCACTGTGGCAGGAAGGTAAACGCCGTTTCTGTGGGCTCTGGTTTCCGTCATGGTGTTCTGTTGTGCCAGAAGCGATTTAGTCATGCTGGCCACATGACCCAGAAAGCTGTCTGTGGGCAAACACCAGCTCCCTCGGTCTGAAAGCGAGATGACTTTGACTGGACTTAACCATCCAGGGATCCGTTACCTTTTAAATACAGAGGTAATAGAAGAAGCAAGTCCACAGCCCTCAGCTGCAGGATGAGATCTACTTTGTGCCTGAAATGAAAGGGGTGCTTGCCAGGGAGTCAAATGCCACTGGGCCATCCATCTTCTCACAGTCCATGCTTCAGACAGTCTCCCTTCCTCTTTATTTTTAACATCACGGCAGAAACCTTCGTGCATTTGTATGTCTCCTTTCTCATCTTATTAAGCAAAAATAGGAAGCTTGAAGCAGGCAGGGACCAAATCTGATTTTAGCCGGCCTCTCTTCATTCACTCTGCTGACTCTTCTATCACAGGCAGAGACAGTCCTACAGCAGTTCCTCAAGGAGAAGGAGAATGTCAGCAGAGCCATACTTCTAAGTGATCAAGCTCTGTCAGAGAAAGAGAAGGAAATGGCAGGTAAAGTAGAATGCATGTGACAGTGGTCAACAATGTGGCTCTCTGGAGGTCTTCCCCTGGGGCCCATGAAGACTCTGGGCCTCCCCACATGCTGTCCACTTGGTTATGAGGTTGCAGGTGTGGTTATATTTTTAGTCCTTGAAAATGACATGTTGGAAGTATGTTGGAAAAGAGACATTTTCTCCTCCTTCCTCTTTCAGCCCTATGTGCTTTTCAAGGCTCAGAACTCTACTGGATGAAACTTTTACCAGATCCCTCCAGAAAATGACACTTTTTTTCATACACATTCTCTCAGAGAGCTGATTTGACAGAAGCCTGCTGAAAGTGCTTTTCAGTCAGTAGATCATCTCTCTATTCCCTGTCTCTGTCATCCTTATTTTTGCCCCCTTCCAAAGCTTCTGTTGTCCCCTGACACACCCACCTAGTCACCTCCCCCTTTCAGCGGAAAAGCTGTCACTAAAGCAGATGATGCATTCCAGGGGAGTCTCCAGCTGTTTCCTAAGACTCTAGCAGACAGCCTATCTATTAAGCATCCATCCTGGGACCTGATGGTCTTGGGTGGTGTTTAAAATTAATTAATAATGATGATGATCTGCTTGCAGAAAGCTTTTGCAGAGGTTTGATTCGATCCAATGCTTGTTGAGCATTCATTGTGATTTGTTTACGGGGATGTAGTATGACAATGAATGTTCACTCTGACTTGCTTGTAGGGTGCTTACACATTTTCCCTTTTAGTCATTCACATCCCACAATTTCCAGTTCAATTGCCTGTCACTTTCCTAACAGCAAAAAAAGATTTTTTAAAAGTGGAATTCTTGCACTAGGGCAGGGGTCCCCAAACTTACCTCGCCGAGGGCCGGTGCCACCAGCGCCAATCGCGCTGCGGGCTGGAGCACGTGCCCATACGCGTGCCCACACACAATTTCCGGCGCACTTCCGGGTTGCCGGAACACCGGAAATCGCTTGTGCACATGGGCCTCCTGCAGCCTGGAAGTGCGCCGGAAATGACGCTTGCACATGCACCCAAGCTATTTCCGACGCTCCCGACGACATGGAAGGGGCCGCATAAATGAGCCTTGTGGGCCGCATCTAGCCCCGGGGCCTTAGTTTGGGGAACCCTGCACTAGGGCAACAGAGTTCATTAACTGACTTGAATGTGCAAACCTAAATTTCCTAGTATTCACTTGAATCCATCCCACAAACTACTGCTTTGGAGTATTTACTTCTGCTACTGCTTTTCTATTTTCTAGTTGCTTTGGGGCTTCTTACTTTCTCCAAATACAAGTATGAATGGTATGCAGGGCCACTGAGCACTAACAAACTTCAAGCAGTAATTCTGGCCCCTTTAACCCTATTTTAGCCAAACCCAAACTCCATAGCAGTCAATACCCATAGAACAATATCTTGTGACTCTGCACAAACACCTGCAGTTATTCGTTCCTCCTTTTTCCCCATTCCCGGGACAGAGGCAAAGGCAAAGGCTGAAGCTGCACAGCGAGAGCAGGAGATCCAGAAGCAGAAGCAAGCTGAGCTGGAGCAGAAGATGGAGGATCAGAAACGGAGCTACGAACTGAACATCCAGCAGCTGGAGGAGAAGATGGTGAAAGAAAGGGACAATCTACTGAAAGAGCAGAATATGATGATGGAGAGTAAACTCAGGGTAACTGTCACAGGCCCATCTTGGGCCTCTTCTCAATTTGCAACAAGCAAACACAAGAACACTAGTTTGGGTGGTTCTGGAGTTGTGCTTCCTTACAAAATGGATCAAGTCAGGCCCAGGGGAGTATTAGCCCTCTTCTTCACAATCCCAGGGCCTCTATCTTATTTAGTTACCGGTAGCAATGTTTTTCCTGGTCAGGCATCCCTCTGAGACACACTCAGCTGTGGAGGGAAGCTCCTGGGGTTGGAGTTCATCATGATCTGAGCCATCTCTTTAACTGAGTGTCAAGTGGCAGACAATGATGTGAAAAACTTAAATTCCATTCAATTAGATGCCTCCTTTAGAGCACCAGAAGAAAGCTTTTGCCTTTCAGTTTGGCTGGAAATATTCTTAAGCACACCAGAAGCCGAATCACACCCCTTTGCTTTTGATGTTAATGCCCTCTCTTCTTGCAGGAGCAAGAGGCTTTGCTGAAGGATGGATTCCAGAAAGAAGCGAATCGACTAAATGGGGAGATTAATCAGCTGAGAGAACAGACTGGAAATATCAAGAAGCCATCTTGGATTGGCGGGGTGTTGGGTGGTCTGGCAGATGCTGTCACATTATTTTTGCCTGGTATTGTCCCCAGAATTGCTGGATCGCTGGTTTCTAACTTTATAAAGCGCTTGTGATCAAGCAGGATAAGGCCTTTTTTGGAACCTGTCCTGTCCTGTCTGTGGACACAATGCATGCATTCTTGCTTGGCATATCTCTCTCCTCTCTCTCTCTCTCTTAAAAATTTCCCTCATTTACAAAAGCCACATGCATTGTCACTTTCTTTGGGTTGTGTTTTCTATAGATCAGTTACATTTGTCGTGAGACACTGGTGTTCTATGAAGTAAAGCAGGCATGTCCAAAGTCCATTTTGGGGGCCTAATCCGGCCCCTGTGGCAGTGTATTTCCTGGGGTAAAACCGTAAAAAAACTCAACAACCTCAATCCTTAAAAAAAGCTCAACAAATTTGGTCAGCCCTCACGCATGTTCACTTCAAATCTGGCCCTCTTTGAAAAGAGTTTGGGCACCCCTGCAGTAGTAAAGGGTTGGGAAGAAAAGGAGGGGGGGTGGTAGGGATGGGTGGGAAAGCTTATGTTCTTTTACTTAGTGTATGTGTGGGGTTTTTGTGTCAGCGTCACTTGGGTAGGTTCTCTTTCTATTAGCTCGTTCTGTTTCCTTGGTGGTGAGAGAGGTTGGGGTGGCCTAGGGTGTGGTTGATTGTCTTTGGTTAGCTGCAGTGGGATTTGTTTGTGTGTGGGGGGGGTTGTTGGGTTAAGTTAGCCATATTGAATTGTATGCTGTCGGTGGGTTCTTCTTGTTGTCATGCTGTGTATGTGATTAAGGGGAGCCATACCGAAGTGAAGGTGCCCTCTTCTATTTCTCCCCATGTCAGTTTCAGACTATTGGTTAGCTTTTCTAGTAAGGATGTTTCCCATACTACTTGATACCAGTGTTCCATGTTTATTCCTGACAGGTCTCTCCAGTGTCTGGCTGTTGAGAGTAGGTGGCTCTTTATAGTGTGAGTGGGCATTGCTATCTTGGAAGATGTTTAGTAGGGCCAGTTCTGGGGTGACTTCTAGTACCTGTTTAGTTATTTTGCTTCTTTCTTGTATGACTGTTGTCCAGAAGAGTTGGGTTTTGAGGTATTCCCACCACATGTGGAGGTATGTGCCTGTGGAGATGCAGCCTCTCCAGCATTTTGGCGAGGTTCCTGGGTGTATCAGCACCAGTTTCCATGGTGTTAGGTACCATTTGTATATTGTGGATACCATCCCCTTGCCATGTCCTGTTGTTGTTAGGAGAAGGTTTTCGAAGGTGCTCAAGGGCCTAGTAGTTGTTGATTTTACTACTGGATTGTTTAAGAAGGCGTGTAGTTGGTGGTGTGTTAGCCAGGGCATTTTGGTGTCCCCTAGTTTAGCTTCTGTTGTTCCCTGACACACCCATCTACCGTATTAATATATTTGCCAGGATTCCCCCCCCCCATCAGAACTGACACTTCCTTTTGCTTCTTCTCTGACATTTGTATTAAGTTAATAAGCAAAAAGGAAGCTGTAAAAAAAATTCCACTTGCCTTCCAAGATTGTATTGAAAATGCAGGTTGTGTGCAGATTTCCTTGAACACCTTAAAATGGTGCTATATTTGTCAAAGGCCACCTCTTTACAAAGCCAGTTAGCTACTTGCATGCCTGTTGCCTATGAAGGACTTTTTGCCATATAGTGCCTCAGGTGACACCAAAGCCACTATCACGAAGAAAGCTGCTGTGTTGATGCAGCCTGAGTGCCCATATTGCAGTATTAGCAGAGTGATGCTTACCACAGACTTGACCTGATAATGGTGTTGGGTGCAGATTGTGAGCACTTGGAAGCTTACAAATTTAACCGTCACATTTGAGGGTAGGTTTAATTGCTGGATTTGAAATATATTGTTTGCTTTGATATTGTACTGTACACTTTTTTTTTTTACATGAATAAATGTCTGGCGAAATAATAAAATAATTCTGGAGTTCACAACATTGCATTTTTAATTGTGTGTTTCATTAAATTTTCTTGTGGTGTGGAAGAAGAGGTGGCTTATTTATTTATTATTTATTTAACATTTTTCTCCCAAGGAATTCAAGGTGACATGGTCTTCATTGAATCCCCACAACAGCCCTGTGAGGTTGGCTAGGCTGTGGGAGGTTTTGAATGCCCCATGGTCACCAAAGTGTCATGGTCATGTGGGGATTCAAACCCGGGTCTCCCAGGTCCTTGTCCAAAACTCTCTTAACCACTATACCACCCTGGCCAAAGATGTACAATATCCTCAAAATTGTTATGTTACAACAGCTTAATTTGCTTTTTTTGTAACAGCCGTGTGCCCCAGATCCTACTTATGGGCCCTAGCCCCTTTTTTCCAGTCTGTCAGAAGCACAGAGTCGGCTGGAGAAACCCTGGCCTGGTAGAAAGTCTCAAATTTCACATGCAATGGGTCCAGGGTTGACTTCTGCTCTGCAAAAGGTGGGGATGAGTTTCTGCAGCGAGGCGAAGTTGAGATACCAGGAGCAGCAAAATGGGAGGATAAGACATAGGGCTTGTCCACAGCAGAGCAAAAATTCATAATATGAAAAACGACTGCCAAGTTCATGAGCGTTAAAGCATAGTTTCCCTTGTGCATCTCTGACAGCTCAAATTCTGATATTATTTCGCCTTTTTAAGATTCAGTTTGCCAACATCCATGATGTAGGAGAGAGAAGTTAGAGCAAAATGTGGATTTGCACGCCCACTTCTCATTAATGTAGAGGCCTCCCAATGATATCTTCGCCATCTCAGTCTCATCCCAGACCCTGTGTCTCCCCCCACCCTGTTCTGACCCATTACGTATCCCTGCTCCTTATTCGTCGTCCCCCCGCATCCCCTCCAGGCAGGCCCCTACCTCCACTTGGCAATGTTGGTTATTTGGTGGGGGCCTAGGGGTCTGAAAATGACCGCCTTGGTGGTTTCAGTTGCTTGGTTGATGGTGTCATTTGGTTTGTGGGTATGGCTTAGATTTCACAGGAAGGGAGGGGGTGGAGGAGGGCATTACGCCACTCGAGGGCGCTGTTTGAGTTGATGGAAAACCAGGTCTATACCTGCCCAGGTGTGTGATTTGAGGGATTTTTGTCCACAACAACGCTCGGGGAGTGGCCTGGATCGTTGTGTCAAAATTTCAGGACGATCGGTCAAGTGGTTACGGAGAAAAGTGGAAAACGCAGTTTCACGATTTTTACATTTATATATATAGACTAGTGTAATTCAGCCCGTTGAGTAAACTGGCGTCAGAACATCCCGGGGTTCGGAGAAGCGCTTGCGCAGCGCTTCTCCGAACCCCGGGACCTGTCCTTGTTGTCGGCGGCAGTGGGACAGAAACGAAGGAGGCGAAAGCAGCCCTTTCTCCTCCTTCCTTCCTCTCTCCCCCAGCCGCCAATAGGAAGGAGACATCCCGGGGTTCCGAGAAGCGCTTGCGCAGTGCTTCTCCAAACCCCGGGACCTGTCCTTGCTGGACACACACGCGCGTGCTTCCCCCCCCCTGCCGCCAACACTCAGTCCGGCTGGGAGCAGCAGTTGGCGGCCGTAGGGAAACGGTAGGTGGGGGGTGGGGAGAGCGTGTGTGCGTGCAGTCTCTGCATCCAATCCCTGTGTCCATGGGGCACATGTGCAGTAGCGTGGACACAGGGACACAGGGAATCTGGACGCAGAGACACCTGCACTTTATTATATAGGATACTGTATAGGATACTGTAGAATCATAGAGGGTATTAGGTACTCCACTTAGGTATTCCAGATACAGTACCTTGGTTTAAAGAACAGCTTAGTTTATGAACAACTTAGATTAAGAACGCTGCAAACCTGGAAGTAGGTGTTTTGGTTTGTGAACTTTGCCTTGGAAGCAGAACATGTTCCACTTCCTGTTGAGTTGTAATTTGTAAATTGAGTCCCCCGCTGCTATGGGATAGCACACATTGGTTTAAGAAAGCTTTGGTTTAAGAATGGACTTCCGTAACGGGTTAAGTTCATAAACCAAGGTACCACTGTATCTCAGCCAAGTTCACCCTCAATTACCAAATGTTCTGGAAAACTCAAGTTCACATACCCTTTTGTGACATTTGGGCTAGCTTAATAAAAATATTTCCAGGTACATATTTTGGCATTTTTCAGAACAGGTATTTGGGCATTTTCCACAAACGGTCTCCAGAACCGTTTCTCAGACCTCTGGACTCTCCTTCCTTGGAGTTTTATAAGGAGCGCCATCTGCCATGGCTGCTTTAGCTGAGATTTCTGCATTTTTTGGGGGGGGGTTGAACTAGATGACCCTCAGGTTCCCCTCCAACTCTACGATTGGATTATTCTTACACACACTCAAAGCCAATCTGCCCAAGTGTCGCTGCCTGAAGTGGGACTGCAAATGGTGCCTTTCCACCACTGACCAACGGCCAATCAAGTTCACTTGATTCCTGAGGCAGAAAAATCTCACAAGTGCCTTTCCCCCTCCATGGCGAGGGGAAAAAAAGAATTAAAACGAAATAACCACTCGATTGGGGACACGGGTGGCGCTGTGGGTTAAACCACTGAGCCTAGGGCTTGCCAACCAGAAGGTCAGTGGTTTGAATCCCCGTGACGGGGTGAGCTCCCGTTGCTCGGTCCCAGCTCCTGCCAACCTAGCAGTTCAAAATCATGTCAAAGTGCAAGTAGATAAATAGGTACCGCTACAGTGGGAAGGTAAACAGTGTTTCCGTGTGCTGCTCTGGTTCGCCAGAAGTGGCTTTGTCATGCTGGCCACGTGACCTGGAAGCTGTACGCCGGCTCCCTCGGCCAATAACACAAGATGAGCGCTGCAACCCCAGAGTCGGTCACGACTGGACCTAATGGTCAGGGGTCCCTTTACCTTTACCTTTAACCACTCGATTAAGGAAATCAGCCCTGAATCCTCACTGGAAGGACAGATCCTGAAGCTGAGGCTCCAATACTTTGGCCACCTTATGAGAAGAGAAGACTCCCTGGAAAAGACCCTGATGTTGGGAAAGTTTGAGGGCACAAGGAGAAGGGGACGACAGAGGACGAGATGGTCATAGCTGCCAAGTTATCCCTTTTTTTAAGGGATTTTCCCTTATGCTGAATAGGCTTCCTCGTGAGAAAAGGGAAAACTTGGCAGCTATGGAGATGGTTGGACAGTGTTCTTGAAGCTACCAACATTAGTTTGACCAAACTGTGGGAGGCAGTGGAACACAGGAGTGCTTGGTGAGCTCTGGTCCAAGGGGTCACAAAGAATTGGACATGACTAAACGACTAAACAACAACAACCACTCGATGCCCACCCCCACTCCCGGGGCAACGCACACAAACGAGTAATTTTGCGCATGAATTTATTCGGTTTGGGATCAAAGTGCTGCAAGGGGAATTCAGAAAAAAGTTCCTATTTTTGTCTGCAGATTGGGGAGGATTCTTCATGGTTGCCAGGGAGATATTTATCCAGCCGGGCGTGAGAAGCGCTGATTTCCTGGAACCGCTCGCCTTTGAAGGAAAGAGGCAGCCGGATGCCTGCTTTCACTTTCGATCATCCGCTATCTCGCCACCCAGAGGAGAATCTCACGTTATAGCCTAACCCGCCCCCTTGGCCAGGAAGCGGGGCATTGGTGGTGACGCCTATGAGGCTGGATGCAGCATCCTGTTCTCAGGACAGAGACGGAACAGTTCCAGGCAGCTGGGATTCAGAAGCATTTTGCCCTTCTACGTGGTTTTGTCTCGTCCTCGTTTAAAGCCATCCAAATCGGTGGTCGTTCTTGCCTCCAGCGGCAGTGAATTCCAGAGTTTATCTATGCGCTGCCCGAAGAAGCATTTCCTTTTATCCATTCTGAATCTTCCAACTTTCAGCTTTGTTGGAATGTCCACGAGTTCTGGGGTTGTGAGAGAGGGTGGAAAACTTGCCTCTATCCGCTCTCTCCATGCCATGCATAATTTTGCAAACTTTTAGCACATCACCCCTCACCCGCCCTTTGTCTAAAGCCGTGGTTCCCAACGTGTGGCACACGTCCCACAGGGGGGCAATTTGTTTTTTGGGGGGGAGGGCAATTCCTCTAGGTCAGTGGTGTCCAAACTTTTTTCAATGAGGGCCAGATTTGATGAAGTGGTCATGTGTAAGGGTAGTTGATCTTTTTTTTAATGATTTTGCCCCAAAGTTGTTGAGCTTTTTTAAAAGAAATAAATAAACTGCCACAGGGGCCGGATCCGGATTAAGCCCCCGAAACGGACTTTGGACATGCCTGCTCTACTTGAAGAGACGTTCACTTTTTGGATAATACGAATTATATGTCACTGGGGGGGGGGGCAATCTGGATTTTTGAGATGCTTAGGTGGGCATGGCCAAAAAAAGGTTGGGAACCACTGGTCTAAAGTAAAAACAAAACAAAACATGCAAGGGAGTTACAGGTAGGTAGCCGTGTTGGTCTGTGTCGAAGCAAAATAATAATAATAAAAATAATCCTTCAGCAGCACCTTAAAGACCAACTAAGTTTTTATTTTGGTATGAGCTTTCGTGTGCATGAAGAAGTGTGCATGCACACGAAAGCTCATACCATGCAAGGGAGGTTTGCAATGCCTGAACTTTGCTCCCTAGCAGGCAACTGAAGAATGGTGAAATAGTTAGGTTGTAACCAGAAGTGGATTATGGGGGGGGGGGGCTCAAATGATTTCTGAATGTGACTCTGTCCAGATTTTGCTAGGCTCCTGCCTGTCCCAGCCAGGATAACTAACTGTAAGGGGGGGGGAATGAACCTCTGAATCCTAAACGTTGGGGGGGGGGCGTGCTGGGTTGCCGAGCTCTGTCTCAGAAGCGGAGTGGGGCAGAGAGGTTCACAAACCCCTTCGACCCTCTCCAAGTAACAAGTAACATGTCATAAGGTATTGATGACAAAACTGGGTTTGTGGGTTTAGTGAATGTATGCTTTGTTTCTGTTGAGGTTTTGGTAATTAAGAAACAGAATGGGCATCACGGCAGTGGTGTAGTAATAGGAGGGGCGGGGGGAGCGCCGCCCTAGGCAGCAGGCTGGACGGGGCTGACCACCTCCAATGGCCGCCGCCATGGAGGAGAAGCCCCAAGGCAAGCAAGACTGCATCACTCTGCGGCTTGCTCGCGGGGTTTGCCACGTCACCGTGTCACATGCCTCCTGTGCATGCACCACACGCCACGCCGCATGTGTCATGCGTCATGACGTGTGCATCATGCGCCGTGGCACGCGACGGACACCCCGGTGTGGTGCCTTCGTGTTTGCCGCCCCAGGCGGCTAGCTCCGCCACTGCATCACGGTTTAAAAATTAGCTGCTGTTTCTTTAATTCAAAAAGGAACTAAGTCAGCAGCCTACAATGAATTGGAAAAGCCTGCATGACTCATATAACCTTTCACTCAATTATGCTTCTGTATATATATACCGGATGATCTGTTTGGGTGTTTGTGGTGGTTGGTTGGATGGTAGAAAGCTGGTTGTGTTTGATGTGTAAAGCTGTTGATCGTGGTTGGAGAAGTTTTTGTTTTTGTAATACAGTAAAAGCACCATTCTGCAAAGTACTCTCCTTCAAGGACTCTTTGTGCCAATTAGGTCCGAGGACCAGGCAAAGGAGGTCATAAACTTTTTCCTTTTCAAACACTGACATGACTTTACCATTTCATCTAACATTTCCCCATAAAGCAAGTAATTTCCAAGTAATTTCGTAGCACTCTCAACTATCTCTTTTTAAAAGTTTGAAACTATGTTATGTAACCGAAACATTTCTTATTGTCTTCCTTAAACAGTTAGTTAAATTGTCTATGATGTAACCAGATTTGTATAAAGATATTCAATTCCTCATATTCTTTCAACCAAAACCCTTTTTCTGCCTCTATTAGTAATTCACTATATATCAGCCAATTTCCTACCTTGCTAAGTTGTTTTCATGCTAATGCTTCCACCGACAAAAGCCACCATGGGTGTTTTGGTTCTAGAAAATCTTTATATTTATTCCATACTTTTATAAACATTTATCTTTGTCATGAGTGTACGACAATAGAGTAGAAACTTTGGTTCATGTAACCGTGGGGTATTGGGGGAGAAGGAGAAGCTCCATGTTTTAGGAATGCAAGCTGGTCTCTAAAACGACCTCTCCCCTCTTGCCCCCTCATCCTGCCTGTAATAAGGTGATTTAATTGCGAGGCTGTATAAAGGCCAGAGCTGTTATCTGATTACCACTGATTTACACACGAGAGACAAACTTGACAGCTATGTCTCCACCTCTCCACCGCGGGTCGGGTGCCTTGTACATGTCAATCAGACATGGGGAAAAATAGGGAGTTTCCCCTCAATCATTTCAAGGTCCACTTAGATGTCAAAATACAGACAGCTGTGTGTGATCAGGGAGTTATGCTTCACCCATAATATTATTGGTGGGTTTAAATTAGAGTAATAATGGGATTTGTTGAGTCTCGGAACCCCATGGTAAAAATTAGGATAAGAAAGACTTGCAGATGGAATCCTTTGCAATATGCAACTTGCCAAAGACACAGCTCATCGTGTTATCTGCCAAGGGGAAGGGCTTGCGGGCACTTGGCCTTTGAAACCAACTTCTGACTTATTGTGATTCCTGCCGTGTTTCTGAAATGTTAATGGTTCGTATGTACCTAGATAGAAATACTACATACCTTTTTTATTTTCTGTTTGTAACTTTTAAAGGAATGGGCACTGTTTTAAGCTACCGGTATCTTGTTTTATTTTAAAATAAATCCTGAGAAACGAATCTTGCCTTTCTGTTTTCTGGGTTTTGCTGAGGGGAGGAAATAAACCCAGTTCCTAAGCCTACCCTTTTGATTGATCTTCTGTTGGCATCAAGATAAAGTGAGCCAGAGTTTTGTAACTGAAAAAAACCTTACCTGTTGAATTTCTGTCTGTGGTACGATAAAGTACGCAGTGCTAAGTGTACCTGGTAAAGGGGGGAGTGGATGTCCTTAGCTCCTGCCCTAGGGTCTCTTAGGGCATAAGGATGTGGTGGCGGAACTACCTTCTTGATTTCTGTGTTTTGTACGGGGGTCTGCATTCCCATCCCGCTCACACAGTTCCTGTCTGGATACAGAGGGGCAAGGTGCGAGGGGCAGGGAGTGCAGGATCCTGACAATCTTGTTATTTTACTATGAAAACTTGTATGTTTTTTATCTTTCCCGTACCATAAATATGAATGCCAATCAAATCTATTATCATGTCCCTTCAAGTCCAGTATTTCATCTCTTTCTAATTTAATCCAATCCCGAATCCATGTAATGCAAGCTACTTCAGAGTATAATTTCAATTCTATAAGGGAGAAGCCTCCTCTGTCTTTTATATCTATAAGTATGTTATATTTTATTGTAGGCCTTTTCCCATTCCAAACAAACTTAGAGATATATTTTTGCCAGTTTCAGAAGCAGACAAGGTTGCTTATTATCGCTATTGACTGAAATAAAAATATCATATTTGGTAGTGCATTCATCTTTATTGCTGCTATCTTTCCCATCAAGGAGAGATTCATTCTGTTCCAAATTTCCAAATCTATCTTAATCTCATTCCAAACTTTCTCATAGTTGTCATTATATAAATATAATTTTTTTATTATTAAGCCAAATTCCTAAATATTTGACTTTTTAATGAATTTCTATTTTTGTAATCTGCAGCTCCTTTTTCTCCAGTTCCGTCATTTTTTTGTTAGTATTTTTGTCTTTCCTTTATTTAATTGAAATCCCGCCACTTGCCCAAACTTATATTTTTTCAAAAGCTTTAGGGAGACATAGTTTTGTTTCCTCAACTGCAATTACCAAGTCAACAGCAAATGCTTTCAACTTAAATTCATTCCCCCCCCCCATTCTTATTCCCACAATCTATCTGCTCTTATGTTTCTGTTCAAAACCTTCAGGACCAAAATGAATAATAAAGGTGATAACGGACCTCCTCCTCCTCCTGCCGTGGCTCGGGGCGCTCTCCTCCTCCTGCCGTGGCTCGGGGCGCTCCACGGGGCGCTGCTGGGTGCTTTGTCGGTGCTTCAGCAGCAGCAGCAGCAGCAGCAGCAGCAGCAGCAGCCAGTTCCAAGCGCCGAGCCACAGCAGCAGCAGGAGGATTCAAAGTCCTACAGAGCACTGCTGCATCCCAGAGGCTCGGGACTCTCTGTGGCCCACGGCGCTCTAGGCTGTTTGTGTGCCTGCGTCTGTTGTGTGCTTCTCCCGCCGTGCGCCCGCCCGCCTTTCCCAACCCACCCAGAGCCAAGCCTGCCTTGCCTCATTCTTTTTATGGCTATTTGAACTGCCGGGTGGGGGGATGCGGCGATGTGGTGGGGGGGTGGGGAACGGCGGCTCCATCGCATGCTCGCGTCACAATCCCTCGCGGTCCCTTTCCCTCTTCCCCTTGCGCCGTTAGTCGGGAGGCGAGGCGCGGAACAGCGGTTTGGAGGGGAAGCCGTTGAGGAAGAGAGGACCGCATTCCGCCCCCCCCCCAGCTCGAGGGCGCAAGTGAGTGCGGTAGGGATTGGGCTCTGTGTGCGTCCAGTCCCTGTGTCCGTGGGGCACATGCGCAGTAGCGCGGACACAGGGACACAGGGACTGGACGCAGAGACACTTACACTTTATTATATAGGATTGGATTTATAAGCTGTTCTTTAAAAAATTTTTATAATATTTTCCTGATAATCCATCTATTCCTGGTGATTTGCCCACCTTTATTTGACTTATTGCATCGGAGATTTCTTGGTCTGTTACTTGTGTATTTAAGAATACTATCTCATCTTGTTTTATCTTTGGCAGATTACTCTTTTTTTTTAGATATTCCTGTATGTTGGTTGCCTTTTCGTTTCCTCTTTGGTATAAATTCTGAAAATATTTTTAAAAGGCTCCCCTTATTTCTTTTGTTTTATCTAGAAATTTTCCATTGGAATTAATTTTACTTATATATATAATTCATCTGTTGATTTCTCCTTAATTGCCATGCTAACAACTTTCCAGGTTTGTTTGCATGCTCAAAGAATTTCGGCTTCATTTTTTAAACTTTCCATGCTATTTCTTCATTGATTATCATTGAATGCTGTGATTCTAATAATTTTATTGCCTGTTTTATTGATTGTTTATTTGAGTTTTTTCCTAATTCGTTTCCTTTCTTTGATAGGGCATCCCAAATTTCTTTTTTCCTTGCTTCCCTGGCTTTTTTAAAAAATTTATTTACAGCATTTTATTGTATGAAATGACCTCTCATGACTACTTTACAAGCATCCCATACAATTTTGATTTTTGTTTCCTTAGGTAAGAAACAAACTTAAACTTGAAAGACAACGTACACAAATCAGCCATGATGATTTGTACAGTGTTTTTGAATTAACATTCAAACATTCAATTAACATTAGTATCTGAAGAAGTGTGCATGCACACGAAAGCTCATACCAAAATAAAAACTTAGTTGGTCTTTAAGGTGCTACTGAAGGAATTTTTTTATTTTACTTCGATCCAGACCAACACGGCTACCTACCTGTAACTTTGAATTAACAGAACTTCTTGAAGGCTTCATCCATGATATCTCTCTGTGTCCTACAGTGATTGTTGTTATCGGCCTACAAGATATTTAATCTGAAATTGGGAAATTAATATCACTGAAGACAGATTTACCTATGCTTTTTTCATATGACACAACTTGGAAACTTGGAGACGTCAACCTAACTACTTAATTTTTTTCAAAATGTGCTTTTTGCTGAATCACCACTGATTCCTTTAACATTCATGATACATGACAGCAGACAAGAGGACAATCACAGGATATTTTTGGAAACCCTTTCAAAGCAGTGTCCATTGCTCAATTCAGATAAACTTGTCACAGTGTCTGACAGAGAAAAGGGAATTGAAAAAGCTTTGGATCATGTTTTGCTAAAGAGCCACAGCGCGGTATGCTGGAATCACATCCACAGAGACATCGTGGTTTGGTTGAAAAAACATGGAGCCATGCTGACTTTTTTGATCTTCTGAAGTCAAATTCTGAGCAAGACTACAGATTCAAATTTGATAAACTCAGAACAAATTGGAGCAAAGCGTTCTTGGACTACTTTAAGGAAGACCTGCACCAAGCAATAAAAAAATCATGCCGGGGCCTGGATTCTAAAGAGACTGGACATATATAATGAAAAAAGTGGAAACACCACAAATGTCTCTGAGAGTTTTCATGCAGCTCTAAAAAGACTTTCCCAATGGAAAGAAATGAGGATGGAAGTGTTATCCTTATATGCAATGCAAAAATTTTACTGGAGAGAAACTTTGTGTGGGCTATGTAACACTGGAAACTTTCATTCGTGGCCTCGGTTTATCAGACACTCAAGATTACCAGAACATACAGTATTTCCTCATATAGCTTGTGATCTATCACAAATCATGGATCTTGTACAAAGGGGAGAACTTCTGCGGCCTAAGAATGTGAAAGCTATGAGAAGGCACCATCAGTTTGTCAAATGGTGCTAGCTGACTTTATGGTACTGAACAATTTAATAGATGTTTGCAGGGGCGTAGCCAGGATCAAAACTAGGGGGGGGGAGTCATGGTCATTCAGGGGCGGGGCCAAGGCATGGGAGGGGAGGGACCACGAAGTGGGAATGTGGGTGGAGCTACAGGGCCAGTGGGCCCGGTGACATCATGGCTGCAGCGACAGCGGCCACCTTGTGCTTCTGGGGCTGGCAGCGTTGGCGGCTACCCTGCTTGGCTGGAGAGGACGGGAGGGTCGGGCAGGCGAGAGGGGGTGGCAGGGTGGGCGAGGGCAAGTCAAGGCACGGCCGCAGTCACAACGGCTCCGAGGCATTGCTGCATATCAGCATAATATTTCAACCATGTCGTGGGTTCAAGCCCCACCTTGGGAAAAAATTCCTGCATTGCAGGGGGTTGGACTAGATGACCCTTGTGGTCCCTTCCAACTACAATTCTATGATTCTGTTGATATATTACCATAGCATATGCACCATTCTGCTTTCTTGAATTGCCCTACTCCTAGGCATAGCAGCCAACTCCTAGAGGCCTAGGTGCCTCTCCCCCCCCAAAAAATTACTGGTAAATACCGTATTTGAAAGAGCCATCCCCCCATGTTGATGGGCTTTCTATGTGGGGCTTATCTGCCCCCCATATTTTATTAAGGGTGGAAGAGGGAGGGAAGGAAGGAAGAAATAGAGAGAGAGGTAACTCATATTTGTGGGTGCCTCTGGGTGACGCTGTGATGCTGAAACTCTGCAGCAAGAAGAAGATACCGGTACGCCTGTTGAACTATGACCTGAACCCCCGAAACAAAAGTGGGCCTCCCTCCCTCCTAAAAGAAGCTCAACAAGTTTGACCTAAACCCCAAAAAACAGGGCTTCCCTTCCTTAAAAAAACTCAACAGCTTTGACCTGAACCCCCCAAAAGGGGGTAGATCACTCCCAGTTTTAAACTGTGAGTATATCAGAGTCTATTGAGAGGTGGCCACCCCTGATTTACAGTATACAGATGCAGGAGGAGGGGCAGACTGGAACACCACTGCTTTTTATAAACATCATTGTGTCTGTTAAAGCTACAGCCCCCCCTTCTTATTCCCTTCCTTTTAGCCTTGCAGAGCCACCTTAGTCAAATTGAATCCTCTGCACCCTCATTAAATCGCCAATAGAACTCTTAATGCGATTCCTGAATGCTCATTAACAACCCTCACTGAAGAACAATAGGGTGAAATGGTCATCTATCGAATCTTCCCTGGGGATATGTGCTCCATTGTCTTAACTGCTTAACTACTGGTAGCCCTTTCCACTTCAGTTTTTGGAGGGGAAAAGTGCTGGTTATGGTCTGTAAAATAAATTAATTTTTTGCTTCTGGGGGGGGCAGCTGCCCCCTCCTGCCCCCCCCCCGCCTACGCCCATGGCTGTTTGTCCACAGCTTGGTGTATTTGTGGTAAGGGGTAGTAAGGAAAAGCATTATGTTGTCAGCCTTTCCCCCAAAGAGAGCTACTCTTGCCCATCATCTAGGACTTGCTACCATATTACAGCTGCCAAAAAATCTATCGGCATGCCACCAGAACCAGGGAAGCCTTGCCGGTTGCAGCTCACACAGTTGAAGCAAAAAAAGGCAGAAGAGTAGATCAGGAAGAAAGTTCCCCAGACTGATGGAAAAGATAACATTTGATTCAGTGCAGGCTGCTGAGGAGATGGACTCCTTAAAAACAGATCACCGACTATGAGACACCTGGAAAGCACTCAACCTCAGATGACCTCCACTCCCCTTAAGGAGTCTCAAAGCACCTAACAATCTCCTTTCCCTTCCTCCCCCACAACAGACACTCTGTGAGGTGAGTGAGGCTGAGAGACTTCAGAGAAGTGTGACTAGTCCAAGGTCAACCAGCAACTGCATGTGGAGGAGCGGGGAAGCGAACCTGGTTCACCAGATTATGAGTCCGCCCACTGGCAGAGGAAGGGGTGCGGAGTGAGCGCACCGCCCCCAGCATCACCATTCTGTTGAGGTGCCATTGTGGCCGCCCCAGACATGCGCCGTGCTCCCTTCGCGTACCAGGCGTCACGTCCCCACTGGTGGCACACCACAGTCCAGATGCTCGCCATGCCCCCGGGATACGCACCACACCCCCACGGGCGGCACGCCAGCCCCCAGGAAACACTCTATGCCTTCTGTGGTGCACACAAGCCATGCCCCCACCTGCTCTCTGCCCCCAGTGCCAGAGCTTGCAGCTTTACCACTGAGTCCACCACTCATAACAACCACACCACACCTTTTCCAGTTGTCAATAATGCCCTGTTGTTATCATTTTTGAAACATAAGTGTTATGATAGCTCCTAAAGCATGAAATATCTTCCTAAAAGATGAGACAAATGTTTAGGAAAAGTTGTTATGAAAGGAGGAATGAAGAATGTAAGTTCAGCATATAATTCTCTGCATTATGCTTTCAGGTTTCCATGTGATGAGCATGTGGAGAGACAGATGGGAAGGCTGCGTGTTAATTCCAGGATGACCTCTGCAAAAGAAAGTTGTGCATATTTGATCTTTGTGACTGTTAAGCAAATGCTTAAATTATAGTTTTTAAATATCCAACCCAAGCTCTGATTGTCTCAGTTCTCCCTCCACCTGTGTGTTTCCTGCTAGTTCTATCCATTTCGCCTTTCTCTTGACACAAATGTATATAAAATTATACAGGAAAATGTTAAATGTATTTTAATTTTTTGTTGGAAGCCGCCCAGAGTGGCTGGGGGAACCCAGCCAGATGAGTGGGGTACAAATGATAAATTATTATTATTATTAAATGATCAGCTTTAATGCAGTCTCTCTGTCTCTACCTTTCTGTGCAATTGCTCTCAAAAATGCCACTAAGAAAACTCTATATATTGGAGTGGTCTCTTTTATTGGAATAATTTCCCAAAGTTAATTCTAAAGGGATGCATAAGATCAGAATTTTTGTCCCAAAAATATTTTTTATTTTTTCCCTGTGGCCATCACCAAATCTTCATGCAGTTAACTCCACATTTTAATCTCTCATGGAGTAAAGAGTTCTTCCTTTCGCTGGGTGCCCCTGAGGTCAGTATTATGGGAGAGGGACGAAAAGTTCTCTCTAACCACTTTCTCTTCTTTAATTTTCTAACCTCTATCATGTCTGCTACCCACTTATAGACCTTTTATAGACTGAATATTTCCAAACTCTTCAGCCTTTTCTCAAAGGAAAAGCACTGTAACCCCTTAATCGTTTGGTTGCCCAATTCTAGATGTAAGAGCAATCTGGTTGCCACATCTATCACCCTGTTGATCACCAGGATTGATTTGGCTGATCAGACTGGCAAGGAATGTGTCTGTCGTCCCCATCACTGTGCATCCCTCCCTAAACCACACACTCCATGGAAGAGAATGACCATCCCACACAGAGAGAGAACACCCTCTTCTGCAATTTTTCCAGCTATACCATATTCGTTTTAGAGATATGGCACCCAAAACTGTACACAGTATTCCAAATGGGACCACACTATAGAAGTGTACATTACAATACTGACCATTTCATTTTCAGTTCCTTTTTCAATAGTCTCTAGCATGGAATTTGGTTTGATAACATAGGCACTATACTGCTCAGCACTAATTCCAGATCATACATGAATAAATGAAATAATACCGGTTCTGATCCTCATGGGACCCAACTGCTCGCTGTCTTTAACTGAGAGAACTGCCCATTTGTTCCAACTTCCTCTCACTTGACCAATTTGTAATCTCCCAATGGGCCCAATCTTTGGTCCCATGGCTGGTAAGATTAATCAGTAGTCTGGGGAGGTTTCTAATCCAAAACCCCTTAGGAAGTCCAAGCATATCATGTCTAACAGCTCACCCTCATGCAGGTGCTTGTAACCCTTCTCAAGGAACTCCAAAATGTTGGCGAGCAGGACTTCCTTTTGCGGGGAAGCTATGGAATGCACATGATATTTCAAACATTGGCTCATTACGCACTCACTCTTGGACTTAGAAATCTGGACAAATTTGAAATTGTCTTTGTTGGGCCGTATTGCAACTGTCAAGATGAATGTATTGCCAAAGATGTTATTTTTGTTTCAATCTGTGCCAATAATTGATAAGTTAGAATGTTTTAAAGAATGGCAAAAGGTGATATCGAAATTTATATGGCAAGGGAAAAAGCCAAGAATTAAATCCAAGATACTTACTGATGATAAACAAAGAGGAGGCTTTCCCCTGCCTGATCTAAAGATTTACTATGAAGCAGCTGCCTTTTGCTGGATGAAAGATTGGTTTTGCTGGATGAAAGATTGGAAAACACGGATGTATTGGACTTAGAAGGCTATGATAATGTGTATGGTTGGCATGCATACTTATGGTATGATAAAGTAAAGGCCCACAAAGGTTTTAAAAGCCATATAATTAGAAAATCATTGTATAATGTCTGGAGCAGATATAAAGATGTGTTAAAAAGAAAAACACCTAAATGGATTTCACCTTTGGAGACCAAGGTCCGTAAAAGGTTAAACATGGAAACCAGCTGGCCAAAATATAGAGATTTATTGATTCAAGAAGGAGACCAATTTAAGCTAAAAACTTATGACGAATTGAAACACAAATTAGATGATTGGCTCCAATACCATCAGATTAATGAAGTATTTAAAATGGATAGAATATTTGGTTTTCAATCTGAGAAGTCAAAGTTGGAAACAGAATTGTTAGAACCTAAGACGAAATTACTTTCCAGAATGTATAAATTGCTGCTTGAGTGGCATACGAAAGATGAACAAACAAAAAATGTTATGATTTTGTGGGCAAAGGATGTTGGTCATAATATCATGATAGAGGAATGGGAAAAACTATGGCAAGAGAACATCAAATTTACTGCGTGTAGTTTACTAAGAGAAAACATAATGAAAATGATGTATAGATGGTACCTTACACCAGTAAAATTAGCTAAGATTTACCACAATCATGATAATAAATAGTTACAGGTAGGTAGCCGTGTTGGTCTGAGTCGAAGCAAAATAAAAAAATTCCTTCAGTAGCACCTTAAAGACCAACTAAGTTTATATTTTGGTATGAGCTTTCGTGTGCATGCACACTTCTTCAGATACACATGTGTATCTGAAGAAGTGTGCATGCACACGAAAGCTCATACCAAAATATAAACTTAGTTGGTCTTTAAGGTGCTACTGAAGGAATTTTTTTATGATAATAAATGTTGGAGATGCAAGAAAGAAGAGGGTTCCTTTTAACACATGTGGTGGACGTGTCCACTAGTAAGTGACTTCTGGGATAAGATTTATAATGAACTCAAGAAAGTGTTGAAAAACACATTTGTTAAGAAACCAGAAGCATTTCTAGTGGGCATTGTCGGTAAGGAGATTCCTAAGAAAAAATGTATCCTTTTTTATGTATGCCACGACGGCGGCAAGAATTCTATTAGCCAAGAACTGGAAATTACCAACGATCGACGACTGGCAGATGAAGATGATGGAGTTTATGGAATTGGCTGAGATGACCGGAAGAATCTGCAACCAGGGAGAGGAAACGATAGAAGAAGAATGGAAAGATTTTAAGTTATATTTTAAAAAATATGCAAAAGCAATATATTAAGATCATAATTAGGCTGTAAACATACTGTGGAAATTATGGTTACAGGTAGGTAGCCGTGTTGGTCTGGGTCGAAGTAAAATAAAAAAATTCTTTCAGTAGCACCTTAAAGACCAACTAAGTTTTTATTTTGGTATGAGCTTTCGTGTGCATGCACACTTCATCAGATACAGTGAAATAGAAGTCCCCAGGCACTTATGTAGAGAAGGGGTGGGGAGGGGTGGGGATGGGGAGGGGAGATCACTCAGAAGGGTGGTGGAAGTGGGTGATTGACTGACTGATAGCTGTTGATGACCGAAAACGACTGCAAATGGTTTTGCATGAAAAAGCAAGGGTTGAGATGGCTGAAGATCGCTTATCATGTATAATGAGATAAGAATCCGATATCTCTGTTCAAACCAGGTCCCTCCATGGTTTTGAGCTTGGTGATAAGTTGTAATTCAGCAACTTCTCTTTCCAGTCTATTTCTGAAATTCTTTTGTAGTAAGACAGCTACTTTGAGATCTTGTATAGAATGTCCTGGGAGATTGAAGTGTTCTCCTACTGGTTTTTCTGTCTTCTGGTTCCTGATGTCAGATTTATGTCCATTTATCCATTTATGTGGAAACTAGTGGATTTTAGCCCGTTTAAAAACGGGCGCTAGAGGAAGCGGCCTGCCGGGACTGGCTTGGCGGTGGCGGGTCTTCCCGCCACCACCAAGCCAGTTCGCAGCGGGGGCTTTTCGCCGTTTGCCTTCCCCTGAGGGGGAGGCAAACGGCGAAAAACCCCGCCGCGCCGCAAATCGGCTCCGGGACTGGCTTGGCGGTGGCGGGTCTTCCCGCCACCGCCAAGCCAGTCCGCAGCGGGGGGTTTTCGCCGTTTGCCTTCCCCTGGGGGAGGCAAACAGCGAAAAACCCCGCCGCGCCGCAATTCGGCTCCGGGACTGGCTTGGCGGTGGCGGGATGTTCCCGCCACCGCCAAGCCAGTCCGCAGCGGGGGCTTTTCGCCGTTTGCCTTCCCCTGGGGGAGGCAAACAGCGAAAAACCCCGCCGCGCCGCAATTCGGCTCCGGGACTGGCTTGGCGGTGGCGGGATGTTCCCGCCACCGCCAAGCCAGTCCGCAGCGGGGGGTTTTCGCCGTTTGCCTTCCCCTGGGGGAGGCAAACAGCGAAAAACCCCGCCGCGCCGCAATTCGGCTCCGGGACTGGCTTGGCGGTGGCGGGAAAAAGGGGAGGAATTCCTCCCCTTCTTCCCGCCGCTGCCAAGCCAAAGCGGGCCTCCCTCCGCGCCCGCTGCCGCTTCGGCTTCCTCGGGTTCCCCGAGGAAGCGCCGTCCCATGCCGGAGGTGTGCGGCAAGGCTGCCGGGGGGGGGAGCGCTTCTCTCCCCCGCCGCCTCACCGCGCACCTCCAGCATGAGACTGGGCTTCGGAGCGGCGGTTGGCGGAGCGGCAGTTGGCTGTTCCCTGTGTCCCGAGAGCACGGGTCCAATCCCTGTGTCCCTGGTTGTCCCTCCGTCCAATCCCTGTGTCTCTGGGGGACATGCGCAGTACCCCAGGGACACACGGGACATCTGGACGCAGGGACAACATGGACATTATTATATAGGATTATGAATATGTTAAGTGATAGGAGTAAAATAAGATTATACAAGGTGATTAAAATGGTTTAGAAATTGCTAAAGTATAAGTTTGCCAAAGAACCACAGGGGAAGGGAACCCGAGGGGGTCCCCATATATAATGTGAATGAACAAAGGAATAAGTAATTTTAATTGTGTGTTTTTTTCTCTTTTTTCTTCTTTTTCTCTTTTTTCTGTATAGTGTTATTGTTGTAGTTTTGTCTTCTTGTGTCTTCTTTTTTGTATTTTGAAATTTTTTAATAAAAATTATTATTAAAAAATTGCGCACTCACCCTTGCGGTGGGTGAGTGGGCGTCCTCTACACCCTCCCATCGCAGACAAAAAGGGACAAGAGGAAGTGCAAGGATTGTTGATGGAAGGGGATCTCTTCTGATTAAGTACAGTATTTGCAAGAAGACGCCTGGAGACCTACCGCTGGTGAGCGGAAAAGACTCCGATATATGTCTGGGCTCGGCGTTCTTTAATGCCAAGTGCCTAGTCTTTTTAATGTTTATTTGCACCAGGTTCGTATTGACAGATTTTGGGGCTTCTAACAAAACAAAAACGGGGGGAGGCACCCCAATCCTGCTCCAGGAAGTCTCTGGGCGTCTCTGCCTTGACTTTGGAGTCTCGCCCTCCGCTCCGCCCTCCCGGTGCCACCCATTAGGCTCGGGCTGGTGCTCGTCACCATCCGAGGCTGAGCTCCTGCGCCGTCCTCCAGCCCGATTTCGATTTTGATTTCGAGGTTTTGCTTGCAGTTGTCTTGCTGCTGCTGCTGCTGCTGCTGCTGCTGCTGCTGCTGCTGCTGCTGCTGCTGCTGCTAGCGCTGGATATTTGCCTAGGTGAAATCGCCAGGCAGAGAATAAAGTTCGGGAAGAGAGAGGGGCACTTTCCAAAAAGGAGATCCAGAGCAAGTAACCCGAGCCTTCCGGGAAGAAGGTAGGAAATCGGTCGGTTCATTGCTGTCAAGGCGCTGGACGGGGGTGATTGTGTGGGAAAGCAGCTGGCAGGCAGGGGAAGGGTTAAGTCAGCCTTTCCGCGCACCCCCCCCCCCAATCTTTGCAAGGGCGAAATCGGAAGTGTGCGTTCTTTAGAAAAGGGTTTAAGGTGAACTTTGCTCTCCCATGCTAATACCGTACGTACAGTAAATCTATCATAGCACCCTGAAATGAGCCCCACTGTATTCAGCGGCAGGATTGCACTGGAAGGCTGCAAGCCTGAACACACTTTGTACACCCTCCTTGAAGGCAGTGGGCCTGACTTCTGAGTAAGCTTTGCAAGGTTCCTGCTGTCGATCTGCAAATCTGATTCACTGGTAGAATTGTATTGGAAGGAAAACCCGGACTCATTTTTTAAATAAACAAATGTTTCTGTGTTATGACAGCACATGCCTCTGATAAAGATCTTAAAATTCCTTCCCTTTTTCTAGCTTGATTTTGTAACATATATCAGACTGGAAGAGTGTATTTTATTGTATTAATATGGAAATTAATAAAAAAAATATATGTTTGACTCATGTACTTAAAAAAATGGCCTGCATATTGGATCAATTTCCTCTCAAAATCAGTTTAAAATGTTGGAATTCTATATACAGCCCTCCCACTAATAGATCAGCAATGTGGAAAAAAAATGTTAATTATTTTTAGTGTCAGTACATAAAATAAAAGGTGGCATTCACCTTCAAGAAATAGGCATTTACTCTTCTGTCTCTTCTGCTACAATAAAAAGAAAGGAATTTACACTACTCGGCATGGTGCATGGCAAGTAAACACACACACCCCCCCAGCACCACCTGTGGCTTTCACTGTAAGCATCTGATCCCCAGTACCTCAACCCTCTAGAACAGGTGTAGATTGGTCACAGCTACTGTGTTTCTCCGAAAATAAGCCATGCCCCGAAAACAAGCAATAGTGATAGGCTTAATAAAAAAAATAAGACTTGCCCTGAAAATAAGCCACCATGTGTTTTTTTGAGGTAAAATAAATATAAGACGGTGTCTTATTTTTGGAGAAACATGGTATCCTGAGAATGGCCATCTGGGCTACGTGATCTGTGCTGTTCCTAAAGTCTTGCCCTGCCAAGTCAGGTTTCACTCATTCACTCACTCACTCACTCACTCCAGGGTTTCCAGCTGTTGTTAGACTACAATTCCCATCATCCCTAGCTCGGAGGACCAGTGGCCAGGAATGATGGGAACTGTAGTCTAAAAACAGCTGGAGACCCAAGTTTGGGAAGCACTGACTCACTTATAGACAGAGACACAATTGAGTTTCCACTGTGTTGTGAGCTCCTCTGTTTTCCTTTTGCAGACCCATCTTCTCTTGCATGATGGCCCCAGGGCAGGTCCACATGGCGGCTCCTATTTGCCTAATTGAGAACATGCCGGACGGGAAGCTTGTGGTGAATCGGGAGGCTGCAGAGGTGCTTGCCGGGATCCGCCAGCCGGTGGTGGTGGTGGCCATTGCGGGGTTGTACCGCACGGGCAAGTCCTACCTCATGAACAGGCTTGCCGGCAAGAGAAAAGGTGACTGGCTTCATGAATATTCCTTGTTACTCAAGGGAAGGGCTCGCGTCTAGTAGCTTCGCATGAGGCCTCTTTGGAGCAGAGGCAGACTTTGGTAATATTTTGGCCTCCCTGAGTAAGCCCAAAATTTGGCGCCTCAGCATGGATCTTCTCAATTATGGATCTTCACAATTTTGCACCCCTTTGGCTCTGTGCAGGGGAACCTTAACACAGCACTGTTTGGAGCAAGGCGATTACATCTGCTACAGCTGGAACTGGGTTTCAGGGCTCCTGGGTTTTCTGCCTAGCCTAGCATGGAGACAGAGGAGTAATGGCTGTCATGGTGCATCAACGTGCATGGTGTATTTCAGATAAAATCGCCAATAGGTCCCTGCCCTGGGGAGCTTCCAATCTTCATTTCAACAGGCGAGAGTTAGGAGCATAAATATGAGTAAATGGGGCTACACACACTTGGCTTCTTTCCCAACATATCTACTTTGTTTCTTGTGGGATAGGTATTCTGGGTTTAAGCCAAAATAGCCTAGGAATTAAAGTGATCTTGCAGCCGGATCCTCAGAAGTAAGCCTCATTGGGTTCAGTGAGGCTAACTCCCAAGGAACTGTGCAAAGAACCAAAGCCCTGGGAGCTCTCATTTTCATGATGTCTGTCATTGTCTGCTCCTTCCTCAGGTTTCTGTCTGGGTACCACAGTGCAGGCGCAGACCAAGGGCATCTGGATGTGGTGCCTCCCTCACCCCCACAAGCCTGATCTCACACTGGTGTTACTGGACACAGAAGGGTTGGGTGATGTGCAGAAGGTGAGCTGGGGGAGACGGCAGCTGGGGGGGCGGGGGGGGGGCTGCGGAGGACTAGCACTTTCAAAAGAGCCTTGTGACAAAATATGTTGGGGGCTGTGTGCAGGGTTGAGTGGCACTATGTTACGCAGTAATATAAAATAAATAAATATGCTTTAGCTCTTCCTGGGGCACATGCCCACAATTATGAAATGCACACAACTGCTAAGCACCACAAGGCTTCCAAACGCAGTCTGGACAACTGCAAGCAAGTCACAGTTTGCTTACATTTCAGACGACGACTTCGCCTAGTGCAACAGAAGCAGGGGAAATGCAACAACAAAGCAGCTGCTTTGCACATGCAGGTCCCAGAAGAAAGAGCTGCAGATGAGAATGTGGCATCAGGATTTCGGGTATCAGAGGCGTGGGATGAGAAGACCTTTTTTTCAAAAAAAAATATGCCTGTATCTGTTTCAGGGAGGCATGGAGAATGATTCATGGATCTTTGCCCTCGCCATTCTTCTCAGCAGCACCCTGGTGTATAACAGCATGGGCACCATTGATGAAACGGCCGTGGAAAAGCTCCAGTATCCTTTTTTTGGGCACCATCAGTTCCAACCAGCCCCACAAGATTGGGAAGGCAGAACCATGTGGCAGCTGTATTTCTGCATAGGGCAGCACTTCCTGGGGGGACAAAGCTTTTGGTGTAGTAGCAAGTCGAGCAAACCTTTCCTTTCCAGGTCTGCCTTGGAACACAAAGTGCTGGGGGAGTGCAGGGGGGGCAAGGAAACATGCAGGGCATGTAGCTGATGGGGTGGGGCAGGCAGCCTGCCAAGGATCAGGTGAGCAGGTCACTGGGGCAGAGCAGGGATGGGGAGCCTGTGGGTCTTCCAGGTGTTGTTGGACTCCAACTCCCATCAGCCCCAGGGTGGGAGTTGTAGCTCAGCCACACCTGGAGAGACAAATGTCCACCCATCCCTGGGTTTGTGCTTTTGGAATGAATAGATGAGGGTCAGACCACCCATGAACTCAACTGCATAGTTGAGTATAAGGTCCTCATTCTCTACAAAAAAAGAAAGCAAACACCTGCCTGGTGTCCCAATCCAGAACAGGACTTCAGTATGGAGGAGCCAAGGGCTTTAAGCAGTTACCCCTGCTGTGGTCCTGATTCTGATTGGTACGTATAGCCTGGAAAAGAGGAGACGAGAGGAGATACGATAGCCATCTTCAAATCTCTTAAGGGCTGTCACAAAGAAGAGGGAACAAGCTTGTTTTCTCCGGCTCCAGAGGCTAGGACCCGATCTAATAGATTCAGGTTACAAGAAAGGAGATTCCGACTTGACACCAGGAAGAACTTTCTGTCAGTCAGAGCTGTCCGACAGCAGAATGGTCTCCCTCAGGAGGTTGTGGACTCTCCTTCCTTGGATGTTTTTAAGTATCTGTCAAGGATGCTTTAGCTGAGTTTCCTGCATTGCAGGGGCTTGGACTAGATGACCCTTGGGGTCCCTTCCAGCTCAACAATTCTATGATATATCACAATTTGCATAGCAAAAAGGCACCATTGAAATGACTTGGATCTTTGCCCCACTTTATTTCGCAGTGCTTATTGCAGGTACAAGGCTCCTGGTCAAGACTGGGATTTAACCCCTTGCAGGGAGAGCAAGGGGTTAAATGTCTCCTATTCCAGGATCCTGATCTGTATCTCTCACACTGCACTGACAATTTGTTTGTGAGTGGGGCACCTTGCATTAAATGGAAGGGCTACACAGTTAAGGCCATGTAGTTCCACCTTCAGCTGCAGTTCCTGTTGGGAACTCCCTGAAGTGTGCTTCACTGGTAGGCAGCGAAAGAGGGGCAACTAGGAACCCTGGAAGCAAGCAGGAATGGGAATGGGCCCTAATGTGTAAAGCAAGATATGCCAGGAGGGGTTAGGGCCAGGTTCTGCCACAAAGCCTTGCCCAGACCACCACTGCTTTTTAATTTTAAATTAATTTTGATGTATGTAGTCTTGTTGTTGAGTTGTATTTTAACCAGTTGTTTTATATTTGGTGTTAGCCGCTCTGAGCCCAGCTTTGGCTGGGGAGGGCGGGGTATAAATAAAAATTTATTATTATTTATCGTTGTTACTGTGTGCTTACCCACCGTGAGGAAATCACAGGAAGAGACACAAACCGTTCCAGCCAATGCATGATTTGGGAGAAGTTCAGATTGCAAAGCCCAACAACAGCCTTGCAGTCCTGTTCCTTAGCAAGCCCCAGCTATGTCACTGAGCTGGCAAAAGCAATCAGAGCAAAATATCCTTCCGGGGATGGCCAAGAAGAGAAGAATTTCACCGAATTTGGCCGATTCTTCCCAGATTTTGTCTGGGCCCTGCGGGACTTCACACTGCAGCTGCAGCTAGATGGACGCCATATCAGCGCAGACAAGTACCTGGAGAATGCCTTGAGATTTCTGCAAGGTGCGGTAGCCGAAACCAATGGCAACATCAGGACAAATCCTTCCTTGATCCTTCTTGTTTCCACTTATCTCCTGCTAATCGATTGAGTTTTCTGCTCAGCGGGGAGATTTTGTTTTATTTTGAAAGGTGTTTTGGGCATCACTTCCCGCTGATGACAGAGGATGCTTTCCAGGGTTGATGGGAGTTGTAGTTCCACAACAGCTGGAAGGCCATAGATTCCTTACACCTGGATTAGAGAAACCAAATGACACCTGCAGATTGTCACTATTTTGCAAGAGGATTTCAAGTGCATTCTGGAACTTTAGATCGGCACAATACTAACAAAGAACGGCTCCCCCACCCCCATACCCACACCCTTTCTTCGTCTTCTCTCCTAGGTGATGCTGAGCACATCCAGAAGCACAACATGGCCAGATCATGCATCCACAGTTTCTTTCCTTCACGGAAATGTTTCATATTTGACCGTCCAACTAGCAGGAGGAAGTTGCATCGGCTGGAGGAACTGAAAGAAGAGGATTTGGAGGAAGATTTCTTGGAACCAATGGCTCATTTCTGCCAACACATCTGGGAGACATCGCGGCCCAAGATGATCCCAGGAGACCGAGTTGTGACTGGAACGAGTAAGGAAGCTCCAGCAAAATTGTAGGCTTGGGGGGATATAGGAAGCTTTTTTTCATTGAAGCCATAAGGAGCAGTGTATTGACTGTGCTGTAGAAAGTCGCAGAGGTCTTCATGTGTGCTCTTCAACCCTTTCGTGTTGGTCAATTACCTGTGTTGCACTTTGAATCAAGCCCAATATAGCTTTGCCCAGCTTGGTTATGGTACCAATAACAGCTGTGAAACTGGTGGAGGAGGGACCCTTTGTCACCAGAGCAACATGAAGGTGTAAGGAGCTGTTGGCCTGACCATTGTAGATGGCTGAAGTTAGCAGTCCAGCAGGGATCAGGTGACATCAAAAACCAATGGGGTTCCCCCCCTCCAACCATATGAAATTGCTGATTCTGCCCTGGCCCACTTGATTGCCTGCTGAAAGCACCTCTGCCAGCAGGTGCAAAAAGAGTGGAGAGGTGAGAAACAAAGGAAAATTGAAATGGAGAGATTCGCTAATCCCAAACGATGAGTTGTTTTGTTATACTGTTGCCCTGTCATTTGGAAATGGTCAGCCTGCTGCAGCGCCCTCCAACCTGCTCTTTGTTCCGAAGGCAGGGATGAGGAATCTGTGGCTCTCCCAAATCCTCAGTCAGCATGGCCAATGGCCAAGCGTGATGGAGTTTCAGTCCAGCAATACCTAGAGGGTCACAGATTTCCCATTCTGCAACAAGAACACGCAAATTCTGTTGCATAAATTATGCAAATAGAATGAATTGGTTTGTTTTTCATTATTTATTCTGCTTTCAGTGTAGGTTTTTTTTTTAAAAAAAATAATAGGAGAAAAACAAAGGGCAAGCACAGAGGGATCGAATTAAGACTGAAATTTACAGGGGGCGGAGAGTAGAGCAGATAAAAGTAAGTATGAGAGAGGGCAATTGGATGGTGGTCCTCATCCCTCTCCTCTCCTTTTTCACATCTTCAAGCTCTTATTTGCAGCTACCGGTATGAAGGCTAGAACCCTTCTTCTGAAAACAAATCGCTTCATACTACGGGTATGTTAGGTGCAAGATCCTGATCCTGTTCTTGTATGACACAAGAGATACAGAATAATTGGTCCTCACTCTCTTGCTGATGTGGGCGGACACTTCAAGGCAGTTTGGGTCTGCAAATCCTTTCTCAACATAAGGAGGTTAATCAAGCCGTGCATTCCACTTCTATTATCTCTGATTCTTTGGCTTCAACAATCTTTCCCTTTTCAGTGCTCACAAGCCTGGCAAAGACCTATGTCGATGCTATCAACAGTGGGGATGTGCCCTGCTTGCAAAATGCAGTGCTGGCCTTGTCCAAGATCGAGAATTTGGCTGCTGTGAATGACGCTGTTTCCTGTTATGAAGAACGGATGCAGCAGCTGCTGCTGCTGCCGACCGACACACTTGAAGAGCTGCTGAGGGCACACGCCAAGTGTGAGAGGGAGGCCATTGGCGTCTTCATAGCCCGTGCCTTTGGGGACAATGTTAAACAATTTCAAGAGGAGCTTGAGGTGTGTTCTCTTTAGTGCCTTATCAGCTGCCTGCATGTTTAGCCCATGTCCATTTATTTATTTAATATGCTTATATATCACTTTTGGTCACACGCGACCTCGAAACAGTTTACATAAAAATAAAGAGTTATCATTAAAAACACAGATTAAAAGTCACAACAGAAGATCAGTGACACAAACAGTAAAACCACAGAAATCGATGCTATAAAGCAAATGTTTAATGTTTTACTGTGGCTTCCTAATTGTTGGAAGCTGCCCAGAGTGGTTACTGTAGATGGGTGGCATATAAGTAATAAATTATTATTTATTGCAGTTGCAGACAGTTCTCACATTTTTGGAGTGTGTGTGTCTTGACGTTACCAATTTCAGTTATGTCAATTTCACACTGATTGAATTTTGTAGTGTAAACAAAACAACAACAACAACAACACCCCCCCTCCCATCTGACCAGGTTGCCCTGACCACTCTGGGCACCTTCTAACAAATATGAAAACATTTTAGTATGTGGCCTTAGTATGTCTTCCCATTGTATAGTACACTGGGGAGGAAACTTTTCATCATTGCTAATGTGTCATCTTTCTGGTGCTTTGTTCCATTTTTGTCCTGTAGAATAAGTTGAATCAGAAAAAGAAGGCATTCTGCGAAAGAAATGAGAAGATGTCTTATGACCGCTGCCGTTGTGTGCTGCACTTTCTTTCCCGGGACCTGGTATCTGAGATCCAGCAGGGGATTTACGCAGTGCCTGAAGGCTATAAGTGCTTCCTTGCCAAGATGAATGAAATAAAGGAGAAATACTATGCATTTCATGGAAAAGGGGTTCAGGTAGGACAGGAGGAGAAGCACTTCTGTGACACTCGGAGAGGTGGGGATCCTGTTGCTGACTGAGGGCAGACTTACAGTGCAATCTAATGCATGGTTACTTGGGAGTATGTCCCACTGAATTCACCAGTTGGGGGTAAAGATGCAAAGGTACTAAATTGGTTGAAGAGGAATCCTCCCATTGCAGGATAGAGATCACAAACATGTCTGAAAATTGTCCCCTTCTTAGTGAGTTTTACAAATACTTCCAAACATTTCTAATGCTGATCCACATTTTATTAACTTTTATCCATTGTTGTATCACTGGTGGGTTGTTGGTTTTTTTTAAAAAAAAACTGTTCTTTTCTGGCTCATTTTAAGGGATATAGTTGTTTTTAGTTGTGATGATTTCTCTCCATTACCTTGTGAGGACTTTGGTTCTAAAAGGCTGGATATTTATCTTTCAATGAGTAAATAACATCGATTTCTCAGCGTGTCAATAAACTACTCACTTACTACCTTTGGGTCTTTAATCCCAACAGGACAGCATATTCAGTTTCCTCATCTTTTGGCAAAATTAATAACTTTTGCTCCTAATGTATTATCAGGCAGACAGAGCTCTTGAAGAATTCCTGAAATCCAAGGAGACGGTGGCAAAATCTATCCTTCACATGGACAATGCCTTGAGTGGCAAAGAGAAAGAAATTGAAGGTACAGATTTGGACAAACAGACACTCTATATATTATAACTAGCTGGCCCGAGTACACGTTGCTGTGCCTGACTCAGGGTCCTTGTTTCCCAGGAAAGGGGGAGGATGTGTTTGTCCCCCCTGGACTATGTGTCCCCCCCCTGTTGTTGTGTCTCATCCCTGTGATTACTCCTATTCTGTAGTGACCCATGAGGTATCCCGTCCCCCCTCCCCCGGGTCATCCCTGTGACTCCCCCCACCCTGGGTGAGCCGATGACCTATTCGGACCCCTCCTCCCCCACCCGCCACCCAGGGCTCCACTCGGCCTAGTCTGTAGGCTGTAGAGCCGAGGTCTAGTCTGTAGGCCTTGGCTGGCCTAGTATGTAAATGCAAGCCGAGGCCTCCGCCCTGTATCTCCATTCCTTGGCCCCCACCCTTGGAAAAGGAACTGTTAGCTTCTGGGTTCTATTTCCCAGCATGCACTTTTGGGTGAGTTGTGTGTTCTGAAACACGGGGTTTTAGGGGTTTTACGTGGCCCAGGTGTGACATCTGTGTACGGAAAGTGTCTTAGGTTACTCTCTTATTCGCATGTGGCGTTGTTTCCAAATTTCAACGCTATCGGTCAAGCGGTTTCGTTGAACATTAGAGAGGAACCGACATGTCCAGTTTACATTTTTATATATAGAGATTTATGAATGCCACAGATTAAATGCTCCTGTAAGTGTGGGGACACTAAAGGTTTTAATTGGTGCCCAGAAGATAACAGCATGGTGGTGTTCTAAAGCAGGGTTTCCCAAACTTGGGTCTCCAGCTGTTTTTGGACTACAACTCCCATCATCCCTAGTTAGCAGGACCAATTGTCACAATTATGGGAATTGTAGTCCAAAACCAGCTGGAAACCCAAGTTTGGGACCCTGTTCTAAAGTCCAGATCAGGGTTTCCCCAAACCCTGAGTTCATTGACACCTTGATGAGTTTATAAAGTTGTAATTGACTGCTTCTTAGGAATGTCAATGAAGGGAAAGAGCAGTGTGGGGATTATTTTTTTCGAAGCTGCAAAAAGTGAAACACTGCACCTATGCATCACTTTTTAGCAATAAAGCAGCGTGTTCTGAGAATACTATTGCATTGTGGAACCATCTTATTAAATTCGGCGGTTCCTCACTGCCAAGGAAGGTGAATCCTGTACCCATGCCCTTTATTTCTAGGGATAATAGTAGTTCCTATTAATTTTTTTCTATACCTTGTAAACCTCTTGTGTTTTCCTAGACCCTTTTCTACCCCCTTTCTGCCCCTTGGTCTTTATTTACCTGCTGCACATTTCTGTCGATCCCAGGGGATTAACATCTGCCACTTGGGAAAATCTTGGCCTAGATCCACCAGTGCAATGGCAGGCCCCAGAGGGAGGCCTGAGCAGAAGATTATAGCGCACAGAGAGAGCCAGGTTCATATAAGCGTAGGGGGTTCCTCCAGATTATTCACCTTGGATGCTTGATCTGACTGCCAGCAAATCCCTGCCTCTTTTTCTTCCCTGGACCCCAGCCCAGCGTGCTATGGTTGAAGCAGCCCAGCTGCAACAGAAGATTTTGGAGCAGGAGCTGGCCAACCTGGAACAAATGATGGAGGATAAGAGGCAACATAATGAGGAAGGCATCCAGCGGCTGAAAGAGAAGTGGGAGGAAGAGATGAAGAAGATGAAAGAGGAGGCTGAAAGGAGAATGGGGCATTTCCGCAAGGTAATGTGAGCCAGCCAGATTGTGTGGTCACACACAGTCACACTTTCTAAATCTATACTGTCTTATTACGAAAGAATTTCAGAAATAGACTGGAAAGAGAAGTTGTTGAATTGCAACTGATTACAAGTTGGACACAACTAAACAATAACCAAACTTAAAACCATGGAGAAACCTGGTCTGAATAGAGACATTGGGTTCTTATCTCATTTTAGCCATCTCACCCCTTGCTTTTTCCTTTAAGACCAATTACAGTCAGCCAATCACCCATTCCCACCACCCTTCTGAGTAATACCTCTCCCCCCCCCTCACTATATACAAGGGTCTGGTGACTTCTGTTTCAGTATATCTGAAGAAGTGTGCATGCACATGAAAGCTCATACCAAGAACAAACTTAAGTTGGTCTCTAGGTTGTTCCAATATTGGTTCCTCTGTTTTGTTTTGTCAGGTTGATATTGGTTAAATGTTTAGTTGGGGTTGGTGGTTATTTTAATTTGGGTATAACTGTAAACTGTCTATTGTTGTTGTTGTTGTTGTTGTTGTTATTGATTTATTGGTTTGTTTGTTGCTCGTACAGGATATTTTGTTTTTAATTTGATGGTGTTTTGTGTTTTTATATATGTTGTAAGCCACACAGAGTGGCTGAGGAAACACAGCAAGATGGGCGGGATATAAAATTTATAATAATAATAATCTCTGAATAATAATCTCTGAAAACACTTTCTCCTAGCTGGAAATAATAATAATAATAATAATAATAATAATAATAATAATAATAATAATAATAATATCTCCAGCTAGGAGAAAGTGTTTTCAGAGAGCCCCTCTCCAGCATGCTGGAAAATGCATGTTTATTGTGTAACCAAAGACAACGTGGGCCTTGTGACCCAAGAGAGGCCTGATTCCACTGTGAGTTCGTATCTGTTGCCCTCATCTGTTTTCTCAGTCGAACAATGACTGTGTGCTCCTTGTCTCTCTAGGAGCTGCTAAGACAGCGGTTTTTGCTGATGGCCATGGAAACAGAAGTGGAGCTCCTATGTTTGAGGGCATAAAGGAACAATACCTCAGGGCTTACGCTTACTACAGAAGCTGTCCACAGTGGAGTTTTGAGGACCAAATAAAGAGGCCTGGAAGTCAGGACATAACCACAAGGCTGGACAATTGGAAACTTCAAACTAGGGCAGATTATGGCAGCCTGTTTGTTGACTGGCACAAGCTGTTGAATACTACATTGCCTGTTTTGAACCATCTGCACTGGTTGAAGTATCATTTCTGCAATCACTTTGAAGTGCTGATTATTACCGTACTTTTAAAACATGATATAAGCCTGGTTCAAGGGATGTCTCCTCCCATATGAGCCTCCCTCATAGGAAGAACTTACGACGATGGCTTGGTCCAGCTTCTGTCTAATGAGGAAGTCATAAGAGGAACTGCTTTCCAAGAAATGGTTCTACCATCACCCCTTCCTGCTGGCTAAATCAGAAAAGAAAAACAATAACCCTTGTTTATTTTCAGCTGGCCTGTGCTGTTTTGTGTTTCTTTCTCTTTTTGTCCGGCTTCAATGGGGCATTGTTTTATTATTTTTATTGTATTTTAAATCTGTAAATCACTGTGATATAGTTTATGAACAGATACATGTAAATTTCAAATAAATAAATAAAAATAAATGTGCAATCCTTAGTGTGTCTATTCTGAAGTCGTATTACTTTCAGCAGAGTTACTCTCAAGTAAGTGTGCATAGGACAGGCTGCAGTCTTACACCATATCTCATAACACTGAATTCATACCATGGTTGGCTAAGGGAGCGTTCACACAATACATATATCATCTGCACCGCCGGAGCACAATTTCTGTTCTCATCCTGAAACAAAGTTCTTAACCCGAGGTACTATTTCTGGGTTAGCGGAGTCTGTAACCTGAAACGTTTGTAACCCGAGGTACCACTGTAATAACCATTGGGGAAAGTTTGAATGGGTTAATGGAAAGCGAGGGAGAGGAGAGTGCTTGGTGCTACAGTCAAACCTTGGTTGTCAAACGCAATCCATTCTGGAAGACTATTTGACTTCCCGAAACATTCAACAATTGAAAACTGAAAGCGGAAGCCTCAATACAATAGGGAAACTCAAAACAGAAGCCGCATAGCACATTCGGCTTCTGGAAATTGTTCGAAAACTGGAGCAGTTACTTCCAGGTTTTCGATGTTCGAGAGCCAAAACGTTCCAAAGCATAGGCATTTGAGAACCAAGGTTTAACTGTATCCTTCCCTTAAGGATGTGGCAAATATTACAACCAAGCAAAGAATCAACCACATCCCATGCCCAGCAAAGTGGAAACATAGAAAACCACCAGCCATTTAACGTCATCTCATTCATGTCCACTGAGCTCTCAACTGTGGAGTTAGCACTTTTGCAAGCGCCTCACATGATGATGTTCTGGTCTTGCAAGGGATGTAGGTTGGAGGACCTTCTGTTGACAGGATGATGCCTCTGTCTGCACTAGATAGGGAGGGTCCCCGACTATGGCTCTGTTCAGATCTTTTCTCTTGTGAAAACCACCTTTATTTTGAGTTTGTGTGTTTCCCCTCATTTTCTAGTTTCCCCCTCATCTTCTGCTGTATGCATTTGGAACTGTCTGGGTGAAGTCAGGACCCATCACAGGTAGCAAACTATCTCCTTCCTCGTTTCCCAGCCCCCAAATGCCATGGGTTTAGGTCAAGCAATGGAGCTATGGATCTGTGGAATTTAGCATAGGCGCAAACTCCTAGGGGCTGAGGTTCGTTCCCCCCCCCTAAAATATTTGAGGTGTCCAGCTCCCCACCCCCGGCAACAAAAGTTCTAATGGTGTGCGAGCACCACGCCATGTGATCAATTATGTGGAGTGGGGCTTACCTGGGCCCCCACTATTTTATTCAAGTTGGCATCCCTGTAGTGTAGTAACTACAAAGTGGGCCATATGCTGTGGCAGATTGAGGTTAGTGGGATACCCAATGTGTTTCCCTCTGTGCTGAGAGCAGCTGCTCCACGTGTATCACTTCCCACTTGCTTCCGTGGAGTTGCATTTGCCATTTTACCCCCCCCCCCTCTCTCTCTTTCTCGAGTCTGAGCTATTTAGTGCCGTCGGGAAACGGGGCCGCCTCTCCGCCCACGCACGCGCACCCATTGCTTAATTCCACCCGTCTTCCTGTTTGCTGGTTTCCCATAATCTAGCGCCTTTCGAGGAAAGTGGCGCGCAGCCCGGGCACTTTCGCTTTCGTTCCTCGCATATTCTGTAGCTTCGTCAAGGCAATGCAGAAGGCTGATTGGTCGCGACGACTTCCCAGTTTCCAGGACTGGCAGCTGGGGCGCTACAAGAGCTTTCGAGCCACAAAACCCTCTTGCAATTCCCGAGTTCTTGCTTTTATCCCGGAAGACAAGGCTTGAGCTGAGCCTCTCCTGTCGTCCCCTCCTGACGTCTCAGCTGGGAACTCCGAGCAAGGCTCTCTCCCTCTTCCTGCTGGCCTGTCTGCTCGTCTGCATGAGAGAAACAGCAACAATCAAGTCCAGTCAAGACCCATCCTCCCGAGGTCCGTCCCTGCAAAAAACACCACCACCAAAAAGTAAGAAAAGGCAGCTTCGCGATGTTGCTGTTGTTGTTAACCCCTGGCGCTCCTTTCTTTTTGCTAGGCTAGGTAAACACGTCGCGGGAATCTTAGCCAGGAGCAAAAGCAGCCGAGGGAGTGTAGGAACCAATTCCGAGGGGTCTTTGCCCCCCCCAATAAAATATCTGAGCCCCCCACAAATTGATGGGCATTGCCATTCAAATGGGGTGTGTGCACCGGGCGGGGCCAGGGCCGTCTTAGGTTGTCGACCTTTTCACAAGCCTCTGCGGGGATCGCTCTCCTCCCTCGGGGGCTTGGGAAGGAAGCTGCACGTCCGCCAGCCATATAGTTTGTGGGGGTGCAGCTTCCATTCTAAGCCTCTGCAGGGATCGCATTTTTTTTTCAAAATATAGTCCGCCCCCCCCCATGGTCTGAGGGACGGTGGACCCGCCCAGGCTGGAAAAGGTTTCTGACCCCTGCTCTAGAGGCAGATACCGGTAGGTCTCTGGGGAAAGAGCCGGCGTGGTGTAGTGGTTAGAGCGGGGGACCAGGACCGGGCAGGGACCAGGGTTCAAATCCCCACTTAGGTCTGGAGGCTCTCACGTCTTGAGCCAGCCACTGTCTCTCTCAGCCTGGCCGACATCACAGGGCTGTTGTGGGGATTAAAGGAGGAAGGGGAGAGTCATGTACGCCATCTTGAGCTCCTTGGAAGTAAAAGGTGGGGTATAAATGAAAGAATGAATAAAGGCACTCTGGCACAGTAGGGAGGTGGTGGTGGAACACAAGGGAGCCCCCACCCCGCAAGGTGGGGAGAGGGATAATCTCAGTCCTGGTTAGAGCAGGATTTTAATGGGAGGATAGACCTTTAATAGAAAAAAATAATCCCCATGTGCTAGAATGTGTCCTTTGCTCTTTGACTCTGAGCAAACCGAAGACTCAATATTTGAACTCCCTTCCTTCCTTCCCTCCCCGCAAACATACACTTCCTCCAAAAGCAAGTAGCTTCTAGCAGAAGCCAGGACAAAGTTCATGAGCTTTGGAAGTTCTGTTGGTGGGGTTTGCAAGGTATTTTTTTCCGGGGGGAGGGAGATGTACAGGTGCATTTATTTCACCTTTCTTGCATTTATATCCCATCTTTCTTCCATCACGGAACCTGAGGCAGCAGCTACATTTGAGATCTCCAGCTGGTCCACCAGGTCCACCCAGGCACTGATCTGTGCTGGTCTTCCTCGAACCAGGGGTCCCCAGCTGTTGTTGGACTACAACTCCCATCGTCCCTAGCTACCAGGACCAGCAGCCAGGGAGGATGTGAGTTGTAGTCCAGCATCATCAGGGAACCTGGGGCTGAGAAAGGCTGGATCAGCAAGAGTGGTGTCACAGGCCTGGGGCCACCTTAGACTACTTTGCAGGGTTGCTGGGTCCGGATGGCTGGAATTCTGCAGGGTGCTGCTGGAATGTGACCTGCATTTTATGACACATTATTGTGCATTTATGGGAAACATCGGGCTTTTCTGGTCGGAACTTTCCTCTCTCCTTTCTCTTGCATCTCCCCCATCCTGGACCGGCCTTGGACACCTGTTACTCCACGAGGCCACGAGGTTTGGGCATGGATCAGTCCCGGCTGGCTGGGGAGGAGGAAGGACTGCTTTCTCCCCGGCTAGGCAAACCCATTTAACCCAGCTCTGAGATGCACAAAGTGACCCATGCAAGAGCGCCATGCACAGTCACTCTGCACATGCGCCGAGGGCGGACTCCCGCTCAGATCCTACAACCCCCAAACACCTCTTGCTTTCTCCTCGCCCCCATTATTAGACCTTCCCCAACCTGAGAGGCGGCTCAGCCTCCTGTGGGCACGCCTCTCCCTCAGGCCCCTCCGCAGCCCACCTCGTACAGCCAGTGGGAGGCCTGCAGGAGCTGCCGGGCTTGGCTCCTCTAACAGGGAGGAGGCTCGGGTCACAGCACGGCATGGTGGAGGTGCCCTCCAGAACTTGGCACGGTAGTGCCTCGTGCCACTAGCCTCTATGGCTAAGATGCCCCTGGCCATTTGCATCTGATGCCGTGAACCTCAAACTGTGACACAGAGCGTCTAGGACAGATTTAGACTTGTCACAACTATCCTGAGAATGTCCAACTGGGTAACTTTCAGGTGCCAGAAAATATCTGGGATCACAGTGGTAAAGGTAAAGGGACCCCTGACCATTAGGTCCAGTCGTGGACGACTCTGGGGTTGTGGCGCTCATCTCGCATTATTGGCTGAGGGAGCCAGTGTACAGCTTCCGGGTCATGTGGCCAGAATGACTAAGCTGCTTTTGGCGAACCAGAGCAGCACACGGAAACGCCGTTTACCTTACCTCCAGAGCGGTACCTATTTATCTACTTGCACTTTTTGACGTGCTTTTGAACTGCTAGGTTGGCAGGAGCTGGGACCGAGCAACGGGAGCTCACCCTGTCATGGGGATTCGAACTGCTGACCTTCTGATCAGCAAGCACTAGGCTCTGTGGTTTAACCCACGGCACCACCCGCATCCCTTCGGGGTCACAGTGAGGCACAGTTAAAACATGGTCTTTGCCATTCCTGAACTCTTTCCCTTTCAAGTCACGTTATACTCATTCACTCGCTCACAGGCAGAGAGAAACTTAATTTAATTGGACTTCAACTCCCATCATCCCTAGCTTGCAGCTACCATTGGTCAGGGATGATAGGAACTGTAGTCTAAAAACAGCTGGAGACCCAAGTTTGGGAAACACTGACTCACATAGGCAGAGACACAATTGAATTTCTGTGGCATAATGACCTCCTCTGTTTTCCTTTTGCAGACCAATCTTCTCTTGCATGATGGCCCCAGGGCAGGTCCACATTGCGGCTCCTGTTTGCCTAATTGAGAACATGCCGGACGGGAAGCTTGTGGTGAACTGGGAGGCTGCAGAGGTGCTTGCCAGGATCCGCCAGCCGGTGGTGGTGGTGGCCATTGCGGGGTTGTACCGCACGGGCAAGTCCTACCTCATGAACAGGCTTGCGGGGAAGAGAAAAGGTGACTGGCGTCATGAATATTCCCTGTTACTCAAGAGAAGGGCTGGAGTCTAGTAGCTTCGCATGAGGAGCAAGGCAGTTGTGTCTGGTGTGTCTGGAACAGGGTATCAGAGCCACTGGATTTTCTGCCTAGCCTGGGGAGAAGCATGGAGGAAGAGGAGTAAATTAATATTTATATAGAACCAGAGGGGAGATAGTTCTCCCTTTTTTTAAGGGAAATTCCATTATGCTGAATAGGCTTCCTCGCGAGAAAAGGGAAAACTTGACAGCTATGGAGATAGGACTTTGAGGCAGAGGTTTAGGGTCCCAACTCAGCAGAATTCACAGGAGGGTCCACAAATACGGCAGGTTATTTATTATTGTATGTACAGTATATATATACCACGTTTCCTCCAAGGCGCTCCAGGTGGTATTCACAGTTTTCCCCATCTACGTTTTATGCTCACAGCAACCCTGTGAGGTAGGTTCAGCTGGAAGACAGCATCTAGCCCAAGGTTGCCCCGTGTGGATTCAAACTCTGGTCTTCCACATCCTAGTCCCAAGTTCAATGTGCGTGACACTTTACAGCTTACATAGATTTTTCTTTGTTATGTGCACTTAAGTTTTCTTTCACTAAGGGGACAGGTGCTAGGGGTTTAAACCAGAAAGAGTTTAACATCTGATCCCTCTTTACGCAGAAATCAGGTCAAATCTAAAGCTTGGGAACTGTAGTTTACTACTTGCTGAACTACTATTCCCAGCACCCAGGCAAACTACACTTCCCATGATTCTTTGGAGGGGGGAAATCCACGTGCTTTAAAGCTATGATGGAGATGTGACAAATGTTTCATTGAGTTCAGTGGGGTCTCCCAGTGACCTGTGCCTTAAGCCTTGGCACCTGTTGTTTTCTGTCTCTGAATCATTGTCCGCTCTTTCCTCAGGTTTCTGTCTGGGTGCCACGGTGCAGGGGCTCACGAAGGGCATCTGGATGTGGTGCCTCCCTCACCCCCACAGGCCTGACCTCACACTGGTGTTGCTGGATACAGAAGGGTTGGGTGATGTGCAGAAGGTGAGCTGGGGGGGGGGGTGGCAGCTGGGGTGGCGGCTATGGAAGACTAGCATTTTCAAAAGAGCCTTGTGACAAAATATGCTGATCCGGTTTTAATGGCAATGGTGTCTACCTGAGAGGTGCCAGAACTGAGTTCCGTCAAGTTCCGTCAAGGAAAAAAAAAGCCCTGGTAGCTGATATTTAAATTTCTGTTTCAGGGAAACACACAGAATGACTCATGGATCTTTGCCCTGGCCATTCTGCTCAGCAGCACCCTGGTGTACAACAGCATGGGCACCATTGACCAAAATGCCCTGGAGAACCTGCAGTATCCTTTGGGGGCATCAGAAATCCCAGCTGGGCTTGCACGCTTGGCCTGGAGGATCTAGGAGGAGGCAGGTGTAGGTTGTCCCCCTAGGGGTTTCACTCCATGGGAGACAGATCTCTTGGTGCAGAAGCAGGTGGAATGAACTCTCCTGGTCTGAGACTCCATGATGCTAAGACTGGTTTGCATGATGCTGAGGAACTACGGGGTGGTGCAGGAGGAAACGCAGAGGGGATGTAGCTGATAGAAGAGGCAGGCAGTCTCCCAGGATCGGAAGGTGGGACACATTGTGAGGGGGGTGGATCAGTGGTCACAGCCGCAAATTGGGAACCTCCACAGTTATGTTTTACAGATAAGGGGGTGGGAGTGCAGGCAGGAACTCCAGAAGGCATAAAATTAGGAATAGGCCTTAAGGTGTAAAAATGAGAGATGTCAGACACTTGCCACAAATCCCTGCCTAAATTACAATTACAATACAGTCGTACCTTGGTTGCCAAATGCCTTGGAACTCATGCGATCAAAAACCGGAAGTGTCTGGTTTTCTAACGATTTTCAGAAGCCAAACGTCTGGCACGGTTTCTGATTGGCTGCAGGAGCTTCCTGCAGCCAATCAGAAGCTGTACTTTAGTTTCCGAAGCTTTTGGAAGTCGAACGGTCTTCCAGAATGGATTCCGTTCGACTTCCAAGGTACGACTATATGTGGTCTTTCTGTAGTGTAAATCTCTCTACTCAAAGCCCTATCATTATTGCCAGCTAGCCCACAACTGCAGGTTCAAACAGGCCCATCGTTTAGCTGAATTCAGGTTCTGAGACCCCAAACCAGCCCTGGAATTATTTTCCTTAGCACTCCTCAGCTATGTCACTGAGCTGACAAAAAAGATTAAAGCAAAAGCTTCCTCTGGTGAGGATAGAGAGGAGGAGAACTCTGCTGAATTTGTCCGTTTCTTCCCAGACTTCATCTGGGCAGTGCGGGATTTCACACTACAGCTGGAGATAGATGGACACCCCGTCACTGAGGATGGGTACCTGGAGAATGCCTTGAGACTGCAGAAAGGTACAGTACCTGCAAAAAGAAAATGCTATGTCTGAGATGGGGGAGAAAACACTGTTAGTTTAGAGGTGCACAACTGTTCTAAGTTGTGCCTAATATTCTAAAAGCCTAATATTCAAGTGGGTGAATGTATCCAGTCCCATAGCCACTGAGGGCTGAAGAGGTTTAACTAATTTCCCCTGTATTACATGGAGCAAGACAGAGATATATCACACCGGGTCCTGGGGCACATGTCTCTGGCTGCAGACTGCATTAGTAATAACTCTTCATGCCAATCCTCAATTGTATTCCCAGGGAGGTTTACAAACACCCTACAACAATTACAATGTCAATACCAAAACTGTAAAAGCTAAAAGTCACAAAATTGTGAAAAACCTCATGACGCCAAGGTAAGTTGCTTGTACAGTTGGATTGGGCTCCTTGAAATCCCTATGACCCAGAAGTCTTGCCCACTTATCTCAAATATAACATGTGAGCTGTAAGTGCGCTATGAAGAGGGAAAAATATACAGTGGTACCTCGCTAGACGAATGCCCTGCTAGACGAATTTTTCGCTAGATGAATGGGTTTCGCGATCGGAGGCTGCCTCGCAAGACAAATTCATTTCGTGAAAAATTTGTCTAGCGAATCGCGGTTTCCCATAGGAATGCATTAAAATTCAATTAATGCGTTCCTATCGGCAAAAAATAAATAATTTCCCCCCCAATGCATTCCTATGGGATTCGCAAGACGAATTTTTCGCAAAACGAATTGACTCACAGAACGAATTAAATTCGTCTTGCGAGGCACCACTGTACTCAGAGCAAAGCCATAACTTTGCAGTGCTGAAACAGAGAGCAATATCCTAACTCAGTTTACAGCAAGCCCTGGGACCTCAGGTGTCAGTCGGCTCAGCATGGAGACTTGAATGTTTCCAGGTAACAAGGTGAGTTTGCTCCACTGGGAAGATGCTTAGCACATTTTCTTTGGAATTTGGCGATATTAACAGATACTCACCCTTCTTCTCCCCCAGGTAATACTGAGCAAATCCAGAGGTGCAACATGCCCAGGTCGTGCATTCGCAGATTCTTTCCTTCGCGGAAATGTTTCACGTTTGACCGCCCAGCTAGCAGGAAGAAGTTGCCTCGGCTGGAGGAACTGGAAGAAGATGATTTGGAGGAAGATTTCTTGGAGCCAGTGGCTCGTTTCTGCCAACACATCTGGGAGACATCTCGACCCAAGACAGTCCCGGGAGGCCAAGTTGTGACAGGAATAAGTACGGAACATTTTTGAAAGATTGTAGGCTGGTGTTGGTGGGTAAAGAACCATTCTGGTAAAGAACCAGGAGACTCTTCCAGGTGGTTCGCAATTTAGCGGAACCACCTGCTCCATCCGGGCCCAGTACGGGCCACATGATCTCCTGCAATGATTTTGCAAAGTTTTTTGCAGATAAAGTCGCTCAGATTCGGGAAGAGGTAGACTCCACCATGGGAGCAGGGCCGGGGCGGGGGAGTGCTAGAGTCCTGTCTAGTCAAGTTTTGTGGGATCAATTTCAATCTGTTACCTCCGAGGATGTGGACAGGCTGCTTAGACGAATGAAACCAACCACCTGTCTCCTTGATCCTTGCCCATCCTGGCTTATAAAAGCTAGCCAGGAAGGGCTGGGCGATGGGCTTCGCGGGTTGGTAAATGCTTCTCTCCATGAGGGAGCCTTCCCAGACCCGCTGAAAGAGGCGGTTATTAAACCGCTTCTTAAAAAACCATCTTTAGATCCGGCCAATATGGCCAACTATCGCCCAGTCTCAAATCTTCCATTCTTGGGCAAGGTGATTGAGCGAGTGGTTGCGGAACAACTCCAGGCACGCCTGGAAGAAGCGGACCATTTGGATCCCTTCCAGTCAGGATTCAGGCCTCATCATGGGACTGAAACTGCCTTGGTCGCACTGGTCGATGATCTCCGGCGGGCTAGGGACAAAGGTAAGAGCTGTTTCCTTGTTCTGCTGGATCTCTCAGCGGCTTTTGATACCATCGACCATAACATCCTTCTGGACCGTCTAGAGGGCTTGGGAGCTGGGGGCACTGTCATGCAGTGGTTCCGCTCCTTCCTCCTGGGCCGTGTTCAGAAAGTGGTGGTGGGGGATGAGTGTTCAGACCCCTGGGCGCTCACTTGTGGGGTGCCTCAGGGTTCTGTCCTCTCCCCCATGCTTTTTAACATCTATATGCAGCCACTGGGAGAGATCATCAGGGGGTTTGGGCTGGGTGTCCATCAGTATGCTGATGATACCCAGCTCTACCTCTCTTTTAAATCAGAACCAGTGAAGGCGGTGAAGGTCCTGTGTGAGTGCTTGGAGGCAGTTGGAGGATGGATGGCGGCTAACAGATTGAGATTGAATCCTGACAAGACAGAAGTACTGTTTGTGGGGGACAGGAGGCGGGCGGGTGTGGAGGACTCTCTGGTCCTGAATGGGGTAACTGTGCCCCTGAAAGACCAGGTGCGCAGCCTGGGAGTCATTTTAGACTCACAGCTGTCCATGGAGGCACAGGTCAACTCCGTGTCCAGGGCAGCTGTTTATCAGCTCCATCTGGTACGCAGGCTGAGTCCCTACCTGCCCACTGACTCTCTCTCCAGAGTGGTGCATGCTCTAGTTATCTCTCGCTTGGACTACTGCAATGCGCTCTACGTGGGGCTACCTTTGAAGGTGACCCGGAAACTACAACTAATCCAGAATGCGGCAGCTAGACTGGTGACTGGGAGCGGCCGCCGAGATCACATAACACCGGTCCTAAAAGACCTACATTGGCTCCCAGTACGTTTCCGAGCACAATTCAAAGTGTTGGTGTTGACCTTTAAAGCCCTAAACGGCCTCGGTCCGGTATACCTGAAGGAGCGTCTCCACCCCCATCGTTCTGCCCGGACACTGAGGTCCAGCTCCGAGGGCCTTCTGGCGGTTCCCTCATTACGAGAAGCCAAGTTACAGGGAACCAGGCAGAGGGCCTTCTCGGTAGTGGCACCCACCCTGTGGAATGCCCTCCCACTAGAGGTCAAAGAGAACAATTACCAGACCTTTAGAAGGCATCTCAAGGCAGCCCTGTTTAGGGAAGCTTTTAATGTTTGATGGATTTCTGTATTTTAGAATTTCTGTGTTTTTTTTTGGAAGCCGCCCAGAGTGGCTGGGGGAACCCGGCCAGATGGGCGGGGTATAAATAATAAATTATTATTATTATTATTATTATTATTATTATTATTCTGATCGGAGTCATTATTTTTACCCAGTGCCATTCTAATAATACTAATAAGTGGTCTCAATCTGGGACCCCCACAAATGGGGGGGGGGGGCTTTTCCTCTGTCTCCAGAGCAGTTTGGGGGTGTAGGAAGCTGTCAGCTTGAGGTGAATGGTGTTACTCAGTTACTAGCCAAGAGGGGATCAGGTGACATCAGAAACCAATAGTGACCCACCTGACGGTATAAAATGCTTTAGTTTGTCCTTGCTCTGCAGTTTGATAATTTCTTTGTTCACATGCAGGCTGAATTGCATGTAAGCTGCTCACTTAATTGCCTGCTAAACATCATTTATCTGGAATTTATTTCGAAGACTATATGCAGTACACAGAATAAAATACTGTAATGATTCTGTGATGAAACCCAAATTCTACTTTCAGGGAAATTTGGTTGTGTCATTTGTGTAGAAAGCAACATTGTATGCATTGTTTTAAATGCTTACATCATTCATTATGCTTCTGCAACAAGCAAGGACTTGAACCCATGACATTTGGTTACTAAAAAGCCTGTTCACCCCCTCCCCCTTTTATGTATTGAGAGTTAATTGACTAAACACTTCCAGGCCTATTTATGCAGAGTTAGCGCTGTGGTCTAAACCACTGAGCCTCTTGGGCTTGCCAATTAGAAGGTTCGAATCCCCATGACGGGGTGAGCTCCCATTGCTCGGTCCCAGCTCCTGCCAACATAGCAGTTTGAAAGCATGCCAAAAAGTGCAAGTATAAATAGGTACCGCTCCGACAGGAAGGTAAATGGTGTTTCCGTGTGCCAGAAGCGGTTTAGTCATGCTGGCCACATGACCCGGAAAAACTGTCTGCGGACAAACGTCGGCTCCCTCGGCCAGTAAAGTGAGATGAGCACCACAACCCCAGAGCCATTTGTGACTAGACTTAACTGTCAGCGGTCCTTTACCTTTGCCTTTTTACCTGCTCAATGTGACAACACCACACCTGTTACAATATCATAAAGCTAAGAGCAGGGGTCAGCAAACCTTTGGCTTTTTAAATTTCCCATGGTGCTGCTAATATAGGGGCTTTGTTCTTTGTTTTGTTCATGTTTTATTTCTTATATATATAAATGTAAACTGGCCATGTCCGTTGGTTTCCACTTTTCAACGAAACCGCTTGAGCGATAGCAATGAAATTCGGACACAACATCACATGCCACTATGCGAGTGTTCTTAGCTACATGGCGTATACAAATGTCACACCTGCGCAAGGTAAAACCCCATTTTTAGGACCTAAAAAGTCAGCCTGTCGAGCATGCTGGGAAAAGAACCAGGTTACAAAACATCACCCTCTAGCGGCGGCTACACTGGTACTGCAGCTAGAAAACCTTCCCTCTCCACAGCCCCTCGGCTCGCCTTTACAGACTAGGCCGAATGGAAGTGGGGACTCACCTGGATGGGGGTTGGGGGGGATGAGGGGGCGGGATACGTCATGGATTGGGACAGGGTGGGGGGAATCACAGGAATGAGCCGGGAGTGGGGGCGGGGGGGTGGGATAGCTCATGGGTCGAGACACGGTGGGGCCATTCATAGGGATGACTCGGGGTGGGGAGAGGATGGGATATGTCATGGATTGGGAAAGGGTGGGGTGGGGAATCACAGGGATGAGCCACAGCAATGCGTAGCCGGGCCAGCTAGTATTCAATAAAATATTGGTTCTGAGTTGGGTTCTGAGCCCAGTTGTGCTGTTTCATACTTGTCACAGTGTGGCCACAGGACTGCAGGATACACACTGTGCTGACAATGAGTTATGGATTGGACCTGATTCAGTTTTGGCAAGAACTAGAAGGCAATAATACATATGTAGCATAGAGAGGTAATAATAATTAGGAGTGAGATGTAGATGTAGGGCAGAGAATAGTAATCTCTGCTTTTTAAGCATTCCCAAGTGCTTCCTTCATATTTCAGGTTATTTTCTACAGGCATGAGGGCTAGAACATTACTTTTAAAAACATGTCTTCTCTGCCTCTTGTTTTGTGCATAGTATCTATTTTTTTCTTTTATGAGAAATCTGCAGGTACGGTGGATGACATTTCCCCAGCTATAGTGCAAATGTTTGAAAGGTGTTTGACTCTGGAAATATTTCCTCAGCGTTCAAAAGTTAAATGGGATGGACATCCCTGTTCTACCATTTCTGATTTGGTGACTTCACCCCAATTCTTCCTTCTTCAGTGCTTAAAAACCTGGCGAAGACCTACGTCGATGCTATCAACAGCGGGGATTTGCCCTGTTTGGAGAATGCCGTGCTGGCCCTGGCGGAGATTGAGAACGCAGCAGCTGTGTGTGATGCCATTTCCTGTTACGAAGAGCAGATGGGGCAGCGGTTGAACCTGCCCATGGGCACCGTCGATGAGCTGCTGGCAGTACACGCCGAGTGTGAGAGGGAAGCCACTGGCATCTTTATGGCCCGTGCCTTTGGAGATGAGTTGGTTAAAAAATCACAAGAGAAGCTTGAGGTAGATATGTTCTCTTTTTTAAAAAAACACAACAACAAACCTCTGCCAGCATGGCATCTCCAGGCAGGGCAGGGATTCTCCTCTGCCTGAAATTGTGTCGAACTGCTGCTAGTCAGTGCAGAAAGAGTCATAGAATTGTACAGTTGGAAGAGACATGAGGGTCCTTTAGTCCAACCTCTGCAATGCTGGAATGACCGCTCCACACATCAATGGGGGGCGCTTTTTGCGTGGACGCGTGCAGCCCCCTAATCCCAGAGGGCGCTGCCTGGAAGTTCAGGTCTGGCACTGCCTTCCCAGGTAGGATGCCAGGGGTCTCCACCTACCCAAGTCTGGCATCCAATCCTGCCTGGGGAGGTGTTGCCAGGGGATGGCCAGGTAAGGGGAGGGACAAACCAGCTCGGACAACAGCATTTGAATCTTGCCTCCAGCACCGGCTGAGCCACTCTGTACGAGGGAGCTTCCTGTCTTCCTACATAAATGTTAATTTGCTTAAGGAAACATTTGGAAGAAGAAAATAAAATCAGGAAAAAATAAATAAAATGATTACCTAGCATAGCTCTGAACATCACAGCTAGGAGGGTCCTCCAAAACTTGCACGGTTTTCTAAAAATCTCTCTCTTCAGAATGGAGACAGCCTCATGTTATCCGAAGACCAAAAGGAACATAGAAAGTTGGCATAAAGCAGGCCGGTGTAAGTTAAGCTGATGTAAAGTTATACCAGATCCTAACTCCATTCAGCCATTGAGCTACTGCTTGCTGAGCCACCCTAAGCCTGGCAGAGGGAGAACAAACCTTTAAAATAGTGTGAACGGCACCATCCCTTTGGCCACCTGAGTTTTCATTGGGTTTCCAGGTCACATGACTGAGCAGAATAGGCTTAGGATCCAGCCTAAGCCCCCTCCCCAGTCCTGCCCCCATCATGCCCCTTAAATGCCCTTTTTTAGGGTTTAGGTCAGTTTGAGATGTGAGTCATGGCTGACCTGGGATCGGGAGGGAGGGATACTCTGGTGTAAACCGACTGAATTGAGGATGAGGGAGCAAAGCCAGCAAAGCCTGCTTGTGCGGGGAACTTTCTGGCTCAGCCAGAGATTTGCTGGATCCTAGCCCGTTCATCGTGGAGCATCTTGCTGTAGGATTGCTCGCCTAGCTACCTGTGAAAGACACATTCTCCAGATGAAATGGAAGACATACACATATTCCAGAAGACAGACAGGATTGCAATTTGATTGGCTACACACTTAGTTTTAAACTTTAGGAAAGGTGGAGCCACACAACTTAAACTGGCCTACATTTTAGAAATGCCGCCATAATTGATCTTTGATGTCGTAGCCAGTTCCCACGGTTTTGGGGGGTGAGTGGGGAATACCATGCCAGTGAAATCAATTGAAATTTGTACTGTAGTTTTGATGTGGCCCTGTTAGTATGTCTTTCCATTGAAGAGGACACTGAAGAGGAAAGGCTTTTCATCATTATTAACAGATCATCTTTCTGCCAATTTTCTCCCTCTTGTAGCAAGAGCTGAAAAAGAAAAAGGAAGAGTTCTGCAGGAAGAATGAGCAGGCGTCTTTTGACCGCTGCTTTGCTGTGTTGACGGATCTTTCCCAGGAGCTAGAAGATGAGCTCCGGATGGGAATTTACTCCGTGCCTGGTGGCTACCAGCGTTATCTGGAGAAACGGGGTGAAATAGAGCAGAAATACCACTTGGTACCTGAGAAAGGCATTCAGGTAGGACAGTAAGCCAGCCTTTCTGTGATATCCAAAGAAGGAGCATTCCGATACTAAAAGAGGATGGATTCAAACTTTAGACCTGGGATGCAATCCTGTGAATATTTTCTTGGGAGTAAGCGCCACTGAATTCAGTAGCACTTGATTCAAAGTGAATTAGTTTGTTCGTCTGCTTAGCAAAATGAATAAACTCTGTTCAATCAAAAATATAAGTGGTTTACATAAAATAGTTTAAAAGAGATATTTGCCTTATAGATTTTTTGAGAGGGATTAGGGACCACTGCTATCAATTTCTCAGCGCCTCATTAAGATACTGTACAATTATTAATTTACTATACACCAAGTTTTGTCCTTAATCCCAATATATAATCTTGCCCCCCCATTATAGTGTAAAATGAATAACTTTTGCTCACAATGTGTTATCAGGCAGACAAAGCTCTTGAAGAATTCCTGAAATCCAAGCAGACGGTGGCAAACTCTCTCCTTCAGATGGACCATGCCCTGACCGACAAAGAGAAGGAAATTGAAGGTGCATATCTAAGGCAATAACTATATATGATAAATTATATGTATTAGAAAGCAAATGTCCTGGCCTGCTCTGGCTGGGCTCTGAGTTCCTAGGGAAGGGTTACAGTTGTGGTACCTTTTTGCAGAATGGCATAGCGACACATGTAATATTCTCATGTTCAGGAGAGAACATTGAACAGAACACAGGGTGAAGGGGAGATGGCGGCGGGGGATGGCAGCCCCCTCAATATTCATGTTGACTCTTTTTCTTCGCTGGCCCGCAGCCCAGCGCGCTCAGGCCGAAGCAGCCCAGCTGCAGCAGAAGCTGTTGGAACAGGAGCAGGTCAGACTAGAGCAAATGGTGGAGGATGAAAAGCGAAGCCACGATGAACAGCTCCAGCTGTTGAAGGAGAAGATGGAGCAGGAGAAGAAGTTGATGGAAGAGGAAACAAAAAAGATGATACAGCATAAACTCAAGGTAGAGAGAGCTGAGTCAGATGCAGACTCTGCCCCACTGCAAGATGTAATATTTAGGCCAGGGGTGGGGAGTATGTGGTCCTCCAGATGTGGTTGGATCCACCTCTCAACTTTTCCAGTCAGTATGGCCAGTGCTCATGGACCAGAAAAATCTGGAGGGCCACATTTCCCCTGCTCCTGCTTTCTTCTTAGGATGATGCTTAGAAGCAGAACTCTCCCTCCATTCAAGGCCAAATCTAGTTCATGGATAGCCTCCTTTACCCTTCTAAATGTCTCAACATAAACCGTATATTCCCTGGTATATCATCACCCTCTTTATACAGGCCACATAACTCTATGTCCTTCAGGTAAAATCTGGAACCAAATAATGTAGCACTTTAAAGGTGATTCCCATCACCTTGATTTGTTCCTGGAAACAAATACCTAGCTGGAGAACCTGCTCTAAAATGGGCATAATATGCTCTTTCAGGCAAGCAGCCACTGACGGTTGGTGCAGAATGAGGCAAGAAAGCTGCACTGTCTGGGAGCTTTTCAGTGACTCACTGTGGCTTGTTAAAACCTAGGTTCCATATATTCGATAGACGTTAACTGGTGTTTCTACAGTACTTTTCCTGAGTGTTCAAACAACTTCTTATACAATTGCTTTGTTCTCCGTGCAACAACCCCTTAAGGTGGGTCAGGGTCTAATTTTGGCCATACAGTATAGGATGGGATAGTCAGCATGGTACCCTCCAAATGTTATTGGACTCCAGCTCTCATCGGCCTCAGCCAGGGGTCATGGATAAGGGGGTCCATTAATATTTGGAGCAAGCAACATTGGCTGTGGTTGTTATCGATGAAGGTATAAACTGTCTCTGTGTGCTTCTCAACTTCCCAGGAACAAGAGGAACTGCTGAAGGAAGGATTTCAGCAGAGGGCCAATGAGATGGAAAGTGAAATGCAACGTATCAAAGAAGAAAGTCAAAACTCCAAGGTGGCACTTGTGCTGTCTGCTATAGAAAAAGGGTTGTCAGCATTGTCATCTATAACAACACAGGTTTTGCAGTACAGGATGCAAAGTAACATGCTTTCCAGTGCTCTAAGTCAACAAAAGAGTGAAAGTCCACCAAAGAGTGTAAAAAGCACACCAAGGAGTAAAAACCCACCCAAGAATTTAAGGAGCCCACCAAAGAATCCAAAGAAATAGTTCCACCATGGGAATAAATGGGGCTAGTTGTTAGTTTGCTGCTGGCTTTTCTATCTTATCACTACATCCATACTTTCATTGCAGCGTTATGTATGGATCAGTGTTTGAAATCTGCCAAGTGCATTTTGCACCTGGCTACTGGCCACTTTGAGCCCAGGCGAAAGTGGGTGCCTGGGGATCCTTGGCTCTTGCCTGTTTTAAACATCCTGTTTAATTCTCTCTAATATTTTATCTGCACAATCAGAACAAATTTCACGAACCAAAAAGTCGTACTGAAAAATACGACTTTTGAGCTGCCTGGCCCCAAAATGGCAACTAGACATTCTGTTTTTGGCAACTGTAACCCTCTTTTAAGGAGCCATTTGGTGCCTAGCTTATATATCTTGAATTTCTAACTGGCTAGAGAACTGTGAATTGTTGCGTCCGACTTGTTTTCTTATATGCTGTTTCTTTTCAGGCATGCAAAGCAGTATAGAAAACAAACAAACAAACAAACAAAGGCATGTTCCTAATCTCTGCCTGCAGCTTTATGATTTTATGCCTCATTCCAGCAACTCCTGCAGCCAAGCTGGTGCCAAATGTATTGCTCTGCTTTCCTTTGGACCACATCAATGAGGCCAAGAAGCAGGGTCTTTTCATCTGGGCAGCCCAGGACCTCCATGCACACTGCTCAGGGTTGCATCACGGAGAGGTCACTTCAGTGCTGCTAATGCAGCAAAAGCAACACAGGAGGCAGCAGTTAAAAGTTACCGGTCTCTGCAGCCACAACCGGTGCTGTGGTTCTCCAGTGGGTTGACTTCACCCCTGGAGGTGCACTCCATTGTATCTTGAGACAGACAGATGCCAACAAATGGCACATGCAGGGAAAATACCAGAGGGCAGGCATGAAAACTGGGCAAAAGCGGGGAATTCGGCAAAACCACAGAGTACTAAAAAAAGCCTGGCTGTCACTCACACTTTTAACAACTGTTTGCTGTTCAGGGATTAATGGGAAGTTTTTTCACTGTATGAAATGTGAAATAATAATAATTATAATAATTTATTATTTATACCCCGCCCATCTGGCCGGGTTCCCCCAGCCACTCTGGGCGGCTTCCAACAAAACACCAAAATACAGAAATCCATCGAACATTAAAAGCTTCCCTAAACAGGGCTGCCTTAAGATGCCTTCTAAAGGTCTGGTAATTGTTCTCTTTGACCTCTGGTGGGAGGGCATTCCACAGGGTGGGTGCCACTACCGAGAAGGCCCTCTGCCTGGTTCCCTGTAACTTAGCTTCTCGTAGCGAGGGAACCGCCAGAAGGCTCTCGGCGCTGGACCTCAGTGTCCAGGCAGAACGATGGGGGAGGAGACGCTCCTTCAGGTATACTGGACCAAGGCCGTTTAGGGCTTTAAAGGTCAGCACCAACACTTTGAATTGTGCTCAGAAACGTACTGGGAGCCAATGTAGGTCTTTCAGGACCGGTATTATGTGGTCTCGGCGGCCGCTCCCAGTCACCAATCTAGCTGCCGCATTCTGGGTTAACTGTAGTTTCCGGGTCACCTTCAAAGGTAGCCCCACGTAGAGCGCATTGCAGTAGTCCAAGCGGGAGATAACTAGAGCATGCACCACTCTGGCGAGACAGTCCGCAGGCAGGTAGGGTCTCAGCCTTCGTACCAGATGGAGCTGATAAACAGAATTGACCTGTGCCTCCATGGACAGCTGTGAGTCCAAAATGACTCCCAGGCTGCACACCTGGTCCTTCAGGGGCACAGTTACCCCATTCAGGACCAGGGAGTCCTCCACACCTGCCCGCCTCCTGTCCCCCACAAACAGTACTTCTGTCTTGTCAGGATTCAATCTCAATCTGTTAGCCGCCATCCATCCTCCAACCGCCTCCAAGCACTCACACAGGACCTTCACCGCCTTCACTGGTTCTGATTTGAAATAGAGGTAGAGCTGGGTATCATCCACATACTGATGAACACCAAGCCCAAACCCCCTGATGATCTCTCCCAGCGGCTGCATGTAGATGTTAAAAAGCATGGGGGAGAGGACAGAACCCTGAGGCACCCCACAAGTGAGAGCCCAGGGGTCCGAACACTCATCCCCCACCACCACTCTCTGAACACGGCCCAGGAGGAAGGAGCGGAACCACTATGACTGCCCCCAGCTCCCAAACCCTTTAGATGGTCCAGAAGGATGTTATGGTTTATGGCAGGCATGGCCAACAGGTAGATCGGGATCTACCGGTAGATCCCCAGGAGGTTTCTGGTAGATCCCAGGTAGATTGTGGGTTCCTTAGTGATCGCCAGCCTAAAAGAAAAGAAAGAGCTCTCCCCCTTAAAAAACCCTCAAAAACTCTTGTCTCTCCCCCACAAAAAAGCTCAATAACCATGGGCAATTGCAGGGAGAGCTCCTTCCCTCTTTCCGATACAGAGCTTACCAGTATGTGTGTGACTGTGTTTCTTTTCCCAAGCAGAGATAATGTGTAAGCGTGGTGTGAGCTCCCTAAAAAAAGGTCAACAACTCTGGGGAACCTTTCCTTTAAAAGTCAACAACTTTGGGGTTCCCCCCCCCTTAAAAAAGATGACGAGTGGTTGTTTGATCCGGCTTTCCTTCCTGGTTTCACAGGTAAACTTAGTGATATAAACCTTGAGCTACAAGGTAAAGGTAAATGCATTGGCGACATGATTAAAATAGTTTCATCCTACAAAACAAAATTTAAGCTAATGACAGCTGACCTTACAATCAAAGTTTTTGATCACTTTCCTAATATGCAGGACCATCTGGGAAAAAAATCCTGACTTTGTTTTTCAAACAGAGAAGTATGTAGCTGAAATTGGTTCTGTTATTCTGGAGTTAGAAAAAAGATTTGGCGACTTACAAAAAATTGAATTAATTGTAGAGTACATGTTATTTCCATTCAAATCTGATTTGGACATTTAAAAAATTGCTGTCACTATCAGTACAAATTACTCATTGTGGAAAATATCTTTGAAAATGAGATATTAACTCTGAAAAATGACATTTTTTCTGAGGTCCCGTGCAGAAGAAGAATCATTTTGGAAGTTTGTGCCCAGACAGAAATTTCCAAATTTGAGAAGATGCAGTGAAATTTTACACTCATGTTTTGGTTCTACTTATTTGTGTGAATCTGCATTTTCATATTTAAAAATGACAAAGAGTATGCAACGTTCAAACATGACAGATGAGCACCTAAGGATTCCCTGAAGCTGGCCCTGACACAGTACTCGCCTGATATCAAACAGTTGGTTACCAAAATGGTGATGCAGGTGTCACACTAACAGTGGATGAAGGCATGTATTTTTTTTAAGAAATATTGATAGGTAGATTAATGGAGTGGGTAAAGGAGTTTGTGCGGCGTACAGTTTTGTGAGTGCTTTTATGCAACTCTCTCCCAAGAAATCTCTAAAAGTTTCTGTTGTCCCCTGTAAGAAAAGTATTTGGGCAGTGCTCCCCCCCCAAAAGGTTACCAAATCTGGTCACCCCCCCTTTCCTTCTCCCTAAAATACCTCAACAACTTTGAGCCAAACCCCCAAAAATGGGGGTAGATCACCGCCAGATTTTAATTCTGAAAGTAGATCACAGTGTCTTGGGAGTTGGCCACCCCTGGTTTATGGTGTCAAAAGCCGCTGAGAGATCCAGCAGGACCAGGAAACAGCTCTCACCTTTGTCCCTAGCCCGCCGGAGATCATCGACCAGTGCCACCAAGGCAGTTTCAGTCCCATGATGAGGCCTAAATCCCTACTTGATCGCTGATAATCAGGCATTTGAGACTGTACAAGTAGATGACTGGCCCAGGCCTGTCAGTAGGCAGAGTGACACAGGTGTTGGGAATTCAGTTCCACCTTAAGGTACAGACATGTAGCTGTTGTATGTCACATGTCTGTGCACTTCCGTTGCGTTTTGCTTTTGCTTCTGCGCTGATCATGAAGGAGAGAAGACATATTTTTCTTACTCCTGAGATATGTTTAATAAAGCCTCTAAATAATGCCACTATGACCGTCCCTCACCTGTCGTTTTTGCTGCTAAGTGCAATCTGCTGATACTGTGAGCCCTGGTTTCTAGCCAGGGTCATTGTCTCATGCTGCACCGGTGGGTGGAGACGCCTGGCAGTCGGCTGGGAGGGCACACAGCCCTGGCGTCTCCCGTAGTGAAGCGACCAACAGGTGCCTCAGTGGGCGGGTGCCGAGGAGGAGAGGGGAAAACAGTAGCAGTGGTGGACCTTGGGCCCTCAAATTCCAGCAGAGCCCTGTGTGAAGCCAAAATTTGGTTCCTGCTGCCTCTTGGACTCCATTCTAAATAATAGTTGTGGTGTCGTCTGCTGTACTTCCAAAGCTCATCACCCAGTGCGACTGAACTGGTCGCGCTCTCCTAAATGTGCCTCTGGCAGCAGCCTCCCCAACCATTCCAATTGAGGTCCCCCTGCCACTACCAGTTCCTCCTTTAGGACGACAGAAATGAGTGTGTCCCTCCATCTGCCCTGAGACCTGCAAGATTCCCTGTTGCCTTCATGTGTGGTAGAGGATGCTGCCCTGTTAACAGCGTTGAAATAAGTCAGCTGCCAGTCCAGTCAGCTACTGTACGTAGACTGTGCAGGGACTGTGCCTCAGGCTGCAAAATGGCCAGCCCTGGGAGCAGCTGGTTCATTAGACTTCTTGCCTTCCATTTTGCTTTATCCTGTGTCAAAAGTTACAGTACTTTCCCTCTCTCAACTGTACTATTTCCTCAATGTGGTGTGAGCTCCTCAAAAGCACCCCAAAGAATATTGGGAACTGTGATATACCCCCACAGAGCTGCAATTTCCAACACCTTTAACAAACTACAGTTCCAAGCATTTTTTTGGGGGGGGGAGCTTTGTGACACCCCCAAACCAGCTGACAATAAATCATAAAGACGATGCTGTCTGTGAATAGTCAAAAGGCAGATTTTTACAGCTTTTGAACCACCATTTGTACCTCAGTCTGGAGTTTTAAGTGCTAATGTGAAAATTAGTGCCCCAGAAGGGTGTGGACACTATCTTTCTTTTGCTTTCCCCTGTGTCGGAAGTTATTTTCCCCACTCTCAACGGTACTGTTTTTTCAGTGTGGTGTGGACCCTTCAAAAAGCACATTTCTCCCCCTCCAAAGAATCCTGGGGGCTGTAGCTACAATCCCCAGCACGTTGAAGAAACTACAGTTCCCAGGATTCCTTTGGGAGAAAGACCTGCTTTGAAAGTGCATCGTAGGCATTGTGTGTACACAGACTGTACGCACCACCAAGGAGTGTGGTGGAGTCTCCTTTGGAGGTCTTTAAGCAGAGGCTTGACAGGCATATGTCAAGAATGCTTTGATGGTGTTTCCTGCTCGGCAGGGGGTTGGACTGGATGGCCCTTGTGGTCTCTTCCAACTCTACAATTCTATGATTCTATAATGCAAATAGGGCGAGGTAAGGTCTAGCTGAGAGAAGACCCCACCCCGAAATCCCAGCCAGTGAAGGCAATACGGCACTAGATCGCTCTGACTTGGTACAAGGCAGCAACCTCCTAAACGCACCATCTCTGCCACTTAAGAGGTTGGATGCCCCCCTGTCCCCTGTCAGGGCTGCTTTAGTTGAGACTGCGGCATTGCAGGAGGTTGGGCTAGAATGACCCGCGGGATCCCTTCCACCTCTGCAATTATGTGATCCCAAGCATTCAACTGCGGAAAAGCTGAATTCCCGGAATCGCTTGCTTTTCCGACAAAAAGGCAGCCCGCGAGCTTTCGCTTTCGCTTTCACCCCCCCTATATTTCCACCTGCAGGCAAGTCACGTGGAAGCCGATTCCCCCCCCCCCGCCCCCAGCCGGCCAGACGCCAGTTTTTCGGAGAAGGGCGATCTGGTGGGTGCAATTTTTGAGCAGTTTTTCTGCGCCGCAACCGAGAAAAGACAAGAGGTGGGCTTGGGGGATCGCTCCCTATCTGAACATCCAAGGCAAGCGGGAAGCGCTTTGCAAACCACCCGGGAGAACTTTGAGCTGGGGGGGGGGGGAGCGAAACATCGTAGCTTCGGATTCCTTGTCGCTCCTCTCTTTTTGCGAGGTAAGCGCGGCGCTGGCATGTGGGCGGTAGCCAAAGCTGGTAAGGCTGGGAACCCCAGCGGGGAAGTGGTTGGCAAGGGAAGGGTTAAACATGGAGCCTGCGGGAGGGGGTTGAATGCGCGCGCGGCGCCTGCAGCGACTTTGCTCCCTTTTGCTAATACTGTACTGTACTGTATTACTAATGCTTCCACGTATGTCTTGCAACGCCACCGCCCCACGTCTCCTCGGCAGTAACTCCTACGTGTCCTGCGGTGCTTACCTTCAGGTAAGTGTATGGGGTTCACTTTCCGAGCTCTGAATAAACTTTTAATTGAGTTTATGTTTCACGTTTCATTCAGTAGAAAGTAGTTATAAGCCAGGCATCCCGAAACTGCCGCCCTCCAGGTGTTTTGGCCTACAACTCCCATGATCCCTAGCTAACAGGACCAGTGGTCAGGGATGATGCTGTGCCAACCTAGGGTCAGTGGTGGCGACAGCAAACTCTGGCATAATGAGCTCCTCTGTTTTCCTTTTGCAGACTCATCTTCCATAGCTGCCAAGTTTTCCCCTTTCTCGCGGGGAAGCCTATTCAGCATAAGGAAAAATCCCTTTAAAAAAGGGATAACTTGGCAGCTATGATCTTCTCTTGCATGATGGCCCCAGGGCAGGTCCACATGGCGGCTCCTATTTGCCTAATTGAGAACAATCCAGACGGGAAGCTTGTGGTGAACCAGGAGGCTGCAGAGGTGCTTGCCGGGATCCGCCAGCCGGTGGTGGTGGTGGCCATTGCGGGGTTGTACCGCACGGGCAAGTCCTACCTCATGAACAGGCTTGCGGGCAAGAGAAAAGGTGACTGGCTTCATGAATATTCCTTGTTACTCAAGGGAAGGGCTGGAGTCTAGTAGCTTCGCATGAGGAAGCTACTGGTGTTTCTGGAACAGGGTATCAGAGCTACTGGATTTCCTCCTAGCCTGGGGAGAAGCATGGAGGAAGAAGAGTACATTAATATTTATACAGAACCAGAGCGGATGGGAAGGACTTTGGGGCAGAGGTCCCCACTGAGCAGGAAGCTACCTTAATATGGCAGGTAACACACGTTGCCATCTTATGGGGTATCCTAGGACTATTACCTAACTGCCCCACTGAAGGAACATCAGCACAAGTGGCACTTTGCAGACTACATGGCACCAAAATGATAGGCCTGTGAGTATATTGCAGGGATGTCCAACAGGTTGATCGCAATCTACTGGTAGATCCCCTCAATGTTTTGGTAGATCGTGGTTGATCTCTGGCTCCCTTTCCTCTACGTCTGTAAATCTGACTCCTGCCCTGCCCCCTCATCCCGCCCTCCATTGTTGTTTGAACTCAGGAAGGGAAGATGGGGCTCCCTCTGTGTGGCTGTTTTCATTCATAGCGATGTTTTTGTGAGTGACTTAACCCCTACTTCCCTTGCCTTCCCCCTCAAATGGAACTCTCCTCCCCCAAAAAGCCTGCACCTTAACCCCCCCCAACGGTGCTTCCCTCATCTCCCAAAAAGCTGAAGAACTTTGAGCTGAACCCCTAAAAACGGGCTTTCTTCCTCCCCAAAAAAGCTCAACAAGTTTGAGCTGAACCTCTAAAAAAAACCAGGGGTAGATCATTGCCAGATGTTCATTCTGAAAGTAGATGACAGCCTCTTGGGAGTTGGCCACCCCTTGTATATTGCAATATATATTTCAACAAGAGAGTACAGTTCAATAAGAAGGTGAATCAATGTGAGCAATGGACTCATATCGGTCCTGGTTACTCCTCAAAGTCCTGTGAGGTGGCTTCTTTGTCCTCTGAGGATGTCTGGAACCCTGTGGCAGCTGGACCTTGAGCCAAAGAGAGTTTGCCATCTGATCCTAGGTATCTTTACTCAGAAGTAAGTTCCACAGAGTTTAGAAACTGTGTGCAGGATCAAAGCCTTCAACCTCAGCACTGCTTGTTTTCTAGAATGGTTGGGGCAACCCAGTCAGATGGGCGGCATAATAATAATAATAATAATAATAATAATAATAATAATAATAATAATATCATAATCATCATCATCTGCTCCTCCTCCCACAGGTTTCTGTCTGGGTACCACAGTGCAGGCGCTCACCAAGGGCATCTGGATGTGGTGTCTCCCACATCCCTACAGGTCAGACCTCTCACTGGTGTTACTGGATACAGAAGGGTTGGGTGATGTGCAGAAGGTGAGCTGGGGGAGATGGCAACTCAGGTGGGGGCTGCAGAAGCCCAACGCATTCAAAAAAGCCCTGTGACAAAATCCGCTGGCCAAATATTCATAGGGATGACCGATACTTATGCCAGTTATATCACTGTGTTACACATTTTGGAATGTTCCTGTAACCCAGAATTTGTTAGCAGGATAAAAGCAAGGGTGGGTATAGCTGGCTGTTTCTGGCCCCCCAAGTTGTCCCTACCCCAAACATGCCATTTTAAAAGAAGGCCGCACCCACTTTTATAATTTGGCCACATCTACTTTGACATGTGACTTCCAGAAGGTTAGCCATATGCTAATGTGGCGGCCCTTGGGGGAAAGTGAAGAAAGTTAGCCTCTTCTGCTGGAGGGGCCAACATTTATTATGAAACTAAATTTCTTGGTGCAGGTATTTGTGGTTTGCAAATGGGGCATCTATCATGTTTACCCGATTTCGCGGTCCGGTCAGCGGGCGGTTGAAGCCCTGGCTGAGGACGTCAGGACCAGGGCAAGATGGTGGTGTAGAAGCAGGAACAGGTGCAGGGTTGAGGGTCCAGCAGCAGGCAGTCACAGGGTCAAGGAGCAAGGCAGAGGCGAAGGTCTGGGAGTCAAGGAGCAAGGCGTCAGCAAGGCAAAGGTCCAAGGGTCGAGGATCAAGGCGTCGGCAAAGGCAAAGGTCCAAGGAGCAAAAGGCCAGAGGCAACCAGGCAGGGATAGCGTTGCTGTGGCAAAGAGCTGAAGGGAAATGCTGAGCTTTTATCCCTCCCAGCTCCTGCCACCAGGTGCAGTGAGATATCGTGGTCTCACCTGAGTGGTCACTCCCTGCCTCTCCAGCACAAGCTGAGGCCTCACCTGAGTGGCCACTCCTTGCTTCTCCAGCACAAGCTGAGGCAGGCCCCAGTCCTGCAAAGCACTACAGGCCCCAGAGCCTGACTCCTGCCCATACTCCTGACACCCGAGTGACAATTCATTGACACAAGGCGCAGCTCTGAAAAACATTTCAAGTACGCAGAAAATGCTGCCACTCAAGGAAGTTTACAATGAACTATAATGCTTCACTGAAGAATGAGAGTTCTCGGTGAAGGCATGATATTTTAATATGCCAATAGGGTCATGTTTAATAATACCCTATAGGTGCTTTATAGTTTTCCTGGGACACATTAGACAGCAAAAATGAAATTGTAACATTTAATGTATTGTATCAACAAAGGTTTCAGTTTCAGGCTTGTTTCCAGCAATAATTGCTCTGGGTGTGCCAGGGCAGTTCCACTTGCCAGATTTGTGCTACACAAGATAATTAGTCATCACAAACACAAACAGTGATTCTGCAGTCAACTGTGTGGGCTGTGTTTGCTTCGTCTTGAAATGATAAAAAATTTCCCCCTGAAATTCATGGCCTTTATGGTAAGCAGTCTTGCATTTATTTGCTCATTTTGCAAGCAGCACACAGGTTTTTTGTTCTCTGTACCACCTAAATGGCAAATGCTACCGTACTTCTTCCATGGTGTGTGAGTGATTGAGAGCTAAGAAGAACAAGAGTGGTGCAGTGCTGGAAATTCTACCGATCATTATTTCTGGCTCTGCCCAACATTGGTTGCATGCATCCTGGCTAGCTTTCCCTGTGGTTCAGCAGATTTAACCACTTTTACCTTGTGTGCTAAGGGACGCGGGTGGCGCTCAGAGCCTAGGGCTTGCCGATCAGAAGGTTGGCGGTTCAAATCCCCACGACGGGGTGAGCTCCCGTTGTTCAGTCCCAGCTCCTGCCAACCTAGCTGTTCGATAGCATGCAGTGCAAGTAGATAAATAGTTACCGCTCCAGTGAGAAGGTAAATGGTGTTTCCGTGCACTGCTCTGCTTCGCCAGAAGCGGCTTTGTCATGCTGGCCACATGACCTGGAAGCTGTGCACCGCCTCCCTTGGCCAATAACGCGAGATGAGTGCTGCAACCCCAGAGTTGGTCACGACTGGACCTAATGGTCAGGAGTCCCTTTACCTTGTGTGCTAGAATTTACTCTTTATTTTAATTGAAAGTTTAAATTCTCAGGATATTGAGTTCCTGTACCCATCACCAAATTCTGGTACAAGCCACTTCGGAGGCTGTGTGACAGGTTGAGTGTCATAGATGGAAAAAACCTAAACATACAGGTGAAACTTGGAAAATTAGAATATCGTCAAAAAGTGCATTTATTTCAGTAATGCAACTTACTATTTTTTCTTTTTCTTTTAATTTTTACAAATGCTTTCTTTGGGAAATTCCACAGTAATAAAACAAATAGTTACAATAATACAAAAATAAACATTGCTATTACATTTCATTAATTACATTTCATTTATAATTGACCCACCTAACGACAAATAATTACAATTACAACAAATAAAGGCTTGACATATCTTGCTTTGCATGCCATGCATCTATCTCATATATTGGTTTCACCTTTTAAGTTGCATTACTGAAATAAATGCACTTTTCAACGATATTCTAATTTTCCAAGTTTCACCTGTACAATAAACACATCTGTTTTGTGCTTTTGGGGTAGTTGCCAACAGTTAGGCAATATGCCTCTGCAAGGCTTCCAAGTGCAGTCTAAGATGCTGCAAGCAAGTTATGATCTGCATTCATTTCCAAGGAGCAGCGGAAAAGCAACAACACAAACCTCGAAGCAGCTATCTTTGCATATGTAGCTCCCTGAGGAAAGAGCTGCAGCTGGCAATGGGGCAATGGGATCTGGGGTGATGGAGTCTTGGGATATCCTAGAAAGGCCTGTTTCTGTTTCAGGGAAACACACAGAACGACTCGTGGATCTTTGCCCTGGCCATTCTGCTCAGCAGCACCCTGGTGTACAACAGCATGGGCACCATTGACCAAAATGCCCTGGAGAACCTGCAGTATCCTTTGGGGGCATCAGAAATCCCAGCTGGGCTTGCACGCTTGGCCTGGAGGATCTAGGAGGAGGCAGGTGTAGGTTGTCCCCCTAGGGGTTTCACTCCATGGGAGACAGATCTCTTGATGCAGAAGCAGGTGGAATGAACCCTCCTGGTCTGAGACTCCATGATGCTAAGACTGGTTTGCATGATGCTGAGGAACTATGATGCTAAGACTGGTTTGCATGATGCTGAGATAGGTGGAAGGAGTAGTCGGAAAAAACACACACAAAAAAAACACCCTTCCAGTAGCACCTTAGAGACCAACTAAGTTTGTCATTGGTATGAGCTTTCGTGTGCATGCAGACTTCTTCAGATGAACACGAAAGCTCATACCAATGACAAACTTAGTTGGTCTCTAAGTTGCTACTGGAAGGAATTTTATTTATTTTTTGTTTCGACTACGTCAGACCAACACGGCTACCTACCTGTAACTAGTGGAAGGAGTAGGGGAGCTAGGAATCCTTGAAGGGGTGGGTTCAGGAATTGACCTGAAGGTGTATAATAAGGGCATAAGGTCACAATGTTAAAACAAGTCCCTTGCCACAAAGCTCTCCCCAAATCACAACTGCAAGAGGTGGTCAGTCTGTAGCATAGAAAATCTCACTGCACCTGCTCGGAGGTAATCTCATTCTCCAGCCACTACTGCACCTGCAGACAGGTCCAGCCAGTGCATGATTTGGCTGAAGTTCATATTGCAAAGCCCCAGCCCAGCCCTGGAATTGTTTTCCTTAGCACTCCCCAGCTATGTCACTGAGCTGACAAAAAAGATTAAAGCAAAAGCTTCCTCCGGGGAAGATACAGAGGAGGAGAACTCTGCTGAATTTGTCCGCTTCTTCCCAGACTTCATCTGGGCAGTGCGGGATTTCACACTACAGCTGGAGATAGATGGACAGCCCATCACTGAGGACGGGTACCTGGAGAATGCCTTGAGATTGCGGAAAGGTACAATAACTGCAAAAAGATAAGGAAGCGTCTGAGGTGGGGAGGGAAAGCTGGGGCTTGTTAACAGCCTAGAGGACACTGTTAATTTGGAGGCATACAGCTGATGTAAAGAATAAGGGCCTAGAATTCAAGTGAGTGCATATGACTTTTCTGCTGCTCCAGAGAAGCGGACACGGATCAATGGATTCAAACTTCAAGAAAGAAGATTCCACCTAAACATTAGGAAGAACTTCCTGACAGTAAGAGCTGTTCGACAGTGGAATTTGCTACCAAGGAGTGTGTGGAGTCTCCTTCTTTGGAGGTCTTTAAGCAGAGGCTTGACAGCCATATGTCAAGAATGCTTTGATGGTGTTTCCTGCTTGGCAGGGGGTTGGACTGGATGACCCTTGTGGTCTCTTCCAACTCTATGATTCTATGATTCTATGACCAGTCATGTACCCGTTGAGGGCCAAATGGGTTTAACAAGCATCCCCATGCTACTTGCCTGATGGAGCACACATATAGGTACATCACGACAATACATCAAAACTGCATACTACCAAGTGTACCATGTTGCTTGTGCATTTGGACTGGGCCTCCTGAAACCCCTCTGACGCCTTGCCCAATAATCTCACATATACTTGTGTGAGCTGTATGTACATGCTCAAAAGCGTCATTATTTTATACCATCACATTTGCAGTGCTGAGACAGAGAGCACTATCCTAACTCAGCGTACAGTAACTCCTGGGTCCTCAGATGTTGAGTCAGCATGGAAACTTGAATGTGTACAAAATAAGTTTTCCCACACTGGGGAGATGAATGGTACGTTTTCTGTTTAATTTGTCAATATTAACAAATCGTCTTGTGTGTTCACACTTCTTCCTTAGGTGACACTGAGCAAATCCAGAAGTTCAATGTGCCCAAGTCATGTATCCGCAAATTCTTTCCATCACGGAAATGTTTCACGTTTGACCGCCCAGCTAACAAGAAGAATTTGCATCAGCTAGAGCATCTGGAAGAAGATGATTTGGAGGAGGATTTCTTGGAACCGGTGGGTCGTTTCTGCCAACACATCTGGGAGACATCTCGACCCAAGACAGTCCCGGGAGGCCAAGTTGTGACAGGGAGAAGTAAGGAACGCTTTTGCAAGTTTGTAGGTTGGGACAGGTGGCAGTTAGAAACCATTTCAATAGGAGCCATTTCACACTCTTCCACTGTCTCTCAAGACAGGTGGATGCCAACCAATAAAAACCAATAATTGGCCATTGTACAGAACACCTCAGAGCTTCAGACCTCAGGTGTTGAAAGTACACCTAACACACCTTAGTGCTGATCAGTGACCTCTGTTGCACTTTGGACTTGAGATTTCGATACTTTTGCCTGGTGTAGTTCTGATGATACTACAGTCGTACCTTGGTTTTCGAACGCCTTGTGACTCGAAAGTTTTGGCTCCTGAACACCGCAAACCCAGAAAGGAGTGTTAATAATAATAATAATAATAATAATAATAATAATAATAATAATTTATTATTTATACCCCGCCCATCTGGCCGGGTTCCCCCAGCCACTCTGGGCGGCTTCCAACAAAATATTAAAATACAGAAATCCATCAAACATTAAAAGCTTCCCTAAACAGGGCTGCCTTAAGATGCCTTCTAAAGGTCTGGTAGTTGTTATTCTCTTTGACCTCTGGTGGGAGGTTTGCGAACTTTTTTTTGCAAGCTGAACATCCGACGTGGCTTCCACGGCTTCCGATTGAGTGCAGGAAGCTCCTGGAGCCAATTGGAAGCTGCACCTTGGTTTTTGAACATTTTCAGAAGTCAAATGGACTTCCGGAATGGATTCCGTTTGAGAACCAAGGTATGACTGTAATAACAAGTCTCAAACTGGGAATTTCATAGGTGGAGCCTTTTTCCTCTGTCAGCAGAGCAGCTTGTGGATGTTGCGATGTCTGCTGCATAGCAGCGCCACCATTCTAGATGGCTTAGGGCGAAGGGTGTTACTCAAACCAGCCCATTAGGGATCAGGTGACATCAGAAACCAATAGGGTCCCACTTGGCTGTAGAAAATGGTTGGTTCAGGCCTGACTCCTCAGTTGGAGCAGGTGCAGACTAAGGACTTGCCCAATGCAGAGCAAAATATGGATTTGCACATGCTGTCTCCCCATTAATCTAGGAGTGTTCACATGACATATTCTCTTGTCTCAGTGTTCCCCTTGTCTCTCCTTTTCCCTTCTTTAAAGTACATTTTTTTAACCTGGCCATTTCATAATTTCCAAGGATCAGCTGTGCCCTGCATGTAAAAGGGGAAATGTCCAGGACAACAAGTGCCCCTACATTAATGGGGGAGACCGGTAAGTACAAATCCACATTTTGCTCCGGTGTGGCCAATCCCTCAGTTGCATGTAAGTTGCTGAGTTGTGGGAGAGAGCAAGGGAGGAAGAGTAACAAGAGTAACTAGGAGGAGGTATGTGTTGGATTTCTATCAAGATTCCTCCCTGCTTTTTCAGCCAATATGTATTCAAGTTATTTCCTGCAGCCACGAGGGACAGAATCTTGCTTTTGTAAATAGAAAACGGGTGGCTACTATGCCCTTTATTATTATTATTACATGTAAGATACGGTAACTGTATTCTGCTCTCGCCTGGTGAATCTGCAGCTACTTGATGCAGACTTGATACTTGATGCAGACAAACAACTCAAGGGTGTTTGGGGCCTGCAATTACTCTTTCAGTGCAAGGAGGTTAGTTCTGTGGCTTCACTGTTCCTTCCCTCTTCAGTGCTTGAGAAGTTATTGAAGATCTACGTCGATGCTATCAACAGTGGGGATGTGCCGTGCTTGGAGAACGCAGTGCTGGCCCTGTCTGAGATTGAGAACGCAGCTGCTGTGCACGAGGCCGTTTCCTGTTACGAAGAGCTGGTGGGGAAGCAGTTGGCGTTGCCCACAGACACTGTAGATGAGCTGCTGGCTGTGCATGCCGAGTGCGAGAAGGCAGCCAATGCTGTCTTCATGGCCCGTGCCTTTGGCATCATGCACGTTAAAAAATTCCAGGAGGATCTTGAGGTATATGTGCTTTCATTTGTGCCTCGTCAACTGTCTCTACCAGTGTGGCTGGAAACAGAACTTAGGGTCATTTTTTAAAAGTTCCTTCCTGCTCCTCAGACTGTTTCGCAGGCCCGAAAAAAAGGCCTCAAGAATGCTGAAATGTAGACAAATGTAGGTCCTCTGCCCCCCCAGACGCACCCCATCTGCATCATACATTTGAAGCAGTTTCATATCATTTTAAACAGTCATGGCTTCCCCCTAAGAATTCTGGGCGCTGTAGTTTTTTCAACCACTCTGGAAACTGTAGCTCTCTGATGGGGAATAGGGATCTCCTAACCAGGGCTGGCAGAGACATTTTGGCACTTGAGGCAAACCACAAAATGGCGCCCCCACCTCCTGAAGATCTACATCAGGAACAAGGGTGGGGGGTGGGGAGAATAAAGATCTACATCACACTCTGCAGCTCCTGTGGATTTTGCCATCTGAGGTGGTCTCACCTTGCCTCACAGGCTGGCTGGCTGGCACTCTCCTAACAATTCTTCCAAGCCAACTGCAGCTCCCCAAATTCATGGGAGTCCTATAGCACTTTAAATGTGCAGTGCAGATGGGGTCATGGAACCAGAAACTTTCTCGGTGGTCAGAGAGGAAACCCACAAGGCAGAGAATGCAATTAAAAACTGAACCTTGGAGAAGGGCTGGAGCACCAGAATACAGCCCCGCTTTGCATGCAGAAGGTCCCAGGTGCATTCCCCTGCGTCTCCAGGCATTTGTGATATGAAAAAAGATCACACTTAGTAAAGCTTATTTAGAGAAAATCCTGTTGCATAGCTATAGATGTCATGGCTAGGAGGGCCTTCCATAGCTTACTTATTTATTGGGTTTATATGCCGCCTTTTCTTCCAAGGTGGTTTAAAACACCAAAGCAAATAAAAAAGGTAAAGGTAAAGGACCCCTGACAGTTAGGTTCAGTTGCAGACAACTCTCGGGTTGCGGTGCTCATCTCCTTTACAGGCTGAGGGAGCCGGCGTTTGTCCCAGGACAGTTTTTCCAGGTCATGTGGCCAGCAGGACTAAGCCACTTCTGGCGCAACGAAACACCGAAACCAGAGCAGCGCATGGAAGCGCCGTTTACCTTCCTGCCGGAGCGGTACCTATTTATCTACCAGGGCTGTCTTAAGCATACCCGGCGCCGTGGTGCAAAGATCCCTCCGGTGCCCCCTCCCTAGTTCTTGACCTTTCCCCAAGCCTCTGCGGGGATCGCTCTCCTCCCTCGGGGGCTTGGGAAGGAAGCTGCACGTCCACCAGCCATATAGTTGGCGGGGTGCAGCTTCCATCCTAAGCCTCTGTAGGGATCGCATTATTTTTTCCCAAAATATACTCCACCTCCCCCACATGGTCTGAGGCCTGGTGGACCCAGGGCCGGTGCTAGGATTTTTTGCACCCTAGGCAAGATCAATGGGACCGAGCAACAGGAGCTCACCCTGTCGCAGGGATTCGAACCGCCGACCTTCTGACCAGCAAGCCCAAGAGGCTCAGTGGTTTAGACCACAGCCCCACCCACATTATATTAAAAGACGACTGACAAGAGTCCTCTCATGCCAACTGGGAGCTGATGGAATGTGCACTTCCAGGCCTGGGCTCCTTCACTTCTGCCTGAAACTTACATGGTTTTCTCAGAGTCTCTTTGTCCAAAATGGAGACCGTTGCATGTTGTTCCCAGGCAGCGACAGACATAGAAATGCAGGCCAAGTTGACCTCAACTCCTTTACTTACGTAGCCTAGAGAATGCCACATTGAGCTAGCAGCAATCGGCACATTTCCAAGTGAAATCGAATATATGTGCATCTCCCAATAAACAGATGGCTGAAAATGGCAAGGAGCCTGGCTCTGAACTCGAGAAAAGATGTGGACAAATAATAAAACTGACGTCCACAACAAGCAGTTCCATTTCGACTGAAATCTGTGCTGTTGATTGTATGCGGCCTTAGTATGCCTTTCCTATTGCAACAGGGTACAGAACGGGGCAAGTTTCCCCCTCGTTGTTAACACACCATCTTTCCGCTGGTTTTGTTTTCGCTTTGCTCTGGCAGCTTCAGCTGAAGCAGAAAAAGGAAGAATTATGCCAGAGAAACGAACAGGTGTCCTTTGACCGCTGCAACAATGTGCTGGTGGAGCTTTACCGGAAGCTGGAAGCTGGAGTCCACATGGGAATTTATTCTGCTCCCGGTGGCTACCAGCGTTATCTGGAGAACTGGAACGAAATGGTGGAGGAATACCGTTCGGTACCCCGGAAAGGAATTCAGGTAGGTTCACTACTCAGAAGTACCTGAGCCAACATTTCCTCAGCATCCAAAGATTCAGCATTCTGATGCTGATGGAGAGTAGAACCAGACTGTAGACCAGAGGCCAAGGGGGCCAACTGTGACCATCCAGGCTTCTCCCTCTGGTCCTCTGTACTCTCCCCATGCTACAGCTCCTTAGCCATACCCCCTATGCTCAGGTCACAGCCCTCACTAGCCTTACTTGAGGGTTTCTGCCTTGCTGGAATGTGCCCCTGAACTTCCATAATGTGTCTTGTTTGCCTGGATGGAGGGCAGAAGGGTGTATGTGTTTGTGTGTAAAACTAGCATATTGCACAAACTAGCATATTACACTTTTACCTGTGGCTCCACCTGCCACTAGCAAGCACCTCCCAGAAGTTTCCCCGTAGGGAAGGCGGGTATCGGTCTGGAGGAAAAAAAAGGATTGTCGCCCTTACTGTAGATGTAAACTGCAATTCAATGCACATTTACTTGGGAGCAAGCCCCACTGAATTAATTACGATTTGATTCCAAGTAAATATGCCTAGGATTGGACTGTTAAATCAGTTTAAGAGGCATTCCTTCTTTGCAAGCTACAGTATGTGATAGGGATTACAGATCACTAACATCCATTTCTCAGCATCTCACCCCAACTACGGTACTATTATTCAGTTATTTGCTACATTAATACACCAAGGTTTTTTTGTCTTTAATCCCTGCATGTAATCTGCTTTGACTTTCCTCCCATATTTGCATTCAATTAATAACCTTTGTTTCCGATCCATTATCAGGCAGACTGTGCTCTTGAAGAATTCCAGAAATCCAAGGAGACCGTGGCAAAATCTCTCCTTCAAATGGACTGTGCCTTGACTGCCCAAGAGAAGGAACTTGAAGGTGGAGATCTGGAGGAGGGGACTTTACACATCATAAATTATATGTCATTGTTCTGGCCTGCCCTGGTGGGGCTCTGAGCTCCTAGCAAAGCAGGTTATAGTTGTGGTACCTCTTAGCTTTATGATATTGTAATCGGTATGGTGGTGTCACATTGAGCAGGATAAAACCCCAAAAGCACTGGGTGAAAGGGAGATGTATTTGATCTTACAGGTCCCTTGTTTTGTTGTGTAGCCATAGCTTGGGGTAAGGAGGAGTGATCAAGGGATGCCCCGAGAGAGAGTATTTTAATTCTGAAGTGTCTCTGGGAAAGGCGTATATTTTAGTCTGGAAGGACCTGATACAGTGGTACCTTGGTTATCATACTTAATCCGTTCTGGAAGTCCGTTCCAAAACTTGTTCCAAAACCAAGGTGCACTTTCCTATAGAAAGTAATGCAAAATGGATTAATCCATTCCAGACTTTTAAAAACAACCCCTAAAACAGCATTTTAACATGAATTTTACTATTTAACAAGACCATTGATCCATAAAATGAAAGCAATAATCAATGTACTGTACCATAAAATAAATAAGACAGTATTGTAGATGATTTTTTTAAAAAAACTTCTTACGTGCACTGATTATAGTCATTGTTTGGATGGGGGGCTTTTATCCATTTCCACAGTCACACTATCTATCTATCTATCTATCTATCTATCTATCTATCTATCTATCTATCTATCTATCTATCTATCTATCTGTAGCTGAACTGGGTTCCAAACAGCCACAAAACAAATTAACAGAAAAAGCCTCAAAAACAAAAATGCAAAATAAATAGCAAAAGCGCCAAGGTACCTTGCTTCTTGAACTTAATCTGTTCTGGAAGTCCATTTGACTTCCAAAATGTTCAAAAACCACTTGGCGTGGCTTCTGATTGGCACAAGCGCCCCAGAAACAATAACCGACAACTGCATCCGACATTCGGCTTCTGAAAAACATTCGAAAACTTACTTCCGGGTTTTTGGCGTTTGGGAACCAAAGCATTTGAGAGCCAAGGCGTTTGAGAACCAAGGTACCACTGTAAAGGAAATGGAGATTCTTTATCCAGATTGCCCTCAAAGAGTATTAAATATAAGACATGTAAAATCTTGGGTACATAAGAGATGCCTAAAATATAACAATGGAGGCAGCCTGATGAATATGACCAGGGAATGTCTTCTAAAGTCCGGATGCCACCACAAAGCAGGCCCTGCCCCCACCTCAGCTTGGAAGTTGGAGATACTCAAAGAGTGAAGACTGTAAAACCAGCCAAGTTCATAGGGTAGCAGGGGGTGGTCCTACAGATTTTGCTCTTTCAATGCTTTCCTGTCTGCCAGCAGTTCAGGTTGTCTCTCTTTCTTCGCTGGCTCCCAGCCCAGCGTGCTCAGGCCGAAGCAGTCCAGCTGCAGCAGAACCTGTTGGAGCAAAAGCAGGCGCAGTTGAAGCAAATGATGGAGGATGAGAAGCGAAGCCACGATGAACAGCTCCAGCTGTTGAGGGAGAAGATGGAGAAAGAGAAGAAGATGTTGGAAGAGGAAACAGAAAGGATGATACAGCATAAACTCAAGGTAAAGAGAGCTGAGCTGGTTGCAGACACTCGCCCACTGCAGTATGTATCTTTAGGTTGGGGTGGGGTGTGGTGGAGCTTGTGGTTGGATTTAACTCTCATCAGCACAAGCCAGTATGGCCTGTGTTCAGGTGCCAACAAGGTCTGGAGGGTCATTTTTCCCCAGTTCCTGCTTTTGGGCATGTTATTAAGATGGTGCTTGGAAGTGGAACCCTTCCCTCCACTCAAGGCCAAATCTAGTCACCCCTTCCCTTCTAAATGACTCCCCACCAGTCATTTATATATGCTAAGATATCCTCACCCTCTCAGTGCAGGCCACATGTTGTTTAGGTAAAGCTTGGATCCAACTCATGTAGTGCTTCTTCACAAATCCTGATATACTTATACTTATACTTATACTTATTATTATTGAAAACCAGTTCTAGCTTGGAGACAGTCTATTTTCAGGTTGTGTACATACAACATCTTATTCTAGAATTTATGGAGACTGAGACAGTAAGAGCTGTTCGGCAGTGGAATTTGCTACCAAGGAGTGTGGTGGAGTCTCCTTCTTTGGAGGTCTTTAAGCAGAGGCTTGACAGGCATATGTCAAGAATGCTTTGATGGTGTTTCCTGCTTGGCAGGGGGTTGGACTGGATGGCCCTTGTGGTCTCTTCCAACTCTATGATTCTATGAGTCCTTGTTTTTTCTACATAGTCCACAAACAATCTGCACCTTTTTATCCCTGATAAGTGCTTCTTGAGAAACTGCTGTAATTCCAAAAACAAAAGCTCATTGCAGATTGATTATGTGTTACCCCACAGTGTGTCCACCCAAAAACAGACGTAAATGGTCCCAGCCATGGGGCGTATGTTTGTGTGTGTATCCATAGCTGCCCAATGACATTGTGGGTGAGCGTGTTTCAAGAGCGCAGTCAGTACTTTCGTCCTTCGTTCTGCTGGGGCATGTGAAGGGAGGAATGGGCATATCAATTAGCCATACTGACCCTTGTGCATGGTAGGATCTAGAATCAATCTGGATTGAAAGCAGCATGTTGAGGATCAGCACAAACAATTCTAGATTGAGCAAAACTACATTTTTGTGCTATTAACAGCTGAGTGTGTACACAGCCTCAAAGGGTGCCTCTCATTTGGCAGCAGGCTGGAAAAAATGTACATTTTCATATCCAGCTAGTGTAGTGGACATTCTGCTCCAGTTCTGGTCTTATTATTGCATTTTATTTTTCTGTTGGAAGCCGCCCAGAGTGGCTGGGGAAACCCAGCCAGATGGGTGGGGTATCAATAAATTAATAATAATAATAATAATAATAATAATAATAATAATAATAATATTTTATTCTGCATCTGTAATTTTCTGCCCTCACTCTTCGAGTCTCTGTGTGCTCCATACCTTTCCAGGAACATGAGTTGCTGCTGAAAGAAGGATTTCAGAGGAAGGCAAGGGAGATGGAGAGTGAAATCCAACGTCTCAAGGAAGAAAAGAAAAGCTTTCCCTGGGAACAGGTGTTGTCTCTAGTGGGAGATTTGATCCCAGCTATGTTATCTTTGGCGCATCTTGCAACAGTTTCTGGAGCTGGGAGCACACCAAAGAGATCGAATAAATAGTTCCAGCATGGGGGTGGGGTGGGATTAATGCAGGTCGCAAGGTTGCATTTGAATGTATTGTTAGATGCATCTGCACTAGTGACGCCTTTTTCATTTTTCCCCCTCAAAAATTATTTCCTGTAGCACAAATGGATGAACTTTTGCCTATTAATGACTAAAATGAGGTATATTCCATTGAAATATTTAAAAAGGTTACGCACAAACCATTTTTAATTTTTTTGTATGCCGTTTTACCATTTCATAAAATTGTATTAACAATTCTATATATATTTCATATCAAATTGGGACACAACACCACATTCCACAATGGGGAGTGTTCTTAGCAACATAGGGTATACAAATGTCACACCTGCGCAAGGTAAAAGCCCCTTTTGGGGACCTCAAAACTCAGCCAGCAGACCCTGCCGGACATGCTCGGAAAAGAAGCTACAGGAGAGGTAGCAAAACATCGTCCTCTAGCGGCGTCTATACTGTTACTGCAGCTAAAAAAAGCTTCATTGTGTGTTTGATGACCCTATATAATGTTGTATATATGTGACTCTAAAGCTTGGGTTCAATTTTATATCTGCTTGCAGTGACTTCAAAAATGGTCAAAAGACGGATAAATAAAATTTTTTAAATCATTTTGTGCGTGAGGATTTTTTTAATCAAATCTCTTTGAAAGTAAGATTTTATCTAATCTTTAATGAAAGCTCATCAAATTATGATACAGGGAAATGAGGTTAAAAAAAAGTCAACACCCTAAATCTGCACCACTCAGGGAGCATGAGAGCTGTATCTATACACCTTTAAAGCACACTCAGAGCAACTTCTTTCCCTCTTAAGAATTCTGGGCACTGTAGTCACAGAGTTAAAATTCCCAATAATTCTAAACAAACTACAGTTCCCAGAATTCTTTGAGGGGATAAATGTGCTTCCAGTGTACTTTAAAAGTATGCTGTGTGCGCAGTGTTGGTCTTTTCTCCACTGACATTTGCTTAGGATAAAGATTATGCAGGGAAATGTATTCTGGGTGGGTCTTCTAAGAGAAAGCCCGCTATTAGCTTGTTTAGGTGTTTTTGGAACATGGTTGTGAATGCCAAAAAGTGAAGTAATGTTACATTTTTAACATATTAAGTCCGAGCTTCACTATACACAACTTTGAACCCCTGCTCTGGAGTTCCTTTGTGCAGAACTAAAAATAGGATAGGCTATTTCTAGAAAGGAAACAAGCCAGCCTTGCATTGCCCTCTAGTGGGCAGAGACAAGATGGTGATTGTCTACATAAAGTGTGTCTACTTAAATATCATCTCGCATTATTGGCCGAGGGAGCCGGCGTACAGCTTCCAGGTCATGTGGCCAGCATGACTAAGCCACGTCTGGCAAACCAGAGCAGCACATGAAAACGCCGTTTACCTTCCCGCTGCACTTTGATGTGCTTTTGAACTGCTAGGTTGGTAGGAGCTGGGACCGAGCAACGGGAGCTCACCCCGTCGCAGGGATTCGAACCGCTGACCTTCTGATCAGCAAGCCCTAGGCTCTGTGGTTTAACCCACAGCACCACCCGCGTCCCTAAAATATCAAGGATCACACCTAAAGCCAAAATTGTGTACTGTATAGTCAAAACACATTGGGTTCAATGGCGGGTGGGATTGCCAAAGTCATTTCCCTCCGAGCCCCACCCCCTTAAAAAATAAAAACCCACACACATGAAGCTGAATTCGCACAAGTTAAATGTGCATAAGTTGTGGTCTTGCTGTATTTGACTCAAGCAGCCTTCAACCAACCTGATCCCCTCCTGATGTTGTGGGACTACAACTCCCATCAACTATGACTATTGGCTATACCAGCTGGTGGGAGTTGTGGTTCACAACATCTGGAGGGCACCAGTACAGGGAAGGTTGGTTTAGGAGCATCTACAATGATTACCACCTCGACCTAGTGCATTGTTGTTAAATTTAATACCTTCTTTCTCCCCTCATCTTCTGCAGCCAGGCACAACTTAAATTTTTTCCCTTATGAAATCCGTTGTGTGAAAGAAATCAGCCCTGAAATATATGCAGTAGTGGAACATGCTCGGAGTCAATTTCCCTCTGTGCCGAGTAGCAACAACCTGCTGCGTGTATCCGGGGTTCAGTCTTTGCCCCTGTGGTGGGTGGATGTGCTGGAATTGCAGCCTCCAGTGCTGACAAGCTGGGTTTGTCCGCACGAGAGCAAAATGCAGGTTTGCATCGGCCTTTCTCCCCAATAACATAGGATTGCCCAAACGACATCTTCCCCATCCCAGTGTTGTCCTGGATCTTTCCCCTTTTAAATATTGTTTTTTTTTGAAAAAAATCCTTGGAAAGTCCAAAAAGGCTAGGATTGAAAACCTCCACATTTAAAACAGAGATGGTTTGGGACAACACTGGGATGAGGTCCACATTTTACCATGGGGTGGACAAGCCCTCTTTCTCAAAAGAGGGGGGGCACCTGTGTGATTACTGGTTGCTACCAGAGGTTTGTAGGGTGGGGCAGGGAGAGGCAGCTTGTGCTGACTGCTACAAGCCTCTTTGAATATGCAGTGAAGCTGTTCCTAGCTAGTGCAACAGTGGCAGGTGGAACTTGTACTGTATATGCACATTAATCACCATATAGGTACATGCCAGATTACATAACACGTTCTTTTAAAAAAAATTATCAAAGAGAAAATTTTTTCTAAACGCACACACACACACATTTACATTAAACCATAGTAAATGTCAGTACCTTTATGGGGTTCCCTGAACCCCGGGACTTCCCTCTACCCCTCCCTTGGCTTCCAAAATTTATCTTCCTTTTTTAACTGCATCTAATTATCCAAATTTATTATACTTCATTTTTATCCTTTGTTGTTTTAAATTACAAGTGATATGTCAATTCCGCTAACGCTTTTAAATTTTTACAGTGTTCTTTAATATAGTCTACAGTATAAAATTATGCCATTCTCTATTAAATTTGTTATCCTCTTGGTGCCTGATCTTCCCGGTCAGCCTTGCTATCTCTGCATAGTCCATCATCTTCATTATCCATTCTTCCTTCGATGGGGCTCTTTCTTCTTTCCATCCCTGGGCAAATAGCATTCTTGCTGCTGTCGTTGCATACACAGACAGTACTTTCTTATCCTTCGGTAATTCTTTTCATTTTATACCGGTAGTAAAAAGGCCTCTGATTTTTTAACAAAAGTTATTTTAAACATTTTTTTCAGTTCATTATAAATCTTTTCTCATAAGGCCTTAGCTATTTTACAGGTCCACCACATATGATGAAATGTACTAACATATGTGGGTCAAGTTCTTACACATTTTCGCCAGTCTTGTAGGAGTCAAATACCATCTATACATCATTTTCATATAATTCTCTTTTAACATACAGCAGGCTATAAATTTTAAATCCTCATTCCATAACTTCTCCCATAAAGCAAATTGTATATATCCCACATCTTTTGCCCAGTGTATCATTACATATTTTACTTCCTCATCTTTTGTTTCCCATTCCAGCAACAATTTATACATTTTTGACAGAACTCTTTCAATATTTCCCAACAATACTTTCTGCAATATCAAAAATTCTTTACCAAGACTGACTCCTTTATCCAACCTGAAAATGTTGTTTAATTGATGATATTGGAGCCAATCAGTTAATGGATGTCTTATGCCTTCAAACTTTTTTTTACTTTCAATTGATTTTCCTCCTGTTAGCAACTCATACTTTTCCCATACTTATTTTTTTAACTGACAATGCTTCTAATGGTGATAGCCACCATGGGATTTAATTCTCTAATAAATTCTTATGTTTTTCCCAACCAGCATAAATATATTTTCTAATAATATATGGTTTAGAAATCCCCTATCAACTTTTGATTTTCCTTACCAAAGATATGCATGCCATCCAAATCTATTGTCATAGCCTTCCAGATCTAAGATATCTGGGTTCCTCAGTGTCATCCATTCTTGTAGCCAGCAAAGGCAGGATGCCTCATAATATAATTTTTAATTCAGTAGGGTGAATCCACCTCTTTCTTTAACATCTGTTAATAACTTGTACTTAATCCTAGGTTTCTTCCCCTGCCAAATAAGATATATCTCTTTGCCATTGTTTGAAGTGTCCTGTTCTGTTGACTATCGGTATAGATTGAAATAAAAACAACATTCTTGGCAATACATTCATTTTTATTACTGAGATTCCCCCCCCCCATAATGATAATTTCATTCTTCCCCATATTTCCACATTTCTCTTAATATCATTCCAAACTTGTATATAGTTCTCTTTAACAATGTTTATATTATTTGTTGTCAGCCATACCCCTAATATTTCACCTTCTTTTCTATCCCCCGTTCTGTTATCTGTCTCAGTTCATTTTTCTCCTGGTCTGTCATATTTTTTTTTACCAACAACTTAGTTTTATTTTTATTCAGTTTGAAACCTGCAACTTAGCCAAATTGGTTAATCTTATCCAACACCCTTGGTATACTTTCCAATGGGTTTTCTACCAGTTACCAGGTCGTCCGCAACACACAACACATTTCATGTAAGTAGAATTCATTCCTCAAGAGCATTTGGAAACTTGAAACTAGCAGAGTATGGTAGCTTGCTTGTTAGCAGGCACAAACTGTTACCTATCTTACCTGCTTTGAATCATCTGCCTGGACTGAGAATTTGCTTCTGAACCTGGTTCTTGCTTTTTAAAGCCATCAATAGCTTTAGGGCAGGCATCCCCAAACTTTGGCCCTCCAGATGTTTTGGACTACAATTCCCATCTTCCCCGACCACTGGTCCTGTTAGCTAGGGAGCATGGGAGTTGTAGGCCAAAACATCTGGAGGGCCGCAGTTTGGGGATGCCTGCTTTAGGGACTCCAATTTTCTTTAGAAATGCCACCTCCCATGTGAGCCTCCCCAGCATTTAATATACCCGTATATTCCGGCGTATAAGACAACTGGGCATATAAGAAATATGACCCGGCGTATAAGACGACCCCTCACTTGTTAGAAGATTTCCCTGGGTTAAAAAGTAGTCTTATACGCAGGAATATACAGTATTTTGATGGGGCCTGGGTTGCTTCAGATTCTACCTTATGGGGAGACTAGATTGGCCTCTACCAAGAACAGGGCCTTCTCTGTTGTAGCACCAATGCTCTGGAACTTCATTCCACGACAGTATAACCACTGCCTCCCTGTTGGCTGACTAGATAAAAATGTATTGATTGCAGATGGTCTTTGAAAACTGCTGTATCCCATGTTTTATGGCTATATTGTGATGTTGTTTCTGCTTGGTTTGAATGAAGAATGGTTGTATTTTGAATATGTAAACAGCTGTGGTGTATTTTGTGAACAGGCATATATAAATAACCTTAAATAAATAACAGTGCAATTGTTCAAGTCCGTGAATTGCCCTGTTGTGTTCAGTGGAACTTACTCCCTGGTAAGTTTGTATAGGTCTGGATTGCATCAAACTGGGTGCTCATACCCCAAACATCATGACGGCAGTACATCATTCTAGTAATGATGGGGAGAGTTTAAACAATCATAACTACGTGGGTGTCTTTAATGGCTACAGATTTTTGTTTAAACATATATCCTCTCTGGAATATTTGGGTGTTTCCTTCTGGCTTTTAAAATATTTACATCCTTCACTCCTTCTCCTTCTTTGGCCAAGGTTTTAAATACAGCGCTGTAGTATTTGTCATACTCCCTATCTGTCACTAGGTGTTGCTGTCACGCACAGCTAATAGTAGTGCATCTCTTGGGGAAGGAAACCCATTGTTCTTGAATTCCCTGTGCTCCTGGTTCCAAGGGACAAGGCAAACCGGAACAACAGGCCTTGTTCACTGAGAACTTATTGAGTGCAGTGAGTTAGCAAATGGAAAAGCATTTCTGGCAATGTCACATTCCGTTTATTTCAATGTGCCTTGCAAACTCCCCAGCGGGCTGCTCCTGTGATTTTTAATGAGCACAAGAAAAGCTCGCAACATTAATAGAAAATTAAGAACTAAGAAAGGGGGAATTGGTGAGAAAATTAGATTGCTTTGCTTAAAAAAGAAAATAAATACCCACCCCTTCCAATTTTGGCAGCGGGATTATCCTGTTTCTTCTAATGGGTCTCCTGTTTCCAAGAAGGGCAGTTAGCAATCTGTGCAGACCAGAGAACATTGACAATCTCCTAACAAGCTTGCTTGACGCACTGATGCGTTTCCTTTCCCTGATGTCCTATACTTCCCTCTCTGATGTGCCATATTTCATTCTGGAAAATGGCCAGAATGGATGAGGTTCCAATTTAGATGTGCACCTGATTTTAGTGAATAGCCATCGGGGACAGATTGAATTTGCTCATGAAGGAGGAGGGTGCTCCATTGCTATCCAGGCCTCCAAGTCTGTGGCAAGTGCTAAGAACAAGATTTCTGTGCACTGCAAAGAAAGTAGGAACTCGCTGGCCATTTAATGTCACCCCAAGGACAACAATGGGGTTGATGATGGAGGGGAGGAAAGAGAAGCAGCAGCAGCAACAACGGCAGGCAGGCAGGGAAAGACCACGGGCAAGAGAATAAGCAATGAGGTAGAGAGGTAAAGAGAAGGAAGGTGGCAATCATACCTGGGGGAGGGAAAAGGCTGGATGGAGTCGGGCAAGGGAGCAGCAGTGAGTGAGGAGAGCTGGTGCGAACAATAACAATAAATTTAATTTTAAAAAAATATTTGTATCCCGGCCCAGGGTGGGCTCAGAGTGGCTAACATCATAAAAACACAATAAGCATAAAAAGAGACCTCAATAAATTAAAATACACCTTAAAATTAATTCAGACAAGTTAAAATCTGGGCAGGTGGCAAGTATCAGGGTGGAATTGAGAGTGGTTAATAATTGCTAGGACCAACTGTTTCCACTGATCATACAAGGAACTGTGAGTGGGTTGGGGGCTTCCTTCGGGCTTATTTTATACAAAGGAAAGTAAGTCAAACTGCACCCCCCCCCCCAGGCCTGGCGGAACTGCTCTGTCTTGCAGGCCCTGCGGAAAGATGTCAAATCCTGCAGGGCCTTGGTCTCTTGTGGGAGAGCGTTCCACCAGGCTGGGGTCATGGCTGAAAAGGCCTTGGCTCTAGTCAAGGCCAGTTTAATTTCCCTGGGGCCTGGGATCTTCAAGGTGTTGTTGTTAGCAGACCGTAAGCATACTGTGGGGCATACCAGAAGAGGCGGTTCTGTAGGTACGAGGGTCCTAGGCCGTATAGGGCTTTAAAGGTTAAAACCGGCACCATAACCTGATCCTGTACTCCACCAGGAGCCAGTGCAGCTGGTATAGCACTGGGTGAATGTGATCCCGCAGTGGGGACCCCGTAAGGAGTCTCGCCACGGCATTCTGCACCTGCTGGAGTTTCTGGGTCAGTTTCGAGGGCAGCCCCACGGAGAGTGAGTTACAATAATCAAGCCTGGAGGTGTCCGTCACATGGATCACAGTGGTGAGGTCAGGGCGAGAGACGTAAGGGACCAAGTGCTTAGCTCCGCGGAGATGAAAAAATGCTGCCTTTCTTGTAGCTGTAACCTGCGCCTCCATAGAAAGGGAGGCATCTAAGATTACACCCAACAACCAGGATGGTGTGATCTTTGCGGAAATGCAATTGGTGGGGATGGTGACAAAAGCCAGGAAAGGTTAATGGGAAGGAGCTCAGTGGCAGAGCTTGCAGAAAACCCCTGGTTCAATCCCCAGCATCTCCAGGTAGGGCTGGGAATTTCCTCACCTGAAACCCTGGAGAGCCACAGCAAGTCAGTGCAGGAAATACTGAATTAGCCAGACCAAAGATCTGACTCTATAGAAGGCAGCTTCCAAGGTTCCTAATTCCTAATTGGGATCAATTACCACAACTGACAGTGTAGTGCAGTACTTAACCTGGGGCCTGAGAGATCAGGATTCGAATCCTCATTCGGCCACAAAGCTTGCCAGGCGACCTTGGGCCAGTCATCGTAATCTCTACCTAACCTACCTCACAGGGTTGTGAGGATAAAACATGAGAAAGGGGAGAAGCGTGTACACCGCCTTCAAGCTCCTTGCAGTTACGGTGTGATATACAAAGTAAATAATTAACTAGCTCCTTCCAACCCAGTTTACAGGGTAACTGTAAAAGCAGTTCCCAAGATGTGTTACTTACACACACACACCCAACACACACACACTCTGCTGGTTGGGGAACATATACATACATAAATAAATACATACAGGTGAAACTCGGAAAATTAGGATATCGTCAAAAAGTGCATTTATTTCAGTAATGCAACTTAATATTTATTATTTTTCTTTTAATTTTTACAAATGCTTTCTTTTGGAAATTCCACAGTAATAAAACAAATAGTTACAATAATACAAAAAACTACATCGCTATTACATTTCATTAATTACATTTCATTTATAACTGAACCGCCTAACGACAAATAATTACAATTACAACAAACGAAGGCTTGACATATCTTGCTTTGCATGTCATGCATCTATCTCATATATTGGTTTCACCTTCTAAGTTGCATTACTGAAATAAATGCACTTTTCAACGATATTCTAATTTTCCGAGTTTCATCTCTCTCTCTCTCTCTCTCTCTCTCTCTCTCTCTCTCTCTCTCTCTCTCTCTCTATGTATATGAACGAACACGTGAAATCCAAAAGCCAAGAGCCATCTGCGAGGATGGGAAACTCCACTCTACATTTCCCATAAGACACATTTGAAGTGTGGATGCCTAGAGCTTTGGATTTGTGGGTATTCTAAATTCTAAAAGAGATAGCTCAGTCGGTAGAGCATGAGCCTCTTAACCTCAGGGTTGTGGGTTTGAGCCCCACATTGGGCAAAAGGATTCCTGCATTGCAGGGGGTTGGACTCGATGACCCTCGTGGTCCCTTCCAACTCCACCATGCTATGATGCTATGAGCAGCTCTGATAATTCCCATCTGTGATACATTTGTGTGTGTGGTTTGTACTGACCCTGCTTCCACACATCCCATTTCATTTAAGCTCTCGCATTGATTGCCTTACCTCAGAGACCTGCTTCCCTAATCCACGAGCATTAAATGATCCACATAAAAAGCCATCTTGTGCCTGGGCTGATCTGATCTGTTTGCTAGCAGAATGCTCAGCAAACAGAGACAGGTTCAGATTATTGATAGCAGGGCAGAGCTGGGACTGCCACGTACGTGAAGGATGTGTCATAAGACACACAGAGAACGATGTCTGAACGTGGATCCTTGATGTTCCATGTAGATCAAAGAGAAGAAACTGTCCCATGCCTGGTTCCTGGTGGGAACCATTCTGCTGAAGGAGGACCTTCTTCTGCAGGGACAACAGAATTACTGTGTTGTCCGGTGAAAGGCCGTTTACAATAACAACAACAACTTTCAGGGACATGTATTTTGGTTTCGTGGTTCTTGAGGGGGTCCTGGCGGTGGCCATTATCACCATCAACCTGTTGGTTTGTGCCACCGTCTACCTGCACAAGGAGCTGAGATGCATCACGAACTACCTGATTGTGTGCCTGGCAGTGGCCGACCTTGGTGTGGGAGCCCTGGCCATCCCCTTCTCAATGGTACTCAGCATGGAGTATGTCCTCTGTTTCTACACATGCCTCTTCCTCACTTGCTTCCCACTGGTCACCACCCAGTTCTCCATCCTCCTCCTGCTGGTCATTGCCATCAACGCCCACCTGAAGATCAAGCTGCCCAACAGGTAAGCCAAAGGCTCTTTCTTCAGCATCCAGCCTGTGAAACTGAGTGAGTGCATGTGAGCCAACAACATCTATGCACATGATCAACTTCTTAGGGGTTCTGCAAATGCTGGTGCATCATTTATGCTAGTGGTTCCCAACCTTTTTTCTTCCATGGACCATTTGAAAATCGCTGATGGTTCTGGTGGACCACTGAAATGATTTTTCTGCCAGTTGTAGCCATGCATGGCAATGTATTGTGCTTGATGCTATCTGCTTTGTAATTGGATTTTTATTGCTTCTTTTATTTCTCATTTTGTATTTTACTGCGTTACCATTTGTATTGCATAGAATTCTGCTTGTAACAGAATAAAACACAAGAAATAAAAGCAGCAGTAAAAATACAATTTGAAAATGATATGAATATATAATTATTTTGTTTCATAAAATTTATACCCGACTTGACTGTAAGAAACAACAACCCTCAAAGGAGTTTACAAAAAGATAAAAACAGTAAAATCAAGAAAAAATTCAGCCGTACTTTAAAACATACAAAAGTTAAAATATTAAAACAGGTTAAAATTACCCTACCTTTCTAAGCATCTGGGTAGCCGTGTCTAAAGAATGTTTTTAGACGATGTGATTACAGTAGCAATGGAAGAGCTACCAATGGAGGCAACACTTGTTTGTTGACCATAGACAAATGACACCTGACTCTATAGTCACATGACACTCACAAGGATTATTTTCTGGACAGCTACACCGTGCACGTGAAGAAGGGAGGGATGGTGATCATTGTGCTCTTCTGCTGGCTGCTGTCTCTGCTGATAGGTCTCTCACCAATGATGGGCTGGAACCGCTTCCAGCACTACGCGGAGACCAGCAACAAGACGCTGCCTTTCAGCTTCCCCTCCGAGAGGACGGCCTTCGTCATCATCGCCCCCGACCTGCCTTACGGAGGCTTCCTCTCCAAGGTCTATCCACGCCAAGAGAACCTCAGCTACTCCGAGATCCACAGTGGACATCTGGGCCTCTGTTCCTTCACCTCCATTTTCAGCCCCGAGTACGTGGTCTATTTTAACTTCCTGATCTGCACCCTGCTGCCCTTGGCCGCCATGTTGGGCATCTATGCTGACCTCTTCCGGGTAGTCCGCGGCCACTTCCAGTCGCAGGCTCCTTGGCCAGGCAAGAAAAGGGAGTTGCAGATGGCCCGCACCCTCTTCCTCTTGGTGGGCGTCTTTTGCATTTGCTGGATGCCGCTGCATGTCATCTACTGTGTCCAGCTATTGTGCCCTGACTGCCAGCGCTATGAGTCACTGGACCGCCTGGCTGTGTTGCTCTCCCACCTGAATTCCTTGGCCAACCCACTAGTTTATGCCCTCAGGAAGAAAGACTTTGGGCTAGCCCTCCGATCTGTATTCCTCCACCGTGTTCTGCACTGGCCCAGACTGAAGGCCTGCTTTTGTCCCAACTCCAAAGTCCACCCCCAGGCCTGAAGGAGGACAGAGCACCACTCATTCTATTAGCAGACTAAGGTGGTGAGTGCTGACAATAGAGCCAAAAACAGGTCCACTGAGGCAGTGTTCATGTTACCCCTTGCCAAGCCTAGAGACGAATTTGGAATGGCTTCAAGGACTTATAGCATGCCTGGATAGCTCAGTAGGTTAGAGTATGGTGCTGATAATGCCAAGGTTGCAGGTTCGATCCCCATATGGGACAAGTGCCTATTTCTACATTGCAGGGGGTTGGACTAGATGATCACCAGGGTCCCTTCCAACTCTACAATTCTATGATTCTATGACTCCAGTTGGTGTGAAGCGGGTTCGAGAAACAACGCAGCCAACAGCAGCCTTTGATAACAAAGTACAGTCCCAGCGGTCATTTCTCTTCTGGTCACTGCTATGGGTACACGATTTGACTGCGAAACGCCATGGTGCATCTGCAGCAACACAACTGGATGCCTTCATCTGCCCCAGCTGCAACAAAACATGTCTCTTCTGCATTGGCCTCTACAGCCACAGTAGGCACTGCAAACGTCGAAGAGTTTGACCTCACCCCCAAAGGCGAACTCCCCCATTGTTTCCCCGAGACCAATAGATGCCAATCAACAGGATACATATGCATTTTGGATGCAGGTTCTGCCAAGACAAGATTAAAAACCCAGCACGAACTGGAGTGAGTGCACAGTAATTGGTAGTATGTAGGCAACCTGAGAAACAGGAGGCGAGATATTAGCATGCTCAGGGGAACTCTTTCGAGGTTTCACAGAATGACTTTTTTTTTTGCTAAAAGCAAGCAAGCAAACCACCACTAACAATCTGGGCAAAAAACTCCAAAACCAGCCCAAAGTGGACTAGAATTAATCAGTAGCCACAATATGTTGAATGCCGGGAATGGGAGGGATTCGGTTCAGTTTGCATTTATAGGCAAACCTACCTAATTTGCACTTTCTGAAACAATCTGTGCACTGAATCAGCTGTCCTTTGAAATCTGCACTTCTCGGAGTTTGCAGTTCTCCAGCCCAGCGATGTGTACAAAAATGTATATGCCAGGGTAAAGTGTGCATAAAAATGTATACAGTATTGCAAAAATGTATTATGTAAGGGAATTGCTTTAGAAAATGTCTTTGCTGGGCAAAATTGCATCCAGAGATGTGTGTATTAGGAGAAATTCACATTAAATTGCTGTCAATTTTCATGAAGACATAAATATAGAGAGCAGACTAATGTGGAAATGTGGAGAACTGGCCTTAAAGAGTGGAAAAGTGAGAAACCAAAATTGCTGGATTCACCAGTTACTTGTTGAATGCCAATTGGAGAGAGAAATGGAAAAGCACCATGTGCATGTGTACATGCAAAGTCCCAGGTCCCAGGATTCTTTGCAGGATGTGCTTTAACTGTGCAGTGTGTATGCAGCCAGTATGCAGCCTGGGGGCATGTGGGGCAGCCCACACAGCTCTAACCACTGACCACCCTTCAGCATTTGCCCCCTGAGCTGGCTGCTACACTCTGCCCCCCTGGCAGGGCCAGCTCTACCCACCAACCACCATCCATAACTATGCCCTTGCCCTGTCCCCTTGGTCCAATCTACACCACTGCCCAGGAGGAGAGGGCAAGGCAAGGCTGAGGCTATTCCTCCTCTGTTCCCTCGGAGAGCAGGAGGAGCAGGACCAGAGGGCACTGGGAATCGGCCATGGAGTCCATCCTTCCTGTCTGGAAGACCTGACAATGCCCAGTGGCGATGCTGCCTCTAAATAAGCCAATGAAGACAAGACTCCTGAGCCGTTAATAATGGTGAAGCCGAAAGAATTTTTTGTCAGGTGCAGCTTGTCAAACCAGAGTGGAAAAAGCTGGTGCCTGGTGAAATTTCCTCTTCTGTGTGTTGTGAACAATTAAAGGCACAAGAGGAGCCCAATTCTTCTTTGTCCCTCACCTCCCTTCCTTTGTGCGTCTCCTCTACCTTTGGGCACCATCAGCTGAGTGCAATCGAGAGAGGCCCACTTAAGACAGCAACAGGAAAATCACTTCCACCCACAAAGCAATTATTGAAAATGAGGGAGCTGAACTGCAGAGAGCTGTTGAATATTGCAGCATTAAAGCACATAATGGACATCAGGAACTGTCGATAAACCCATTATTTAAACAAAGACTGTGCCTCGGCCCTCGGTATTTTTAGAACCTTAAATTAAGCTAATGAAATTGATTCTGTTTAAAACTCAGCACAATAAACCTCACTTTTTATCTATGGAGGTAAAATAGTCAAGAAGGAAAAGAACCATGGAAAATTTGGAAGGAGCCGGTATGAGAGAAAGCTGGTTTCAGTTATTGATTGTTGGTTCTCGTGATGGTCAGGGTGCTTCTGCAATCTCCAGTCCACGAATAATTTCAGTCCAGGGTTATCCAGGTGTGATAAAGTTCTCATGAGATTTCTCACCATTATTATTATTATTATTATTATTATTATTATTATTATTATTATTATCAAGGTTATGTGGCTCTTGGAGCTATGACACAGATATAAATCACATTTGTGTGGCAAGCTTCAAAAGTTAATTGCCACCTGTTGCTGCTATCAAATATAAAAAATGGTGCCCCTTTTCCTCATGGAAATGAAGGCAGTTGATAGGGAAGCTGTAGCTCAGCCCAGATCGAGCAATGTGCCATTCCTCAGCCAGGGGTTAATTTAATGTACCTTTTAAGCAATCTAACGAGACTGGAGTTGTAATGGGGTGTAAAAAAACAAATGGAACTGGCCAGTCTTATTTCCTTGTGGTCTTGCCTGTATTTTTAGGGGACTCGTGCAAAACATTTTGCTACCTGGAATAGAGCCCAAGTGCCCTTTCCCTCTGGAAAAAGAGGTACCAGAACTCACAATGAACATTTCCCTCGTTTTCTTGGAATGTCAATGGTGCCCACCTGAGTTGTTGGAACTGAATTCTGGCAAGTTCTGGCTGGGAAAAAAAGCCCTGGTGCTACACAAATCATAGAATCATAGAATTGGAAGGGACCCTGAGGATCATCTAGTCAATCCCCTGCGGTGCAGGAATACACAGCTGCCCATAAAGGGATTAAACTTGCAATCTTGGTGTTATCAGCACCATGCCCTAACCAACTGAGCTATCCAGGCTGAAGCATGTTGCTTCTCCCTGTCGTATGGTAGGGCTGGCCCTGGATTGGACCAGATTAAGGGGGGCATAAATTCTCTACTTAAATGTCTGTCCAGTTTAAAGAACAATAAGGGAAAGCAGTGGCCTTGAAGTTGTTCATCAACTGCAGATAAATAGAAGAATGACTAGGTAGAAGATAGTCAGACTAGACTAGGTAAAAGCCTATGCAGATGCTCAAATTTCCTCTAGCCTCTAAGGCAGGCATCCCCAAACTGCGGCCCTCCAGATGTTTTGACCTACAACTCCCATGATCCCTAGCTAACAGGACCAGTGGTCAGGGATGATGGGGATTGTAGTCCAGAACATGGACTACATGATGGGGATTGTAGTCCAGAGCAGATGCCTGCTCTAAGGCCTGCAATTTCAAGAATCTTCTTTAAAAATGAATGCATTAATTGAAAAGGAAAGATCAGGAGAACCAAATCTCTTCAGAACATTTGGAGGTTATTTGAAATGTGTACAACAGACATTCCAAAAGCTTTTGTGCCTTTCATAATTTGTAGTCTACAAATCCAATAAGGCACCAGAGTAATAAATGTATTGTTACTCAAAAAAGTTGTAAATGTTGCTGGAGTACAGGCAGACCACAGGAAAACCGAATTAATTCTTTGCATCAATATTCACTGCAAAGGTTGCACACACACAAAATGCTTGACTACTATTTTTCTGGAAGAATGTCTGAAGAAGTCAAATACAGGTAACAAAGAGATGAAGCAGCATGGTTTATGGAGAGAGTAAAAATTAGCAACTTGTTGGGTTTGGATGACACATAGCAAAGAATCCCAGAAGCGTGTTGAATTTCCAACAAAACTGCAAATTCCTTTCAGTCCTTTGGCAACACCAATTTTTTAAAAAAGCATCCCGAGAGAAGCAGAGAAACCCGTTAAGCCTAACCTGCCTAAGCAAATTGGTAGATAGCACTATAAAGCCAGAAATATTAAATATATGGGCAAAGAAGTATAGCTGAATAAAAATCTGTATATTTTATGCAACAGGAAGGTGATGCTAGAATTCTTTAAGAGTACGTAAGTCACCTGGCACACGTTTTGAATGGGGTTCCAAGGTTGTTTTTGGCAGTTGTAACGGTAGGTTTATTACTTCTCTAGCAACCGGGTTAACAAAGAGGGTTGTGGGCACCTTTAAAAACTTCGGCTAATACTGTATATTAATATTGTGGACATAAGATTTCAAAACACGTTTAGCTTGTTGTAGAAATACCATTATTTTAAAGATTATTTCGTCTGTTGTTATAATTGTATATATTATAAGCTAAAATAAATAAATATAAACTTTATCCTCCCAAAAAATCTCCACAAATTTATATAAATATTATTATTAATAAAAGCAATAACCTGTATCACCTGCAAACCTGCTTCTCTATAAAAGCACCAATCAACGCTCAAGTCAAAAGAAAAAGTGAGATTCTAACACCGCCCCACCAAATTACTCACGAGGCGAACGATGGAAACCGGGCTAGATCAACTTCCGCCCTTTTGTGGGCGAAATACAAAACGCTTCCGCCGCTGAGGTGGGGGGGGGGGGAGGGTTAGAACTCAAAGGCGGCACTACGCTCCTCCCGCGCGCCGCGGTGATTGGGTGCCCCAAGTCTCGCGGCCCACTATTGGCTTACAGAACCTCGCGATGCCCGGAGCCCTTGTGAGTAGCGGGTGGGTAACCCCTCTCGTTCTTTTTTCCTGGAGCGCAGTGGCAAGAGCACGGTGAGTGGTCTCTGGGAGCGTGGTGGGTAGGCCTGGGTCCTCTCGGGGAAGGGCTTTCGGCGCGTCGGAAGGCTGGCGGGCGTGTGGACAGGGATGCTCTTCTAGGAGGCGCGCGGGGTGGCGGGGAGCCGGCTTCCTAATCTCATGAGAAGAGGACAGACAGGGGCCTGGCTTGCGCTAAAAGCCCCGTGTTTTCGTTACCAAAGCCATAATAAAGTATACATCCCCCCCTCCCCCAAATCGCCACGTCAACTTTAAAATGTGTTTTACTTTATGCCTTGGGTACAAGTCGAAGAAGCTTCTTTCTGTATTATTTCTTGCAATAACAATGTTCAATTTTCCAAATTGCGCGTCAAGTTTAAAATGCTGTTCCTTCTCTGGCTGGTGAATGGGGCCAGGTTGGTTCTTCTTTTTGCCATAATGTTCTTCCTGGGAGGCAGCCTTCCATTGGTCCTTGGGATGGTTGTAGAGGTCAGAATGTGCCTCCCTTCAGCTCTGGTTAAATTTCCTAAAGGTGAGCATTTCAGGTAGGGTTCTCCCCCCACAAAAAACCCCTCAAAAGCTTGCCATGACTTTGCTTGGTCTTAATATTGCCCAACTGGGTGTATTGGGAGTTTTTTTTCTTCTGAACTGGCATTAATGCATACTGGTTTTTGCTGCTTCCCCCACCCCTCTCTTCTGTAGATGCCTGGAGTAACTGTAAAGGACGTAAACCAGCAGGAATTTGTGAGGGCCCTTGCAGCCTTCCTCAAAAAGTAAGTTGCCTGAAAAATGAATTAGTAGTTAAGAGCTAGTCCCATGGATTTGATAAGGAGATTAACTGCACTTGTTAGTTAAAAAGAAGGGAGCACAGTCTACCTCAGGGGTCAGCAAACTTTTTCAGCAGGGGGCCGGTCCACTGTCCCTCAGACCTTGTGGGGGGCCGGACTATATTTTGAAAAAAAAATATGAATGAATTCCTATGCCCCACAAATAACCCAGAGATGCGTTTTAAATAAAAGAACACATTCTATTCATGTAAAAACATGCAGATTCCCAGACCATCCGCGGGCCGGATTTAGAAGGTGATTGGGCCGCATCCGGCCCCAGGCCTTAGTTTGGGGACCCTGGTCTACCTGCCCTCTTCTGCTAATTGCTTTGTGTATGTCTTTACTGTGCAAAGAGTGCAACACTTAGCCAAACATAAGGAAATGCTCCCTTTGGTGTAGTGATGGCTCATCTAATGGAGCAGTCTGTAGTAGCATAATTTTAAAAAGGTACTTAGGTGCAGCGAGTTGTGCCAGAATGAGGATTGCGAATAAGAACCCGAAGCCATTGAAAGCTTTGCAGTGTGGATAGATGGTATCTTGTGGACAGCTGGGGTTCCTGATTTCAGCAAGTATCCCTTTAGGAACAGGACATTTGTTTTGAGGTTTATACATTCATGAGTCTTGGCAGACACAATGCTTGAAGTGTATGTGATAAGCGAGTCCCCCCCCCCCCCGTAAAACTAAACTTTAAAAAATAAACAGTGACTTGCCCGTTTAATCAGTGATACCCTTTTATCTGATCATGTTTTAGTCAATCTTAATTGTAGTCTTAAACATGTATTGTGGGATCTGTAAGTGGAGGTGTGGGTGTCCAGGCCATCTTTTGTCCTGAGCACAGATGCATCATTTGTAACTGACTGTTCTCTTCACAAGGTAGAGAGTATGTGTTAGTTTTTTTAGATAGTTTTAAGGTAGATTGTGTTTTGGCAGCCTTGTGGCAACAAACAAACAGCCTTTAAGGTAGATTTGCTTTGGCAGCCTTGTGGCAACAAACAAGGTAGATTATAAACTTTCAAATAAATAGAAGAAAAGCGGGGATAAAACTGAGACTCAAATGGGACAAAGGCTAAACTTGCTCTTTGTTCCTCCACCCAAATTCCGGATCCAGGGTGGGTGTTGTCTTCCCTTGATTTTGTTCATGGTAGCAGGGTCATTCCACATCAAATCAACGCTAAATGTTTTCATTAATTTTTTCTTTTACAGCTATGGATTGTAGGAAAGTTGTACCCAGTAGCTATTCCCCCCCAAACAATGTCCCAAAAATGTAAAATTTTGTTACAAGACATAAGAGACCCATAAATTTTTATTCTTTGTTGAGAAAGAGCATGTCTTTGCAATAATTTTCACCATCAAAAACTTTTGATCGCAACGTGCCCTAATGCTGAAAATTTAGGTTTTCTAAACCTAGTTTTTCCACCAAAAAAACCTACATTTGTACATTTTTAAGGCATTTATAAAATCTTTTGAGTGCTGGTGTATTTTTTTCTGAAATCCTCATGTTATTGATCTCTTTGTAAAATTTCAAAGAGATCTGATCATTGGTTATGGAGAAAAAAATAAAATGCACACAAGGTCAAGGCTCTCAAGAGAGACAGAAACACAGATTTCACGAAACTTTGAAGTGCTATAAAATTAAAACCGTTTGAGATAGAGGGAAAAAAATTAAGGGGGTTTCTTTCAACCATAAGGGAAGGGCGTACACAAAGTTTCATCAAAATCTGAGAATGTGGGTGGCATGACTGCGTTGAACTGACGTGGAATGACCCACCAGCCTGTGCACTTGGTTTAAGTAAACAATTGGTTCCGGAAATCTGTACTTAAACTGAAAGTACTCAAACTGAAGCGTACTTAAACCAAGGTATGACTGTACTAGAACTCAAATGGAACCATTAAGAACAGATCTGCCACCCATCTTCACTCAAACCCAGCAGACTGGAGGAGAGGGCACCTGGTCAGGGGGATGCAGTCATGATAGAACACTGCCCCCCCCCAAAGGCCTTGCTGCTGTACAGAGAATCCCAGTGGGCAGCTTCATCCAATCAAGTCTCTTAATTCAAGCCTAATCAGCATGCTTTTGCAGGATCAAGTCCTGGGTAGCTGTTGTATCCCATTCACCGACCTGACAGCATGTAATGGAACATCAATTAATTAGCTTTTATTTTTATATGGTTACATTTGTAGGATGACATTTTAGGGTCAGAACAGTCCTTTGAGGATTTGACTAAGGAATAGTGACTCGGCTGGTTTCAAACACAAAAGCTATTGGCGCTGCCTTAGAAGAGGCCTCCTTTTTTCACAATGGGAGAGAGTTCCTCCTTTGATTCAGGTGTAGGGAACATCCATAGCTCAGTTGTAGAGCATCTGTCTTGCATACAGAAGGTCCCCGGTTTAGAACAGTTCTTTCTCTTTCATTCTTTCAGAGGTATGTTATTTTTTTTAAAGTTGCCCCACTCTTCAGCCAAAGAAGACTCTTAAAGTGGTTTTCACATCAGTAAAAACAAGACAGGGCCCTGCCCTTAGGCTTACAAAAAAGACATGACACAAAATGAAAGTTAATTGGGAGGGAGTGGGAAATATGCAAACTTAGGTACCAGTTATTTGTTACAAGTTCTACTAATAAGCAGCTGGGATTGAAACCAATAATAATAATAATAATAATAATAATAATAATAATAATTTATTATTTCTACCCCGCCCATCTGGCTGGGTTTCCCCAGCCACTCTGGGCGGCTTTCAACAGAATATTAAAATACAATAATCTATTAAACATTAAAAGCTTCCCTAAACCAAAAGAAGCCAAAAGTTGCTGGGGTGCTTGCTTGCATTGTTGGAGTGTCTCTGTCTCCCTTCTCTGCCACAGGTGGCAGGTGACAAGGGAGGAGGGACTGGAAATCCCTCATCTCTTTTTGCCTCCCATTTGCTGCAGCTTGATGGAATTGCCCCAGTGAGGATCTAGCAAATGATAGTTCAGTGAGGCATGGGTCTGAGCACTTGTCTTCTGGTAACGAGTAGGAGAAAGAGACTTACCTTTTATAATATGTAAATACCATTGAGGTATGTGCTGCCTTTGGGCAAAAGTGATAGCTTGGCTGAAATAAAATTACTGCTGCTTATTTGTATGGTGATAACTGGTGTTTGAATTGTTCTTGCAGGTCAGGTAAACTGAAAGTACCTGAATGGGTGGACACAGTCAAACTAGCCAAACACAAGGAACTAGCTCCATATGATGAGAACTGGTTCTACACCAGAGCTGGTAAGGAACTGGGCAGATACAGTAACATGCAAATATGGTGCAATGTCTTACTTTTTAAGGACACAGTTCATAATTGTTTTTAACAATCCATGATTGTCTGCATAAGTGTTGCCTTGCATATTGCATCAGAGGGACCAAGATAGATCCTGCCACTCAGATCTATTAAGGGCATCACTTTTGGAATGAGAATGTTGTAGGATAAGTGCAGTGCATTAACTCGCTGGTTTGGCACCTGACAACTTCATGAAAATGAGATGCAAATTACGTTGATTATATACAGCTAATGGTAATGCTTGCCATTTATACAGCAAAATGTAAGTGCTTGAAGCAGTTCACGTGCATTATTAGCAGCACCATAAATGTGCATGGTACTTTATAGGCATTTTATAAGTGAAAATGGGTCTCTGCCTCCAAGGAGCTTACAATAAGAGCGATAACATGGAGAGTGAGACATGCAGGACAAAGTGTGGATATGAGCAGATACAGTTAACATGCGTAGCTTAGTGGCATTATCCCAATAATCTTAAAAATTCCTTATGCCTCTTTATCCAGCATAGTTGAAAATGCTAGAGTTTGGTGTGCAGTTAGGGGGAGGTTGGAGATGACAACTTCTTTGGGGATAGCTACCGGTAGTGTTCTGCTCTGGGAAATGAGCCCTCTTGGCAGCAGAAAAGAAAACCATTTACTATTTTCATTGATAGGGCGATTGTGTCTTCCCTGATGTAGATTATGAATTAGTTAACTGTGCTTGTGATGGTGCATTATTAGCTTCCCTGTGCCAGCCACGCCTACTTAGATAGATGACACATTGGCTAGACATTATGCAGCATTCACATGTCTCGTTAAGAGCAAGTTACTGGGTTTCTAAAGACGAATCAGTTGCTTGCTTTTACTTCTTTTTCCAGTTCTCCTGATCTCACGACTGTTACTAGAGGTCTTGCCACCTCACCACACCCAATCTGTGTCAGTGCTGGGTGCTGAGATGGTGCAATTTTTCACAGGCTCAAGTCATGTGCCTTTTGATTTGCTTGCCTGTAGAAGGAGGAAGACACAAACAAGTGTTGGTAGCTGGCCAAGCAATCTGTCTTGGTTTTCTTCCCGCTGCCCCCCAAGGCCCAAGATAGTTTTGTTCCTGACTTTAGACAGCTCCTAGCAACAGTTGGAGAGCTTTAGAGTTGCTCTTTGTGGAGCTCTTGCACTGTATGTTCACATGTCGCTAGAATTCCTTCTCAAATGCACACATCTGTTTGTATTCATGGTAAATAATGCAAACCAATTATCTGTCTTTTCATGTCTCACTTTCTAAATGCCCCTCCACTGTGGCGATGATTTACAGGGAAGCTCTAAAGTCCAATGTGCTTTTCTCTCGCAGTACTACCGCAGTGATGTCTATTAAGTGCCGTATTCCTAGATGTTTTCTTGCTGCTGTAACTGTTTTAGCGAAATGGATGGTTGGGAGGTTGCCTTGCGGCAATATGGCCTTAGGCTGTGTCTGTTTTTGTCTGCTTGAACGGTGGCCTCAAAGGACAAAGCAGGTGGCTCGGTACAAAAGCAGCCATGGCGGTTAAAAGTGCTCTGCCCTCCGTGCTACTTTCTGCCCTACCCTGTAGTCCTGCTCTAGGTGTAAATTGGGGTTTTTACACCATTTCTTGTTCTCATGTGATGTTAACAGTATGATGCTCTGTTGTTTCTCTGGAGTTGCCACACTGTGTGTTTGGCTAAAGTTCCTCCAGCTAGGTGATCTTAGGCTGACAACATTTGTGCTCATTAACAGTTCGCATGCTACTGTTGGCTACTTTTGTGTGGTTCCTTTCTTCTTTAATAGGAGTAATGCATTCAAGCATGCAGCCAACTTAGTGTGAGCTCGGAGACTTTGGCTTCTCATTCTGGAGATGTTGTCCGGCTGGAATTGGGAGTTCTCGGCTCGTATATCACACTGCTCAAATGAGTAGACCAGCCTTCTTCAGATCAGTGCCCTCCAGATACTTGGAGCTACAAACCTGTTTCAGCTCCAGCCAGAACAGCTGTTGGATAGGAATGGTGGAAGATGTTCTCCAAGACATCTGAAGGGCACCAGGTTTGAGAAGTGTGGAGTACCCTATTCCTGTGAGTAAAAGTGGACATGAGTCATGTGCAAGGTAACCTTGGAGGGTTTTGATAATGGGTCCGTCTGTGTAGAGAAAACTTACTTTGCGGCTGTATCTAGTGTAGGAAGACAAAGCCAGAATGTTTTGATTGAAATAAACAGGGTCAGGAAGTGATGTGTTGTTTGTGTTTTGGTTTGTTTGCAGCATCCACAGCTCGCCATCTGTATCTCCGTGGGGGCGCCGGAGTCGGCTCCATGACCAAGATCTACGGGGGCCGCCAGCGCAATGGCGTAATGCCCAGCCACTTCAGCAGAGGCTCCAAGAGCGTTGCTAGGAGAGTGCTGCAGGCTTTAGAAGGGCTCAAAATGGTGGAGAAAGACCAAGATGGGTGAGTCTTGGTACCAAATTACACTTGTAAGGGAGAAAACTGCTGTGGGGTATCGTGGCAGCTTGCCCCACTTGCAAAAACTTCAGGTTGTAGTCAACACATTTTTACTTGGAGTAGGATCTCTGAAATCAGCAAGCCTAACCACGTCGTGTCCATTGACTTCAGTGGGTCTACTTTGAGTAGGAGTAGAATTGCCTACAACCCATATTGTGCCACAGCTGACAACATATAGAGGTCCATTCATCAGAACTTGCTTATAGAGCCTTCATGTTCAGAGGCAGTGTTATCACTCAGTATTAGTTGCTTGGGAGAAAGTAGAAGGTGGCCATGACCTTCGGTGCCCTATGATTTGGCCACCAGGAAGCCTTTGACTAACCATGGATAAGAATTGCTGGACTAGGTGTACCCTTGGTTTCATCAAGGAGAAGCCTTATGTTCACTAAAGGTTCCGTCCATCCATCCATACTTTCAGTTATGTGCTGCATTGCCTAATTGGGGGTGACGCTCTGAGCAAAATGTGTGTTGTCATACCTATTGGAAGGAGCTGAAGGCTTGTTTACTTATGTGGGGCATTTAGGGCTATGGGGTGAGGTTGTACATGTTCCTTGAGAAAGATCATAAATCTGCTGGGTGATGGTAACTAGGGCAGAGAATGGCCCACATCAGCGACAGAATTGCCTTTTTAAAAATGCTGATACTGGTCACTGCTTTCTTTCAGAGGTCGCAAACTTACTCCCCAGGGGCAACGAGATCTGGACAGGATTGCAGGACAGGTAACCTTTTTTCACATGAGTAATTTCTACAAGAGTAGCTGTGTTAGTCTGTTCCAGCAACACCAAGGAAAAGCCTTGTGGCACCATAAAGCATTCTTGTAAATAGCTCCCTGCCTGGAAGCCGTCATTCAAGGAACCAACCTGGACATTTTTTAAAAGTCCCACCCCCCCTTCTCAAGGCACAGAAAAATTAACCTATTCAATGTGGGCAGGCTAGATTGTGTAAAAAATTGCAGTTCACTTAATTTTGTAGAGTACTTTTGCAAAGGTGCTTGTTGCATAAGTTTTATTTAAAATATTTTAAGGTTGATTTTTTTCGGCATATCCCTTTCCAATGTAGTTTTACAATCAAACAATGAAGGAAAAGGAGAACAACAATACAAATTTTTAAATTCTGCTGTTGTTTAGGAAATCTCATTCTGAAATAAATGCAAGAGGCTTTAAGATACTACAAGCGTCTTCTGTTTCTGCCACAAAAAACTGTTGTTCTCGATTGCAGGGTAGGAGAAGGAATGCTGGAAATGAATCATAATTTTCCCCCAGTTGCTTTGACTTGAAAGTGTTCTTATTCCCTAAAGAATTGCACCTTCTTACTTGAAATGCCTCACAACGAAAGGAAAATTGAAGAGAGAGTGAGTGAGTCAGGATGAACAACTTGCGAGATCATTTCAGCAAAAGTTCTGCTGTGGCACAAAGTGAATCCCTAGCAGCCTGCCTCTCTTCAAAACTCATTAGAAAGAGCTGTGTTGTGTAGATCTCTGCAGCTTTAGATTTGTTCTTTTAAAATTTACTTGATAATCTCTCCCCAATAAAACTCTTTAACAGCCCCAGTGCCATCAGATAAAGTGCCTGAATGATGTTGCATTAACTAGCTCTCTGTTGACATTTACAATGTACTGTGGATGAATTATTCCTCACAAACAGTTGCCTTTACAAATACATAGAAGTTATTAAGTGCAGCATGTCCAAGCAAGTACCAGAATGAAAAATCGCACAGAGTTGATAGATGTCTCTCATTTCTAGCAGTTGAGCTAGACTGTGAATCTGAGTATCTTGAAAATTTCCCTTATCGGTCCTTTCAAAATTACAGCACTCCATATAAAAAAGAGCACATTGAAGTAACTCTATTTCAGCTGCTAGTTAGCCGAGTTCAGTTGGTGACTGAATTTATCGTTATATAATTCTGAAGGGACAAGCCTTGCGTTCAGTAAGGAGGCATGGATTTCTCATCCAGAGGCTGTGGGTGACGTAGAGCAAAATGCATATGTAGAACCCAGCCCCTCCTAGGCTGTTTTATGTGCCATCTATATAAACTGTCAGTGTTCAGGCCAATGGATTATGCCTTCATAGAATTGTAGAGTTGGAAGGGGCCCCAGGGGTCATTTAGCCCAATCCCCTGCAATGCACAGACTTGACAGGAAGCATGTCATGGTGCTATGTAACATTGAGTTGTGCTTTTTCCCCTGCCAAAGATCAGCAGCTTTCCCACCTTGGTGTTTTCCAGATGTTTTGGAGTATAACTCCATCATCCCTGCCATTGACCGTGCTGGCTGTGGCTGATGGGAGTTGCAGTCCAAAAGATGTGCAGAAAGTTGGACTAAATGTTAAGTCCTGCATGGTTTCCCCCCCAAATGCAAACCTTTTCTTCTCTTCTTTTCTAGGTGGCAGCTGCAAACAAGAAACATTAAAGTGAATTGCAGTTCAGAAATAAAGTCCTTTATTTACTGATGTTGCGTGTGTTTTTCTGAAGTCTTCACTGCTCCCACCTTACTCCCTGCACACCCACCAGTCTTTTTTGTAGTATCTGAGTCTTAACCACATAAACTGCCTACACCATTTCAAACCTTTCTTTGAAACAATGAGGACTAAAATCTTCAGGACGAAAACGTCATGCCAGCTGCAAACATCCCTGCTTACATGGGCAGCTGCAGCTATATGTAAAAAAATTATATGCAAGTGTGGATATAATTACTGCCTTTAAAAAAAAAGCACTGCCTCCCTGAGAAATACTCTGTGCTCAAGCACAGTTCATTCAGATTAGGGATGCAGTCTTTAATTGCTAGATTAATAAACTAAAGCTCTTGCTGTTGTGGGTCAATTTTAATTGGAGAGAGCAAACTTTTAATTCGTTAGAGCTGCTAGTAAGGGCACACTTATTTTTATTTTTTAGCTATTTTGGTTCCAAGTTCTTATACATATCTTTCAATAGTGAGGTTTTGGTGATTTGAAAATAAAATTTTAATTGGTTAGAAAGCAGAAGATTCTGTAATCAGTTCACAACCTTGTGATTTGCGTTTGTGTATTCCATATGGAAAACTTATGCTTGTTTGATGAAAACAGTTGCCAAATTTTATTAAAGTAGGTCCTGCCTTTCCAGTGCAATTTTTGATTATTATTTTTTATTGGATGAAACCCCCCTCATCAGAAAATGAATTCTCTTTTGCTACTGTTCTTACACTCGCTGCTGACAACTCGCTTTTAGGTCTTGACTGACCGTTTGAGCTTCTGGTAGGTGTTGGAACTGAGATTTTAATTTTAGCTTGTGATGTCCTTGTCCCAGACTCCCCTGATGACAAACTGCTTAAATGTGAGAAATTTATTCAATGCACACCATAGGCAATGCAAATATTCCGTGGTGTGGTATTAATTTGCAGAATTATGGAGGTTGGATATGAACTTTATTTGAAATAAAAAGTTAACTAGGAGAGTGGTGTATTTCTCTCTTCACCTCTGCTTCCTGGTCTTTATATCCCCGCTGCAATTCTGGGGTGGATAAAATGACTAAGAACATAAGAGCCTGCTGGATCAGGCCAATGGCCCATTTAGTCTGACATCTTGAACAGTTGCCTTTGGGAAATCAGCAAGCAGGATTTGAGCAGGAGCACTCCTGCAGTTTCCAGTAACTTGTTCAGAAGCATTAACTTTCTCCACCTAGGTCCTACGGTAGAGACAGCATAACCATCATAGTTGGTACCCATTGATAGCCTCCATGAATTTGTCCAGCCCTCTCTCCATCCAATTTGGTGACCATCACTGCCTCCTGTGGGAGCAAGTTCCTTAATTTAACTTTCATAAAGTACTTTTACCTGTTTCAACATTCCATCTTTTTTTTTTAATGCAACCCTCAAATCTGTTCCTTCAAAAAAAAATAAAACAACACTTTGAGACTGCATGAGTTGTGGGTTAGCCCCAAGGGCTTTTTCCTCCCTGAAGTTTATGAATGATTTAAAACATGGGAATTTGGAATAAAACTGCCACCTCAGCCTTAACTGTGACTTTGACGGTGGCGCTGAAGCCCAAGAGTGTTTCTCTGCAGCTTGATGCTAATGTACACTTCTGGAATGCCTCTCAGGAGCTCAGCACTTTACAAACTCAATTAAGAATTTGCGCCACTCCTGGGAAAATGGGGGGTATCTCAAGCTGCTGTGCAGTAGAGATGAGGACATTTGGCATAATCTGATAGTGTACACAAAACTTGCCTGTGTAAGCCATTGTATCTCGGTGAATCAACACACTAGGAAAACAAACTTTAAATCTGTTTTTATTGCGCTGCCAACTCCCACCTCTGAATTAGGGCTGTGTTTGCACCACCTGCCTCACTGATGGTGTTCAGATGATGCGTTACATCGATGGTTGGCATCCTGGGTGGTGCATGGAGGAATCCTAGCCACTTCTAGTTCTGGAATTTATATTTTTGTGCATGTGTTTTTGCATGATATAGACACACACAAATCTAGTGGCATCCAGTGTAAGTTTCTTCCTAACATTAGCTCAGTTGGTACAACACGAGACTCAATCTCAGGGTTGTGAGTCTGAGCCCCACTCTGGGTGAAAGATTCCTGCGTTGCAGGGGGTTGGACTAGATGATCCTCGTTCCTTCCAGCTCTAGAATTCTGTGATTCTACTTTGAGATTGCTGTACCAAAGGACAGCAGACTTTGGCTCTGCCATTAGCCTGTTGACACAAATTCTGAATTTTGTGTGTGTGTGGCCAATCCATTGCTGAATTTACCTTCAGTGTTGAAAAAAATATGCCTCTGAATACCAGTTTCTGGGGAACTCGAGGGGTGGGGAGAGTGCTCTTGTGCTCAGCTCCTGCTTTTGACCTTTCTATGGGCATCTGGTCAACCCCTGTGAAAACAGGATACAGTGGTACCTTGGGTTAAGAACTTAATTAGTTCTGGAAGTCCGTCCTTAACCTGAAACTGTTCTTAACCTGAGGTACCACTTTAGCTAATGGGGCCTCCCGCCACCGCACAATTTCTGTTCTCATCCTGAAGCAAAGTTCTTATTCTTAACCCGAAGTACTATTTCTGGGTTAGCGGAGTCTGTAACCTGAAGTGTCTGTAACCCGAGGTACCACTGTACTCGGCTATATGGGCCGTTGGCCTGATCTAGCTGCCTTAGGTTCTTATTAAATTTATTGTGACATAAACTCTCATAGAGCCTACTTCATTGAATGCTGCAGGTTGACAGGTGTGTGAGTGTGTGAAACGCAGGTGTGGGTATAGAGAAACTTGTGAAGTGTGGGGACAAAAGCTTGTCAAAGGCAAGTTCTTGAATTTCATGGTCTCTTGGTCCGGTTTAATTCCCCTCCCTTCTACGTTTCTGCCTGTCTGTTCGAAATAATTCAAGCATCAGACAAAACGAGTGCTAGCCCACAAAAGCTTGTGTGTTACTGGGCAATGCTACATGTTGGCTGAGAAACGAGCCCCATTAGTTTATAGAAAAATTGCAGTCATGGGTAAGTTTATAGAATTGCAGTCTTAGTTTTAAAGGGCTGTGTGTTTGTCGTCTTGAATAGGGGACACGTGCTGGGATTGCCAACTCTTCCACTGTCCTTGCTTCTCTGCCTTTCAAAAGCCTGTAATGCAGGAATGAAACGGGTGAAACCTATCCAGTCTTTACTGGGGCGAAAAGCTCCACAGAAGAGGCAGGCGCTTAGACACGCCTGATCAGGCCCATGGGGTGCTTACCGATTAATATGTGCCTAGAGGTAGCATGAGTGGAATAAGAAAGTGGCAGCGTAAGCTATAATTCTGCATAAATGCAAATTAAATAATAGATATCTAGGCTACCTTAATAGCCTCTAGAGTGCAAGAACCATATGCCACAGGGCTGACGTTAGATGTTGGTGGCATAGGCCCCTATTCCCGTCGGGCTGTTTTCCTGCTATACTTTTCTCCATTCTGCACGTAATTCAGTCTGCTGCTGATTTTTCTTCTCGTTTCTGTTCCAAGCCAGGCCACTGAGGTTTTCATATGGGCGGAGGGCAGTGTTGGGAAACGGCTGCTTCGGTCCCCCTTGGCAAAAAAAGGGCACACTGTGTCAAAGGGGCAGAACAGCCTGTTCTCCCTTTGGCACCAGTGTAGCTTTTGCAGTAAAAAGCGTCTTGGAAATCCTGTCAGAGGAGGAGAAGGAAGGAGGCGTTCTGGGGGTGTTAGGAGGTGTTTGTCATTTGTTGCTGTCAAGGACTGCCAAAGGTAGATGTTGATCCCTGACATAAGCTAATGAGTTGAGCTCCTGGGGAGCCAGAGTTTAGGCACCCCCTGGTTTAAAGGCGTCTCTCGTCAATGCAGGTTGGGATCCATGAAAAATTGGCTCTCAGTGGCCAGGACAAGACTTGCCTGTTAAATGCTGAGCGGGAAAGTGTGGCGATGTTTGTGCAGGGGACTGGGCGGAAATCGTGTGGAACGGGTTTTTTAATATGCTGCAGTCTCTCTCCAGCCTCTTTTGAGAGGCCCTTCTGGAAATAATTAGAGCTGCTAAGAATTGTTAATTCAATATACGTAACAGCGGGGGCCTGATGGGCCTCCCCCCACCCCACCTGTCGCTCCTTTGCCACCCATAAAGAGGCATTAAAATGGGGGAGATTTACAGCCTTCAGCGGAGAGGAGCGTTGCAAATTTTTAAATGGCGCCTTCGACAAGCGACAGGCAACGAAGTAATGTGTTTCTGATAGTGGCGCTGATCTGGAAGCGGGATTTGAAAGGGACACAGCAGCTGTTGTTTACAGCTGCTCAGCTTGAGTGGAGGGGGCTGAGATTTATCACTTGGGGAAGCAAAATAGTTTGGAGGGGGCCTGATGCCTTCAGTCAGTCATTTTTGGATGTTTCCTTTTAATGGCACCCTATAGCTCTGGGATGGGCCCTCTGTTTGCCAGAGCAGAGAGCTCTTGCTCCCCACCCCAACTGAAATCATTATTAAAGCTGGAGATAAGGGAGAGGAGGGAATATATCTTCATCAACAAGGCAGGGTTATGATTCATTCTAGAGTTGGAGCCAACATCAGCACACGGCCCGGCATGATTGAGTAAACAACTCTGATGATGTTTCCAGCATCATTACAATTTCATTGGGATTAGTTTGGTTTAAATATCAGTGTACTGAGGATGGGGGCGCATTTCAAATGAGTGGATATTCATGCCGACAAGCACCCATTCAAAATCCAAAGCAGTTCCTTGGAATTTGCATCTTGAAGAGATTCTAACGTTTGCCTTTGTCGAAATTTGGGATGCCGCTACCGACGGGGGTGAACGGCACGTCCTCCTCAACTGAAGTACGGCTTTCAAAATTGAATATCCCTCACCTCAGCCACAACGCTTGTTTTCGAATTCGATTTTTTCCCCTTGTGTGTTCAAAGCCAAAATTAGCAATTCTCTAACATAAAACATTTCAGATTTCAGATGTCACTGACATTTAAGAGCGAGTGTGACACACGTAGGGTTGGCACAAGCTGAGCTCTGGAAGGGATGACGGATCTTGGAGAAGACTTTATCCGTGTGCTGGTGGGGCCTGGCATTATCCACAAGGTGGCACTCAAGTGAATGCATTCGGGCTAATTTCCTAGGCAAGGGAGATGTTGTGATAGGGCCTTTTCTTTTCTCTTTTTAAAGGGCAATAGATTTAAGGAGGGAAGCCTCACTGAGGGGTGTTTGGTAGCCTCCACCCAAACAGAGGAAAGTGTGTCATTCAGGAGCTTGAGGCTTAGCTGAGGCAAAAAAGTCTCCAGAGCATTGCTGGAGGCTCTGATGAGGGAAAAGGTGTGAGATGTTGTAGCTAGAAGCCTTTCTGCTCCCAGTCTAAGACACCATCTGCCGCCTGAAGCCACATTCAGGTAAAAGGACGGTGAAATTTTGACATTTTAAGTGCCATTAGGCCTAGCTATGGGGAAAGGCCTGAGGGGGACACCAAGGAGTCCTACGTGGTTGAGTGAGAGAAATGTCTAGGGCACCAAGGTCCACTGCTGGGAGAGGGAAAGCTGTACAATAATTATATTTAAATTGACCAGAGGTTAATTTGCCTTGGCCAAATTGTGCACAGTGGTTTATAACCTGACGCGATGTGTGCAGCTCTGCATTTTTGGACCAGGTCAATATGAACTGAAATGGGCCACACAAAATATGTAACCAATATTGCATGTCTGGGAGTGTCATGGTCACAACAAAAAGGTGGTGGTGGTCTGGACCTGGGAGGGTGGCCAGTTTTTGAGCCAGCCCTTCCTCCTGTGTCTTTAACAGTGGTTTGATCCGCAGAAATTAACAGGATGTATTTGCCCTCGCACCATAAAAAGGGGCAACCTGTTGATTTCTGCAGAACAAGATTTGGATTTGATGTATTTAGAGGAGTTGTATGCCTCACTTCTTATAGTAGCTGTTAAAGGCAGAAGAGAAGACTCGGTTGGGTTTTTTCCTATTTCTTTGACAACCCTACACCATTCAGAGGTGAGGCAAGGCAATGGCAGAAATTTTGGTGACTCCAGAAGAGGATAGTTGTTTGATTTAGCTGTATAGGTTGCCAGAGCAATTATTCTATTGATCCAAAGCTGATGTTGGGTAGACATTCCAGGGGCTTTGGGGGGTGTCCTGGTGCAATTGTTACAAAGTTGCTGCTGAAATGGTTGCTCAGGACCAGATAGCTTTCCTCAAAGTAGAGCTTAAGTTCCCTATATCTATCTTATTATCTATCTATCTAATCTATCTATGTCTATTTGCACTGCCTTGCAATTTGGGGGAATTGCATATGAACCGTGACCACAGTCCCATTATTCCATACAGGAAGTAGTCGCTTTTAAATTGTTAGTGTGTGCTCTTTCCTTTCCTGTTTGTTTAATGATTCTCATTGAAAGTACTGTAGTAAGATTTGTCAATATATGTGATTTTTCTTGCTTGCAACCCCTCCCGCATTGCTGCCTTAAACATTCCCTGGGGTCTGAGGGAAATGTCATGTCAGTTTTTAAAAGTACCCCCCCCCCAGTTCTGCTGGCTAGGCATAAAGGCTTGAAACCCCGAATACAATTTACCTTAAAAGTCTCAGTAACCAGGATGCCCACACGTGTGTTTTTATGTGCAAAAACACACACATGCGAGCCTCCCAGACACTTTCTTTCCAAGCTAACACACAAAAATGTCCCCCTGCCATTTGAAACTTTCCTCCTTAAGCACTTGCACAAATTTTAAAGACTGAAGTTAAACATTCTAGTAAGCTCTAGTATTCATATTTGGGGATGGGAGCAATCCATTGGCTGCTTTTTATACCTTTAAAAGCCTGGGCATTTTTACTGAGTTCTAATCTCAAAATATGAGATTTCTAATATGGTGTTAACAAATTGGCACACACAGCATTGGAACAGATTGGGGTGCACGAACAGTTTCTTATCTTCTTTAAGCGGAAATCCATAAGGAAAGCTTTCTTTCTGTTAACAGCTGCACATAATTAAAAAAATATGCATATCATTTATTTTGAGGGCTACAAACGTGTACTTAGAAACACTTAGAAACATTTCCAGCCAGTTGCTTTTAGTGAGAGGATGACGATGCAAGGCTTAGCACTTACGTTGTTCTCTTGTCAGTTGATCCAGACAAGAATAAGAGCCCTACTGAATCATACCAAGCCTCTATTTCATCCAGTTTCCTGTTCTCCACTGTGACCACACAGATGCCCCCAGGAAATCCACAAGTGAGGCAAACAAAAATGTTGTTCATTTATATCATCCAGTGTTCAGCTGTACACTGTCCGTGATGGGTGGGCGGGAGTCGTGTCCTTTGGGACTAGTTGAGAGTAATGCAGGAAGCCAACAGTAGGTGGAGCTAAAGCCAATTTGCTCTTCCTCCCTTCTGAGTTTTGCTAAGGCAACACTGAAACTAATCAGGAGGAAATTGACAGCCAGTGCCACCCCCTGGACAGGTGGTAAGTAAGGAGGTTAGCTGGTGGAAGCTGGTTGAGGACAGATTGGAGTTAGTGGGGTGGTGGTCCATCTGCTCTCAGGACTAGCCTCCATTGATGACCAAATTGTTTTTTCCCTGTTGAAGGCAACATTCTCTTGGGGATAATCTGTCAGGTACTAACTATGGACTTGGGTGGGGCCAGAGCACAAAATGTATGCGGCTATCCGCTTTCTACTTGCTCTCTCCCATTCTCTTTCTGCTAACCCTTCCTCCTGTTTATTCCCTCCTTGCTACCTGCATAAAATTAGGTCAAGGGCTGCATGAAATGGAGCTGAGGGCCACAGTTTGCCTATCTGTGCTGTTCATGGATGTTCCATTTACCTGTTCTTGTTAGCCTGTATATCTAATCCCTGTTCCGAATTATCTGAACTAATGATCTTCACAGCATATTGTGGCATTAAGCCAGTGGGTTAAATCCAGAGGCATTTATGTGTGTTTGCTGCTGAGTTAGTTTTATTGGGATACGATTAACAGTACTGTTCTGAAGGCTTCTGGTTGGTATGTGAACATTTGCCACGATTGCAAATCTATCAGTTGGAAAGAACCACATGGCCTCTGGGCGCCATTGCTGGCTTCCTGCCCCATGGTGCAGGGCTCAGTTCTATACACACTGCCACAAATGCTCACAAAACATTCCATCAGGGCAGCTGAATGCATTTGGTTGGCCCTGGGATGGGAGCCAGCATGTGCAGCTTGTGCCTTATGATTGTGTGAATTGGTGCTTAAATGACACTGATGCTAGGCAGGGGAGTAGGCGAGTATTTTGATCTGAAATGCTGGAAAGCAGGGAAACTTGCTGTTGTTGGAGAAGCAGCAGCAGCAGCAGCAGCAGCAGCAGCAACAACAACAACATATTGTTTATACCCCTCCCATCTGGCTGGGTTTCGCCAGCCATTCTGGGCAGCTTCCAACAAAATATTAAAATACAATAGTCTACTAAACATTAAAAGCTTCCCTAAACAGGGCTGCCTTCAGATGTTTTCTAAATGTCAGGTAGTTGTTTATCTCTTTGACATCTGGTGGGAGGGCATTCCACAGGGCGGGTGCCACTACCGAGAAGGCCCTCTGCCTGGTTCCTTGTAACTTAGCTTCTCGCAGGGAGGGAACCGCCTGAAGGCCCTCGGTGCTGGACCTCAGTGTCTGGGTAAAATGATGGGGGTGGGGACGCTTCTTCAGGTATACTGGACCGAGGCCGTTAAGTATGGAGAGTATGTATGCTATTAAGTGGAAATTGCTATTGAAGTTACACCCACACCATTTAGTACACTCTGATACCACTTGCACAGTCATTATTTCCCTCAAAGAATATTGGAAGCAATACTTTGTTAAACATTCTAGAAGTTATAGCTCTATGACTGACAAACTACAATTCCCAGGATTTTGGGGTGGGGGGAATGACACTTAAATGTCTGGTGTAGATGCAGCCTGAGTTGGTACCACTTCTTTGTTTATCCACTTACTGTTCAAAGTTAGGTTGTAAGCTTTTTAGAACAGGAGACTTTGTTACTCTGCAAAGTACCGTGTACGTTGGTGTACTTTATTATTCCTCCTAATAGCAAATTTGGGTGCTGAGTGCCTCCAGGATTGTAGCCAAAATGTGCCACTGGGAGACAAGGAAGCACCAGCATGCTTGGAACCACAAGGTATGTAGAAATAGAAAAACATCTTCTGTGGTTTGAATATCTTCAAGTGAAAGGAGTAATGAAGGAAACTACGACTGTGTAAATATTCCCACCTTAAAATACAGCTAGGTCATTTTTGTTCTCAATTTAGACCGAAGCTGATTTAGAGGAAAACACATTAAAATGCAGTATTTCATAAGAAATGGCAGGATAGAGAAAGGATAAATATGGCTAGCATTGTGTTTACACAGCTTCCCGAACCAGCAGTTGGAGCACTCTGGATGCAAGTGGATACAGCTTTAGGTGGGAAGAGGATGGATGTTAAGGGGTATTAGTACAAATTATCAGGGATTTTTAATTATTATTATTTTTAAAAAAACTTAAAGTGCCAGAAGGGGTCTTTGCATGCTTGGGGAATGTCAAAGTTTTTTTTGGGGGGGGGGATCTGAAGTGTAGATTGGTTCCCACGAGGCAAGACACAGCAATAACAGGAAGAACCTTTAGTGAACTACATACCGTACCTGAGAAACGGGGGCAAAGCAACTGCTTATATCAGGGATTCCCAAACTAAGGCCCGGGGGCCGGATGCGGCCCAATCACCTTCTAAATCCGGCCCACGGACGGTCCAGGAGTCAGCATGTTTTTACATGAGTAGAATGTGTCCTTTTATTTAAAATGCATCTCTGGGTTATTTGTGGGGCCTGCCTGGTGTTTTTACATGAGTAGAAAGTGTCCTTCTATTTAAAATGCATCTCTGGGTTATTTGTGGGGCATAAGAATTCGTTCATGTTTTTTTTCAAAATAGTCCGGCCCCCCACAAGATCTGAGGGACAGTGGACCGCCCCCCTGCTGAAAAAGTTTGCTGACCCCTGGCTTATATACATTCCTGAAAACCTAGGCCATTTCCACTCCCAACGTGCTTGGCTGTCTAAACTTCCAAGCTGCGAATCACAACTCAGAGTTTAAGGGCCAATGGCAGAGCCCCAAATCATGAAATGTTCTGTGATTGGATATCATGTAGCGAATCAGAACACAGGAGCTCAGAATCCTTAGTCCAGACTCAAGCTCAGGCAAAGACAGACCACTGAATACATAATAGAACCTATGAACGCAACTCTTAACAGAAAACAGCCCAAAGAGGACTAAAGTATGCTCAGTACTCTCGGACAGTGGAGAGGGATGGTTGGAGAAAGGGATGTGGAATGCCTTGCTTTATGAGAATGGCTGCCTGAAACCCTGAACAGGAGCACTAATTTCTTGCAGGCCCACTTAGTCACGTAAATGGTGAGTAATGCAGTTCTGAGGGCCCCCTTGCCCCCCGGGTTTACTAGACTTTGGAGCTGTTTAACATGCTTCTCAAAGAAGGCAGTTGCCGGTATGGAAGTTTCTGAAAGATTTGCCACCAACATTGCAAGGTATCTGAAACAACAGACTGCATTTCTCCTTCCCCTTTGCTCATGTGACCACTGTACACTACAACTTGTGCTTTCAGCCTCATATCCTTGGTATCTGGGTGGGCTTGCTGATTGGGTGCTTGAATTCTCCCTTCCATTCAGTTTGATTGGCCGTTTTGCATCTCCCGTTGCGGCTGGCTGATTGGCTGTTTTTACATTCGCCCCCTGTTGTGGGGTTTGATTGGTTGCCGCAGCCCCTGCGGTGTGCTGATTGGCGGAGGAGGGAGGCTTACATACGTGGCAGGGTGTGTATATGAGAAAATATGGCTTGTGTTTTCTCTCTCTGACACAAACACACGTATAACTAATTAATTTTCCCCCACACTTTTGGCTCACATCTTTTCTAAATTGCTTTGGTAGCCACATGCTCAAAATGACTTCATGCAAATCATCACAAAGCACGTTTAAACTGCTCGTTTTGTTCACACAACTAGGGTGGTTAAACAGTGGTAAAATAATTGCCAAGCCCTCCTACACACCCCTTGAATACTAGTCTTCATTAATGCTTTTGAGCATGGAACTATTCTAGTCAAAATCACTTGGCGCCAGAGTCTGAGCATATGTAGGTGGCTCCTGAAAAACTGCATGTTCAGGAGGAAGTAATAGGAGACTTGGAGACTGTCACCTTTTCCTGAAGCAGTAGCTAAAAGGAAGATGGTCTGGTATTAACAATAGCCAGCATCCCACTCCTCTCATTACTATGATTCCCTAGGCCCTGTAAAGGTCAAAACACTGCCAGGCTTTCAACATTGGGACAACTATATCTTTTTAATAGATATGTCAAAAATAAATTTCTGTTTATCATGCCAATGGGCTACAGGGAGTTGAAAAGTTGCATTTGTCAAATCGTGTTCACAGCTGTTAAAGATACAGCATTCCTAACGCTGAAAGTTTGACCCACATTGCTATATTGTGATCCCTTTTGCTTTCGGTATCACCATCCAACACACAGTGATGAAGCGGGGCTGTTCATTTTATGTCTCTGCGGCAGCTCATCCATCTTTGGGCCTCCAGGAAAGCAAAGCATGACCTCTGTCACAGCTGCCAATGACAGCCTGTAGAACAGTTGGTGAGGTTCTTTCACAGGTGGAAGTCCCCCTGGTGACGTATCTGAGGTTTCCCCTGCCTCTGGACCTTGGCAGCCAAGATCTCACTTTGACCTTCTGCACATCTTGAATGCATGGTGTTACCATCCTCCTGTGCTGCCCTAGGTGAGATTTAAGACTCCCATTTGCAATTATATGCCTTGGACATACGCTCAATGCAGGGAATGAACTTGCTTTGTTATTATAATGATTTTTTAAATAGGCTTTCATATTGAGAAACCGCCGCTTATGCACCAGGAAACATGGTCCCTGATGTGCTCTGCATACAGCTGTGATGGTTCAGGCAAGAGGCAGGCATCAATTCATTAGGTACCACTGCTGTTAGTGACTATGTGCCTCTACACGCACACGCAGACACACATCTCACTTACTTTATTTATTTATATTTTTGTGTGGGAAACAAACATCCACGATCCTTGCCTAGGAACAGAGGTGGCCTGTTAGCGTCTCTCCTTCCTTGAAAATGAAAGGGAAGGCTAACATATCATTGTACTAATCAGTTTACTTGTCTCATTTTTGCTGAGAGCCTTTTAGTAATAATCTTCATTAATCTAATAGGTCATATATCATCTCACAGATTTTGGACGTTCTGCTGCACTAATGAAAAAAAAAAAGAAAACCAGGCACTTTCTGTAGGTGGCTGAGATCAGGATGGGTGGAGCAGTGGCGCGCCTCAAAAGCCATAAAATCAAAGTTAGCTGAATAAATTGGAAAGCGGCTTTCGTGTATTGTGGGGTGGGGAGAGAAACTGCCACAAGCAGGAAGGTAAAAAATTGAGTTTTACAAAGATTAAAGGGACAGGGAGAGGGAGCCTGGTGGTCTGGCTGCTATTTTTCAGTGCGTGGCCAGGCTTTGCTGAAAGAGCTGCTTCCCTTACAAAAACTGGGACACACTTGCAAACACCGCCTGCACCAGTGGCTATTACCCAAGAGTCCTCCCCTGCCTTTGTCCTCATTGCACACTGACTCTCCAGCTAATATTAAAATGGCCATCATAGCTGCCAAGTTATCCCTTATTTTAAGGGATTTTCCCTTATGCTGAATAGGCTTCCTCGCGAGAAAAGGGAAAACTTGGCAGCTATGATGGCCATGTTTCTCTTTACTACTACCCCTTACCTACCATGAGCAACCTGTGTGTTTTTGCTTATGGCTGGAGAAGAGCTGGGTAGCTGTCTGTTGAGCTTTATATTTTCAAAAATGGGGGAATCTGCCATGGTGTGTTGCCTTCATTCCAGCATCCCTAGCTGTGACTTGAAACATGCACAGCATCTTTGAGAGCATAATCCAATTAAGTCCTGCTACCATTTCCTACATTCTTTTTGAAGGCTGAGAGCAATGTTTGTGTTGTGGGCTTAACGTCAAGCCAGTTCCTTCTCTCTCTTTCCCCCACTCCTCGTTTAACATCCAGCATGATGAAGGGTCCTGGAAAACTCAACATCTTCATCTCTGTTTTGTGACTTTTGCTTGGTCCTAATGAAGGAACGGCCCTACCATGATTTTTGCTGGGTTTCTTATGGGCCAACGGTGTTAACTTTGTGTCCCTCCCTCCCGCCTTCTCCCCTCCCCAATCCAATGTATGCGTTATCTGAATTGCTGTGCTGTAGATTGTAGAATGCTGTTTTCTAGTTTTGTAACTAATTGTATTGCCTTGGTTGTATTTTATGGGCTTAATTGTTTATGTCAGCTGCCTTGGTAGTGCTTTGCCCTGAAGGGCAGCAGATCAATCTGGAAACAGAATAAATAAGAAAGAGTGAGGGTTACAAAAAAGGCAAAGCCAACAGGTAACAAAAAGATTCATTATCAAGCTGATTTCCAAATTCCCCAATGCATTATAAAACGTGTGTGTACTTTCTTAGATTCGTCGTTGAGGATTTCCCCCTAAGAAAACAACATTCAGGTTGATTTTCATCTTTTGTAGCCAGAATAGGGAACCTGCAGCCCTTCAGCTGTTGCTGGACTACATCTCCTGTCATCCCTGATCATTGGCTGCTCTGGCTGGGGCTAATGGGAGCTGGAGTCCAACAACCTCTGGAGGACTAGAGCTTCTTCATCTAGTATAAATATGGTATTTCATTCCTGCTTGTTTCACAGCTATTAAGAAAGAGAAAGAAGTGGGGTGTCAAGGAGAGGCTGCTCTTCCCAAGCTTTATTTCAGGGGAAACTGGACAGTATGCCATTCACATTCCCTATTTTTCCCAAACTACAACCCAGAGCGACCCAGTGAAGTTGAATGCCAGACAAAAGGAAATACTTCTTTGCATAGTGCCCATTTCAGTGACACTAGTTTTAACTTGGAAAGTGCTTAAGGTTCAGGACCCCTATATCTTCTGAAATCTCCTTGGACCCTTGGATTATCTTCTGAGGCCCTTCTCTGGGTCTTCTACTGACGGCGGCTCAGAAGATGACAAGGGAGAGGACTTTTTCGGTTGTGTCTCCCCATCTGTGGAATACTCTCGTCTACCTGCTGCTTTCTTTGACATATTTTCAGTGCCAGGTAAAGACTTAATCTCTCTCCCCACCCCGGTCTTCGAGGGATTGAGCTGGTTTTGTTCTACCAGAACTTCCTGTGGCTGTTATGGAGGTTATTCCTCTGTGTGTGCATGTGGATTGTAGGCGTTCATATTGATAATGTATTTATGTTTATGTTCTGAAATGTAAGTCACTTGGAGACCTTGGTAACAAGTGACTAATACAATGAATAAGTAATAATATTTAGCTTCTAGAATTTGACACCACAAGATATGACTGCCACCAACTTAGATGGCTCTGAAGGGGGGTTACACATTCATGGAGGGAAAGGTGGTCCTCTGTTATGGATGCTTTAGCTGAGATGCCTGAATTGCAGGGGGTTGGACTAGATCAGCCATAGGCAAACTCCGGCCCTCCAGATGTTTGGTACTACAATTCCCATCATCCCTGACCACTGGTCCTGTTAGCTAAGGATGATGGGAATTGTAGTCCCAAACATCTGGAAGGCCGGAGTTTGCCTATGCCTGAACTAGATGTGTCGCGAATTCCTTCACGGTGCTTTAGCAGAGATGCTCAGAGTCCCAGGTTGTTCAGTGCAGTATATTTATTTTGAGCTACCGGTATATACAAATATCTACAGGCTACGATACACGAGCAGTTCATACAAATAAGCAGGAAACCTGGCTGCACCTTAAGGCATGTAGGAAAACTTCTCTCTCTCAACCTCTCACTGACCACACCCTTCTACCCCACCACACTCTCATTGCTGGAAAGGTTTCCCTTTTAAACCGATGACAGCCAACAGGGGCGTCTTTCCCATTGGGATGGGTGGCAGGGGCGCATTGAAGGGCACATCGAGGAGGCACATGAAGCTGCCCGCACATCTGCCTCTCCCGCTCCGCTTCTTTCCCGGCGGTGGTGGTGGTGCCTGAAGCGAGAGAGCTGCCTCCATTGAGGGGCGGGACCCCCGTCCGTGGCAGCGCCCACCTCACTCTCCAGTTTGCACCACAGGCTGTGCCAGTAGCAGGGCGGCAGCGCCGGCCCGTGCAGGGACACGAACGCCTTGTAGTCGTCGGCGCAGTTGCCCTCCATGCTGCTGCGGTGTCTCCGTCTCCTCCTCCTCCAGGTGGTGGCTGTGGCGCTTCGCCGGGCAGGCACAGCCTTTCCTTCAGTGATGCCAGCTGGGCAGGTGTGCGGCTCTCAAAGGGTCCCGGCGGCGGCAGCTTCCTTGGGTTGTGCGCCAGCAAAGGACGCGGGCGAAAGCCAAAGTGCAGCAACATCAGCTGCAGCACCCGCTCCGGGCGCGCTTCTTCCATGGGTGGGTGGTTCGCCCCTGGTCCCCCCCAGGCGGGCCTGAAAGACAGTGAGCCATGCAGCGGGCAGGCAAGCAGGTTGGGGCTTCTGGGTGGGCCTCTAAGGAATCCTCCGGCCGCAGAGGCACAGAGGGTGGGGGGGGGGACCCCTGTGGGGGTGGGAGGTGCCTGAGGGATCCCTGCACCATGGCGCCACATAAGCTTAAGACGGCCCTGACAACCAATCAACTGACAGCACATTACTGCTGAGTCATTCTGACCCAGCACTCCTATAGAAAGTATTGCATCAGCCAGTTGCATCAGCTAGGTTCACTTTACTAGTACATTCAGGCCACTCACACAGCATTCTGTGGATCCTGACAAGATGACCCTTGGGTCCCTTCTAACTATGATTCTTAGACTATACAGTGGTACCTCGTGTTCATAGCTGCCAAGTTCTCCCTTTTTTAAAGGGAAATTCCATTATGCTGAATAGGCTTCCTCGCGAGAAAAGGGAAAACTTGGCAGCTATGCTCGTGTTACAGACGCTTCAGGTTACATACTCCGCTAACCCAGAAATAGTACCTCGGGCTTCAGGATAAGAACAGAAATCGCGCGGCGGTAGCAGCAGTGGAAGGCCCCAATAGCTAAAGTGGTACCTCAGGTTAAGAACAGTTTTAGGTTAAGAATGCACCTCCAGAACGAATTAAGTTCTTAACCTGAGGTACCATTGTAAATGGATAATAGTCATGGTGTCTGTATGTTACCTCCAGGGTCAGAGGCACAATGCCCATGAATATTTGTCACTGGGGAAGAGCTGCAGAGGGCTTCTGCTCCTGTGTGATGGGCTTCCCACGGGCATCTGTTTGTCCCATGTATATAATGGGATGCTGGCCTAGATGGTCCTTCAGTTGAATCTAAAAAGGCTCATTTTCTTACACTTTTATTGGGAGCTGCAGACCTGGCCCCCGGTGTGTGCTGTGATCCTGTTGTGGTGTCTCGTTTGCTCTTTGCAATGGTATTAACTTCCTAGAAACTTCCCAAGCGAGGAAGAAGTTATTGTAGCAGAAACTTAAATCAAAAGCCCAAACACCCAACAATAAGCCAGGGAGGAAGATTCAATCAGCATATGAACTGCTTTCCATGCAGAAAGCAGATTTTTTTTTTAAATACAGTGAGCGTTTTAAAATGCAATAAACAAATGTGCATCTGCTACCCAAGTGCCTCTTAATCTACCCACTCAATCTGCTCTGCTTTTCTTAAGCCTCTTGTTGGAAAAGCTGGCTTCAGGAAAGAGGTGAGTGTGTGGATCATTTGGGGAAAGGGGTCCTCAAGGAGTGAGTGGGAAGGGGGGGAGGCTTAGCAGGCTGGTGGGCAGGTGGGCAGCCAGACTTGGCTGTGTTGTGTTGAATAATTTGCAGGCAAAGTTAAAACGTATCTACGGTACCTAAGTCTTTCCAGGATGGAATATTGCCTTGATGTAAATGTGAGATTGTTATCCCCAAAGAAGCTGCTGGCAACCTCTTTTGACACTTGTACTTTCAGTAGTTTCCATGTTCTTACATTTGGGAGCTCATTCTCTCCATGTTTCCCTCCTCCCTGCCCATAGTAATAAAAGCTTTCAGGCCACTGCACATAGCTGAAGGAGTGAACAGAGGGAAGAAAAATTAATATCTGGAACTTCAGCCGAGTGAATCTTATTGAATTCTTGTTACTGGTCTTATTGAAGAGCGTTTGCAGGGTTGACACTGTGGTAATGCGGCAGGCTGGAGGAAGATAGATTTGAGTTTTGCTGAGCCAGTTTGTGGTCCCATATCTATTGAAAAATAGGAGAGAAAGCAGAGAGCTGTGACCTAAAAATCCCAGTGGGCTAGATCCTGTTTATCTCTCTCCAGCGCTGTAATATATTACACAGGTGACATTAACAAGGTGGTGTAATTCTGAGATGTTAACCCGCTTTAATTATGTTTTTGTTCAGGCAGGCTACCGGTAATTCTCAGCAGCTTTTCCTGCAATCTTTTAATTTATCGGTTACATCCTTGCCTTTCCTCCAAGGAACTCAAATGGGTGCTCAAACTTCACAACAGCCCTGTGAGGTAGATTACGCTGAAGGGCAGCGTGACACACACACGACCTCCAGTGACTCAGGAGGGTGTCCAGGCCTACAACTATATAGGAACATGGCTAATTTCTGCCAGTTTCAGGGCCACCACTGTCTGATTTGCCACATGATCCTGGCTGGGCCAGAGGGACCCTTAATCTCTAAAAAAAAATCTGTATCCTGTTAGCAAGGTCGAGGATAAGGCATATTGCCGGAGAATGGTGGAGAAAGCAAACTCCAATAAAGAGAGACAGCAGGGTGTTTACTAAATACCCAATGGGGTTGCTTTATTCATAAGCCAAAGGAACAAGATTTATAGGAGGAAAATGAGCGATAAATATACAGGAGAGATACTCAAACCAACAGAAACATGCTTAACTACCGTTCTAGCTACACTATCTCTAAGGTCGTTTAAAGGGCAGGACAGCTATATGACAGGGAAAGGCTTATAACAAATCGCCACTAGCTTCGACCCCCCCCTCACCATGACTCGTCTTCAGAGGTCTTCAAACTGCCTTTTCCCTGCTGCCACTGAGGCTGTTCTGTACCCGACCCTCATCTCCTTCCTGGCAGGATCAGTCCAAGACAGCCCAAGATTATCCCTGGGGTGGATAACCAAAAAATGTCCCCCATTGGTTAGCTGCTACCAGCCCCAGCCCAGCATTGCTGCCGTCTATAACCCCCAAAATGCAGTGCTTTGTGTGACGTTGATGTAACATTGGGCATTATATTAGTGAGATTTAAAAATGCTGGTTTCCCACCACCAAGCACTGGCTCTGGTGAATTAAGTCCTAGGATACCTGAAATTTTGTCTCGCCCTTTACATGCCCAATTGATCACTGTACTCTGCAGCTAAGAGCCCTTCTGCAGGTACCCTGTTATCAAGAGGCTTGTTTTGCACAATGTAGGAATCGGGCCTTTAGTGTTGTGGCACCTACCCTCTGGAATGCCCTCCCCTTGAACATTACACAGGCACTGTCTTATCTTGTCTTTTTTTGGAGCTTACTGAAGACCTTCATCTTTCAAGAAGCCTTTCAAGGTGAACTGTTTCCCAGCCTGCGTCTTTATTGGATATGTTTTTTAATTGCTTTATCGCTTGTTGCTCACCTGGGCTCCTCTGGAAAGGTGTAGTCCTGAGCAGAGTGTCAGGTGGGCGGCCGGAGACAGCAGCAAGTGTTTTGCTGATTTCCCAGTCTGCTGCCTGAGCTTGTTATGCCCTCCAGATGTTTTGGACTACAGCTGCCTGCCAGCATCCACAGTCTTTGGCCATGCTGCCTGGGGCTGTAGTTCAAAACATTTGGTGGGCCCAAGGTTGGGAAAAGCTATCCTGGGTTGTGGTTTTAACCTCCTCCTGTCTCGGGAAGGGGCGTGTTGGATCAGACAGAGCAGCAGCAGCAGAGAGACTTCGAGTTTCCAGAATCTGCTGTGGTTGTTTTTAGCTAGAAATGCAGTCCACCAACTAGAGCCGGCTACACAACTGCAGCTAAGGAAGAAATCAGTGAAGAGTTTGTTTTCAGCGCCAGAGTAGAACTGTCAATCATTCCACACATATGTTTGCTCCTGGTGCCCCTCAAGCTTTATGCATAAGAGTAACTTAATTCAAGGGGAGTGGAAGAGGATAGCTTTTTTGTTCTTTTAATTTTTTAATTTTTACATTATCAGGGTGGTGTGCAACAATAAAGAAAACCCCCACAAAATTGAAGGCAACAAGGTGTTTCAGCAATTGGAAGCAAGAAATATGTGCTGATCTACTGCAAATGATCTTGAGATCTACCAGAAAGGAGACCCCTGTCTACTGCTGACCACTCATGAGATAGATGCTCCATCGTGGCCAGTCTGATTCCATCTATGCCTTGCCTACTCAGATGATTAAGAAGCATGCAATAAACAGGGTGTGGTGGCAACACATTGGTTGCTTGTTCAGCTGGTTTTCAGATGCATGCTGCCTCTCAACGTGGATGGTTCATTTAGCTATCACAGCTAGGTAATAGACATCAATAGACCTCTCTTCCATGAATTGGTCTACCTGTCTTCCATGGACAATAGATCTATCAATGGCTGCTAGCTCAGCTACAGGGAGATGCTACTGGGGTAACTGGATTTCCATTCTGAGGCTTTTTGTGACATTGCTATGGATAAAAGGACTTTGGGGCTAGATATATTTTGAGCAAGCGACACAAATGGCTTCAAAGACTGAAGGGTGACTGTGGACCAGATCTGTATGTGATTGACCCCTCCAGGCAGAAGTACTGAGACCTGAGCTTTGAATCTGTGCTGTATATCCAGCCTGCAGTGCTGAACTCAAGATGGGAGTGTGGGCAAAACACTTGGACTTGCTGGTATGGGCCTGAATCCCATTCACAAAGTGTCTGTATAGTGGAAGTGGTCAGAGAAAGCTCAGGAGAGCAAAGATTGAGACTGGCAGATTATATCCAACGGGCCCAGCATAACACAGAGAACCTACCGAGGCAAGCAATTATTGTTCCATTGTACAGGTGTGGAAACTGAAGCTGTGAGGGATGTGATGTACCTCAAGCTCACGTTTCAATGAATTGGGGAGGCTTTGAACCAGTGTGTCCTGGAGCTGATGCTAACACGTTATCCATTATAGTCAAACATATATGTTGGTTTTGAAGCCTAAGCAAAAGGTGAAATTCTGGGCATTCTGCCCAGTTTATCTTCCATCCAGAATTTGTTGATGTTTGATGAAGACTCTTGGGATGAAGCTTGATGAAAATACATCTAAATGGATTTCATCTCGCCTCTGATGCTAGCTAGCAGTTTCAATCCCAGAAGAGACCAAACTATCTTTTTCTTTTCTTTCTTTTTAAAATTTTCCTTTTGTTTTCTTTCCCGGCCTCTTTATCAGGAAGGGCAAAATCATTATATGCCTGCAAATGATGGAAGCCTTCGAGTGGGGAAGATTTACCTTAGGCTGACAAACTGCCTGCCTTTGGATCATTGTCGGCTCTCTTACTCTGCGGGAGATGAGCAGTCGAGTAGCGAAGAAAATATTTAAGTGAAGTTTTATGAGGGATTCCCTCCTGCGCATTCACTTAATTTGATATGAAATGGCAGCCTGCGAAGACACACGTTACCAGTCGGCATCTGCTATTACATGGCTGGCTGTTCCTCGCGGTGTTGGTTTGCCTACTTTACAAGCTCTGAGCAGATAAAGAGGGAGATGTGAGTGCCTGTAGGATTTTTCTTTTTCATTTTATGAAGGTGTGTGTGTGTGTGTGTGTGTGTGTGTGTGTGTGTGTGTGTGTGTGTGTGTGAGAACCCACCCTGCTTTTTGTTTCATTCAAAAGGCAAATGCCGGGTGGAGGGAATTTATCCAAGGAGAAGGAAAAATCACTTGTCTTGGCAGCCTTAAAGAGGGTGGTCCACTGGTCCAGGGGAGCCTGGCGCTCAGCAGGACTCTTAAGGAGGGACAAGCAGTGGTCTGACTCGATATAATGTGGTTTTCGATGTGCCTGTGTTTGATAAGTGTCTCTTCCCATTTTATCTATAAGTGGAACTGAAAAAAATGGGGAAGAGAACTCCATTGTGGAAGCCATCCAAAGAATGGCGCAACTGGCTCTACATGCTCAGGTGTTACGGTTGAACTTTGGCTAGATCTTGAATCTGAGGTCCCCATAGAGGAGGAGCAAAAAGGAACTCTGCCCCACGGCACCCACCAGTGATGCTGAGGAAATCCTGTGTCCCGGCAAACCGTTTTTCTACCTCAGAACTGCAGTCACAGGAGCAGAGATCACCTGACCAGTTGCATACCCTCCAACATTTCTCTGATGGAAAATAGGGTTGCCAGACTCAATAGAGGACAGGACTTCTGTGCCTTTAATTGCTTGGAAATTAAACAAAGGGTCTGCTGGTTTCTCTTTAAGGTTTCCAGACTCAAAAGAGAGCAGGGCAATTAAAGGCACAGAAGTCCTGTCCTCTATTGAGTCTGGCAACCCTAATGGAAAATAGGGACGTCCTATTTAATAATAATAATAATAATAATAATAATAATAATAATAATAATAATAATAATAATTTTACTCTTTATACCCCACCCATCTGACTGAGTTGCCACACTGCGTGGCTTCCAACATATATAAAAACATAATAAAACATTAAACTTTTTTTTAATAAAAAAAATAACCTCTACAGGGCTGCCTTCAGATGGCTCAGGGGTCAGATAACACCATACCTTCCAACATTTCTCCGATGAAAATAGAAAGGAAAAGCGGAACATTGTAGGATCAAATCAGAAACCAGCATGGCTTCTGTAAATCTGTGGCGTCTCTGGAAAATAGGGACACTTGGAGGGTCTGCAGTTGCCTGGCGCTTCAAGCCAGCTTTCAAAATCCCACCCCTACCCCCCAACTTGTCACCCCAGGAAGCAGAGGAGACAGCCAGCCAGGAAAGAGCTTCAAAGCTGCCAGCGAGTGTCTGGTTAGCCACACAAATCTATCCTTCATGTGAGATTTCTCAGGAGGATCCCGCATAGGTGCCTGTCTGGATCAAGGCCTGGCTGATGGTCAGGAAGGATGGAGCCCCTAAGTCCTACATAAGCTCCCTTTCTGAGCCAAGCCATTGCTGAAGTAATCTCTCCCTTGGGGCTCGCTGCTAAGCTCCTGCCCAGTGCACTAGTGGTTGGGTTTGCAATTGTGAGTCTTTCTAGTACCAGAGATATGGACACGAAGGCAGCTTTCTGCTTCTGATGCTTATTTTTCAATGGGATTGATGTATATCAATCTCAAAAGCTCACAATCACAAAGAATAATAAATTAACAAAATGAATACCAATCCTTCCTTCTCCTCTCCTTAGGTGGTGGTTTTTTTTTTGGTAACATAGTTTTTATTCCTTTTATTCATCTTTAAGCTGCTTAACATGGTTGAACAGAAATATATCTTTGTTTACATTAGAGCATATGACATGCAACAGTTACATAAAATTAAAATTAGAACAGCAACAACAACAATAAACATTCTGATACATTTCTGATACATTTCCAGAAGGAGTTGGCAAAAACTGTTGTGCCCTGAATGAAGGATGCCCCATAAGGTTTTGGCAAAAGTAGAGGCGGTAAGAGGATGAGCCAGCGGGACCAGGGACCCCTGAAACGACTGTGCTGTGTGAGTGTGGGTGTAATCCTTCCCGCCTAGGACGCAAAAGTGCCGGATTAGCCCTGAAACATGCACCGTTCGTGCTCTGCATTTTAAAGTGTCACATTCCATGGTCTTTTGGAGTCCCAGAGCGCCTCATTTTGAGAGCCTGGGACTGAGAGGGATGTTGGCAAGAGATGAACCCTTTGCAGGATATTCTTTCACCATCGCTAAGCCCCCCCTTCCTCCCCCCCACCCCCCTGTTTCAGGCTGTGGAGTTCCATTCAGTGCCATTGTCTCAGATAATTTCAGCAAAAGAGAAATGCCTCGTTAATACTGCTATAATTAAGTGACACTGCCACTTCCCTGCTTCCTTCTGCTTGCCATCCCCCCTGAGCCTTCTATGTCCCTGTGAGGAAGCCTGAGGATCCTTCAACAGCTCGCATCTTTCCCCTGGACAGATCTCTCGTCCTGGGTGGCTCTCAGTACTGTTCTTTTATTAGCAGCAAATGCTTATCTCTTTTTATATGGCTTGGAATGCATTAACTGATTGCCTGCTGAATGCTGGCCTGCCTCTGCAAGAAATCAAGAAATTCTCCATTGTGGCCTGGGCTTTGCCCATGTAGCCCAAGAAATCAGGGGGTTTATGTGACACAGTTTAAGTCTGGCAGTACAATGGCAACCAAATTGGAGGTCAAAGGGTGTTTTCTTTTATGTAAAAAAAAATCAGTTTGATTTCAAAGCTGCATCCATTGAAAGCATAAGACTGAATAATGCACATGCCATTCTGATGAGTGAATGACCAGTTACAAAATGTGGCTGTGTGGTTCGGGGGGGGGGGGAAGACTGCAGCTGAGTGGCAGAGGACGTGTTTTGGATACAGAAAGTCCCACATTCAATTTGTATCTCTAGGTAGGAAAGGCCCTCCCTGAGGAGCTGCTGCCAGTCAGTGTTGACATGCTGAATAGGTAGGTTCCTGCTGTTAGAAAAATGAGGTTGGCTTTTACAGCCAAGCTCCCTATCATGGGACTTTGGGTCTAAAAATGGAAGCTACCAAGGAAGCAAATGAAGCTGTTGATCTTTATTGGTGTGTTGCAGCAGAGTCTCTCCCCCTCCCCACCACCTTGCAAGGAAGTGAGGAGCCCAGAATAAAAGCATCTTTGTTGTTGTTTAGTCGTTTAGTCCTGTCTGACTCTTTGTGACCCCATGGACAGGGAACCAGGCAGAGGGCCTTCTCGGTAGTGGTGCTCGCCCTGTGGAATGCCCTCCCATCAGATGTCAAAGAGATAAACAACTACCTGACATTTAGAAAACATCTGAAGGCAGCCCTGTTTAGGGAAGTTTTTAATGTGTGACGTTTAATGTATTTTAATCTTGGAAGCCGCCCAGAGTGGCTGGGGAAACCCAGCCGGATGGGTGGGGTACAAATAATATTATTATTATTATTATTATTATTATTATTATTATTATTATTATGGACATCTTACAAATTTTAAAGCCTCAGATAGTGACTAACCTGGCCTGTAACAGAAAGACCACCCCAAAATGTCACAGATACATCACAAAATGGGTTGTACATGTAAATCAGATCATGCTCAGAGTTCATGTTTCTCCAACATATTTACACGTCAGTCAATCAAGATGCCTGATAATACCTGTTAATTGCCCTTCCTGGCCTCTCTGAGACATCCTTTTGAAATGGCGAATAGGTGACTCCAATCCATTGTCAAGGACCTGTTTCATTCATGCATAGATGTCTGCTCTTTTGACAGATCAGCTTGGCCATTCAACAGATACTTAGAATCATAGAGTTGGAAGGGATCCTGAGGGTCATCTAGTCCAACCCCCTGCAATGCAAGAATATGCAGCTGCCCCGCACGGGGATCGAACCTGCAACCTCAGCACCATGCTCTAACCAACTACTGTATGTGGAGCTATAAAAACTTATAATGATAATAAGAATCGTAAAGATGTATGGTTGAAAGGGACCACAAGGGTCATCTAGTTCAACCCCCTGCAATGCAGGAATCTTTCACCCAATGTGGGGCTTGAACCCACAACCCTGAGATTAAGAGTCTCATGCTCTACCAGCTGAGTTATCCCAACAAGATGTTCTACCAGTTTGCAGAGGGAGGACCTATCTCGAATTTCCTGCTACCTGAGTAGACGGGGTCTCTGACGTTGACTAGGGGCTGCTAAACACGGCTGCTGTGTTGCCCTCTGTACTATTTCAGACATGTAGTGTATGCACTTATGAACGTGCATTTTATTCACAACACCTTGGAATTCCTACAGCTTTGTGTTACCAGTTGCATCCAGCACCCTGTTTCCCACAGGGCATGAATCCAACTGCTGCTGTTCCCCAGCAATCGGTTTTCAGAGTTATACGGTCTCTGAAGCTGAAGGTTCTGCATTGGAGTCATAGGTAATAGCTGTGATAGACTTATTCCCTATTTGTCTAATCCTGTTAAGGGACATATTTTACACCATAATCTTCAGAAGTGTTCGTGGCTGCATAGCGACAATTGGTCAGAGCAGTAACATTTAAGCACCAATTCATTCTTCTTTCGCGCAAGGGGCCAGAGCTCAGGGGCACAACATGTGCATTGCATGCAGAAGGTCCCCAGTTTCAATCCATTGTACCCTCAGGTAGGGCTGGGAAAGCCCTACGCACACCTGAAACCGTGGAGAGCCTCTGGCAGCCATTGTAGACAGTACTGAGCTAGATGATGGGCTGATGAGACAAAATCACTCAGAAACCATTTCACTTATTTCAGAGAGTATTTTTACTCTGCCCTTCCAGTGTAGAAATAATGTTCAGGGTGGCTCAGGACATTTTAAAAATAGCTTTAAAAAAAAGGCACCTGAGTGTTGCGATTCACATTCAGTTTCCTTTGGATATGCAACAGTGGCATCTGCCGTCCGTCAGATGGCCATGTACAGGAGGCAATAATATAAAATACATTAAAAATGAGTTTAAAGAATGAATATGAATGGAAAGTAGCAAAGCAGTAGTCGATGGTTCGGTTCCTAAGGAGGTCAAAAGCAGAATTCACATTTAGTGCTTCCACCCAGGTTGTGTACAACAATGGCATGATTCCCCTGTGAAGAAAGGTTGTGGAATCCGGGACTTCTTAGTTTGGGGACAAGGCAAGTAAGAGGTAACATGACAGAAGTTTATACAATTATTCATGGAGAAAGGGGAAAGATAAAAGTTTTTCTTTCTCTCTCATAGTGCTAGAACTTATGGGCATCCTGCGAACCTAAATGCTGGGACAGATAGAAGCAAGTACTTTCCCCCCACCCCCATTTTTAAAATTAGTTTTCAAACAATTCAACTAATTCAACTCAATTTCCTTACAACACTCCCTTAAGATTTTGACTTCCCATCCTTACTTCCATGATGTTTCTCTTCAGATCATTCCTCTATGTAATATTTCTCTGAAACATATATCCTAAAAAGCAAGTGCTTCTTCACACAGTTAAACTGTGGAACTTGCTCCCAAGGGGTCACCAACATGAATGGCTTTAAAGAGAATTGGAAAAAAATTCTAGATTCAGGTAGGTAGCCATATTGGTCTGACGCAGTCGAAATAAATTTGAAAATTGCCCACCTTAGAGACCAACTAAGTTTGTTCTGGGTACAAGCTTTCGTGTGCATGCACACTTCTTCATGAGGGATAAAATCTATCAATGGCTATAAGCCATGAGGACTGTGCTCTGCCTCCACAGTCAGAGGCAGTAATGCTTCTGAATACCAGCTGCTAGAAACCACAAGAGGGGAGAGCGTTCTTGTGCTCTGGTCCTGCTTGCCGGTTTTCCACGGGCCTCTGGGTCACTACTATGAGAACAGGATGCTGGACTTGATGGGTTCATTGGCCTGATTCAGCAGGCTCCTTTCATGTTCTTACACACTAGCAGTTTAAAATGCTGCTAGGTCATTCGTTTTCTTAATTTGGATCAAAGTTGGTTGGGGAAAACTACATCAAAGTGCAGTATTTCATAAGCAACTACAGGATAGAAGCAGGATAGATGTGGATTGCAGCTAATGTGGTGTAACTAAACAAGCGGTGGGAGTGTATTGGGTGCAGAGCCTTATGCACCTAGTTTGTGCCTCTGTCCTGGATAGCAGGATTCTTCAGGGACGCGGGTGGCACTGTGGTCTAAACCACTGATCCTCTTGGGCTTGCCAATCAGAAGGTCGGCGGTTTGAATCCGCTCAGTGGTGATGAGCTCCCATTGCTCTGTCCCGGCTTCTGCCAACCTAGCAGATCGAAAGCACACCAGCGCAAGTAGATAAATAGGTACCGCTGCGGTGGGAAGGTAAACGGCGTTTCCGTGCACTCTAGCACTCGTCATGGTGTCTGGCTGTGCCAGAAGCGGTTTAGTCATGCTGGCCACATGACCTGAAAACTGCCTGTGGACAAACACCGGCTCCCTCAGCCTGAAGCGAGATGAATGCTGCAACCCCAAAGTTGCCTTTGATTGGACTTAACTGTCTATGGGTCCTTTACCTTTACCTTACCTAGCAGGGTCTGGATCGTTATGAGCTACCAGCCTTGCTTTATCATCTCCGTTGGTCCCCGTTGGAAAAGGAGGGCAATGTACACATAGTAAGGAAATGTAGGACTGTGATGGCTGGCAGCTTTGGGGACTATAACTGTGGGACTGCTATGGGGGACATTGTTGAATGGAACCCTTAGTTC